>NW_005842145.1:1423400-1444045 GCF_000455745.1 Alligator sinensis
GAAGCCGCTGACAGCAGCGGCCCTGTCGGGGGGGCACCAGCTCTACCAACAGCATCGTTGCCCATCGGGGGGGGCACGTGCACCCCTGTGCATTTCCTACCAGTCGCCTATGCTTTTAACTAAAGTTAATTCAATCACTTATTAGATAAAAGCACCAAAAAAGTCCCACTAAAGCACCTAATCTTTACAGATACTGCAGATCCAAGTTAAAGTAACTCACTGACTTTTCTGGGCATGCATGGGAATGCACCAAGTTTAAAGTGCCAAATTTTTTTGGTTTCTGTTTACATCTGCAAGCACCCACCAGCAAAACCCAAAGTCAGTTCCTATGCTTGTAACAGCCAGCAAGGGGAGATTATGGGACCACTGCTGGTGAGAGTTGTCAATGCCTCCCTTCACGAATGTAGGATGCTGCACATTCTTAAGTCTTACTCTGGATGCTGACTTGTCCTCCAGCTATCAATCTGTTTCCAACCTTCTCTTTTTTGGGAAACTTCATTGATGAATGTTTTGAATACAATTAATTCTTCTTCAGAATGAAGAATGACTTGCATTCAAAAACTTACCTAAATCTATCCCAGCCGTGCAGTTGGTTAAATAAAATATATCGCCCACAAAAATCCTTGCCTGTTGAACAGGTGATTGCCTTACAACTCTAAGCTCATCTGGATGCTATTGGATTCCTTGGCCCCTGTCAGCCTGGTATTTGTCCTGGGTGCAGCACAGAAACTGTGTTTGTGGCTTTGGTCTACGATCTCCACCTGGAGATTGACAGGGGAATGTACCCTGTTGATCCTATTTGATCTTTCAGTGGCCTTTGGTACAGTTAACCATGAGGTGTTGATACATGACCTGGTGGGCCACGTGTATATGACCTAGTGGGTATTCATGGGACCACTCTTAATTGGTTGTTTTTTCCTAGCAGAAGGAGATTCCAAACTTGGTAATAGATTACTTACCGCACCTTATCGTCCCCTTATTCCATCTTGTTGCATCTTCTGTTCTGTGTACCTGAGGTTACTGAATGTTATCATGTAGAGTTTTTCTATCAATATGCTGATGACATCCAACTCTGTCTCTCTTTCATCTAAATCAGTGGTGCTCAAGGTTTTGGCCCAATGAACCAAAAGACTGGTGCAGGACCTGTGCATGGGCCAAATAGAACCCCATACCACCCCTGCCCGGCCCTGGTCCCTGTGGCAGCCTCACATGCTGGGATCAGGCTTTGGGGCCCCACAGTCCCCTCTCCTGGCCCCATGACATGGGATCAGGCACCCTGTCACCCCGTGTGCCCAATCTACCATGCAGGGCCACAGTGTGGGGCAGGCCAGATGACAGAGTACCAAGGACTGGAGGTGGCCCATGGGCCAGGGGTTGAGCACCCCGATCTAAACCAAACCTGCGGTCTTGATCCCTACCCAGGCCTTGCTACAGTTGGGGATTGGACACGGGTGAACCAAATGAAACTGTATCCTGATGAGACAGAGACGATGTTAGTTAGCAGACCTTATGAACTGGAAGAGTGGGTTGATCTTCTTAACGTGGGTGGTTCACTAGGAGCACATAATTAGAGTCTGCATTGACTTCGTATAGCTTTCCAGGCACAAGTTAGGGTTCTGGTTTTCAGTTATAAAGTCCTAAGTGGCTTGGGCTCTACATACCTGAGGAACCCACCTTCTCCTTTATATTTCACAGTTCCTAAAGTCAGCTGAAAGCAGCCTTCTGTGCATTCCATCTTTGCGCACGTTTGTTTGGCAAAAATACATGGGAGGTTGTCCTCGGTTGTCACTCCTCAGCTTTGGAATTTCTCTCTCACGAGGCTCATCAGAGGCTGAACCTGGACATATTCCAGAATTGTTGTTAGATCTTTTTATTTGGGCAGGCTTTTAGCAGTCAGGATTAAGTTCTGGGGCATTGTTTGAGGAGTTTTTCTGTTTCTTGCTATTTTATTTTAATATTTTCTCTGTCTTTATAATTTATCCTGAGTTTATTGTAAGTTGTCCTGAGCCTTTTTGGAGAGGGCAGCATATAAATCAAAAAATAATAATATTCTCCCAGCTCCAAGTCTGACTGACAACAGCATATCTAAGAAAAATATCTCTCACTGAGATATGTAAGGCTTTTTCCTAAAAATCAGTTCCCAAATGTATGTAACATTACTTTTCTCATTTGATTCCCAGACTAAAATTGTGTTCTAAGCCTCTGTGTGATCTTGGAGTTCTGAACTGGTCAAGAGCCAAAACAAAATTGCTTTAAGTTATGGCAAGTCTGGTGTGTGGAGTTGATCAGATTTCCTCAGCATATTGTGTTATAGAGCTTTCCTTTCCTGGCTTGACACTCCCTACCTCGGTGTGGAGGCTTACAAGGGAATCTGCGGAGAGCAGCCTTGCAGCTATCCTATGCAGTGCCTGGGTCAAAGCAGTTCTCTCTAGGCTGACTAATGAGATCTGTATACCATCACAAGAGAACTGCGTTGTAGTTAAGGTACAGCATCCCTCCCTTAATGCTGCCTTTGGGAAAACATTTTTCTAATTATTATTTAACCTGTATTTGTGAGAACCACTTCATTTGGGATTGTTACTACTGGTTAACCTTCCAGAAGTGGGGACTCTACTCTCTTTGCTTACACTGAGGTTTTACACTGATGTCTCTGGCATGAGTGATTTCTATAAATATAGCCTGTTCTAGGTTGGAACCAGATGTAAACCACACTAATGCAGCAACATAACAATGTATTTACACTAGAAGTTTGTCCCAGTCCAGCTATGCCAATTGAACTAGAATGTAGAGAAGGCCAAAGGAAGCTTGATTACTTAGTAAATGTAATTCTTAGAATAGATGTACAACCCATCTATCTTTCCTTATATAAAACCTTATGATTATGTAGGAAGTAACCGAAGTCAACTGTCACTGCAGAGGAGTACATATTGGATGGCTTTAGTAGCCACTGCTTTCCAGATGGTCTGACTTTTGACACTGAGAGTACATGCTCTCCCAAGAGTATTGATCTCTCATATCAGTACTTCCATAACCATATTATTAACCATATTACAGATCTGTACCTCAACTACTGAATTCTTTATTTAGTTATTGTGAGAATAGACATACCCTACAATTATTCATATAGCTTAGTAAGCCTTAGAATCACTGGACATTCTTTTAATATATAATATCCCATATCCCTGGTGTTTTTATTTACAGGTACAACAGGTGCAGACTGTGCAGCAGGTACAGCATGTCTACCCAGCACAGGTGCAGTATGTGGAGGGAAGTGACACAGTCTACACAAATGGAGCTATGTAAGTTGGTATTAATCAGAATTTCCATATCTGACAGGATGTGTGGTTAAGTACACGTCCTCAAATCACATCTATGCATCATGAGGCTTCACTTTTTTAAGTGGATAAGGGAAAGTGTTTAAAACTTAGTTTCTAGTATCATTTGAAATAATTATTGGGGGAAAAAAACAGGAGCTGAATTTAGATCATTTAAGTGCATTTGGAGAAAGAACATTTTCCTTAAAATTAATACAGGTACATTTGAGTAATTGTTATTATAGAGGATGTTTAACAATGACATCTACAGTATTCTATAACTTTTAAAAATAGTCCTGTGGTTATATATAAAGGTTAAGTTATATAGAAAGGTTATCTAGTTTTGACATAATGCGACTGTGGTTAGTAGAGGATTTTGCGCATGCCTTCTCTTCTGATTATAACCTTACTTGCATTTGCACAATACAATACAACTACTGCCACAATTACTTATGGAAAGATAGTGTGATGTCATGAAACACAATTAAAAATACAAGTGTTTTCTCTCAAGGGGAGGAGTTAAGAGTAATGCTGTCTTTTGTTGCTGTTCATTTAAATCACTTTCCATTCGTTGTGTTATTTTTTGCTCCCCTAAAGTTGCTTCACTGCTGCCAAGTTCCTTTCTGTCGAGCACAAACTTCTCTGCCAGCTGATACCCTACTCTAATACCCTGCTTCTACTTTCATCTGTAGAGACACTTCCAGTGTTTCCTCTTTCAGTGTCTACCTGTGCTACACAGTCTTCTTTTCTTCCTATGCAATCTTGTGGCTTTCTTTTCTCTCTACCCCCTAACATTTAATCCCTTTCTGCTTGGTTTCCTTTTCTCTTATCCATCCTGCTCCCTCATCTGTTCACTCTATTATAGACAGTGCCTGGGGCAGATCCAGGGATTATGGCAGTGTGGTTGTATCTTCCTTTGGCTGTGCAGTGCATGAGCTGAGCTCAGCAGCTGATTAGCATAAGGGCTGGCTGAATCCCTGGCTTTCATACAGCTCCTGAGTCCAGGGGTGAGTGCCACTGCTGTTCACACTCAGCTCTCTGAGCTCACTGGCATCCAGGATCAAGGAGAAGGGGATGTGCCCAAACCCCTCTTGGCTGTGTACAGCATGTGTAATTAACTTCCTTCAGTGTGCATGTGCCATGCAGCCAAAGGGATGTAGCTGTACCCTCTTCTTGTGATCCTGGATCCGTTCATGGATAGCACTGCCTATTAAGGTTGCTCAATGCTTCTTATATTTTTCAGTGTCTTATAATTTTGAAAAACTTTTGTCATTTGGGCTATAATTTTCCATGTGGTATATCTGCCAGAGGCTGAATTGTTTTAAACATTTTTACCAAACATTAACAATTGTGGCTAGGAAAAAACATGTTCTTTTGCGCACATTAACCAAGGGGCACAGCCATTTTCAATACAAAAGTTTGCCATTCACACTTTCCATAGCACTGCATGTCTTTTGAAAAGACTAACTAGACCAGGGGTGTCTAACCTTTTTGAATGTGGGGCCGGATCATGAACTTTTTATCACCCAGTGGGCCGGCGAGCCATATTCAAAGAACTCATAGGATGCGGTGAAATTCAGCAGGTGAAATTCTATGGCCTGTGTTACACTGGACTTCAGACTGGATGAGACAGAATCTTACAAGGGTGCCACAGAACTTCCCATCACTTCCACCTTTAATGGCGTCCTTTTGAGTTATAAGAACAAATCTTCTTATGGATGCACAGGATGGATGTACAAAGCTTCTAATGGATGCACAGGAGGAGCTGGGCGAGGGTCGTGGTGCTGCAGCCCACACGTGCCGGGCACTACAGGTGGAGCAGCTGCTTGCCTGGGACCAGGCTGCCCAAGCCCCCTGCCCCGGCCTCGCTGCACCTTTCAAACCTGCCTGGCAGCTCCCAGCCCAGAGCCAACAAAACAAAAAAGGGGGGCTTCCTCTGCCAGGGAGGGAGGAGGAGCAGGTGGAGGTGGCACAGTGAACCCGGGCCAGCGCCGTGTGCTCACACGGGGACCTGTGAGCCGGGCACGGGGCAGCGCCCAGGCAGCCCCCGGCTGCCACTTCTCTACCTGCCACTGGGAAGATGAACCACGCAGGTGAGCGCGGAACGGGGTAGGCGCAGGGGCCCTGGGATGATGCCTCCTTCTCCCCCGCCACAGCCCCAAGGGGCAGAGCCAGGTGCAGGGGAAGCTGACCAGGGAGGGTCTGGGGGGGTTTTGTCCCTGCTTCCCTCGACCCACGTGTGCCTGGCTGGGCTCCTCTCACCGCCTGCAGTGCTGGCCAGTGCAGGTTCCGCCTGGGACCGCCCTGCGCCACACTGATGACCCACGCTTTTGCTGCTGGCTACTCCTCTTCCCACACTCACCATGTCAGCAACATTAAGCTGACACGGTGCATGTGGGAACCTTGTCCCTTCCCTAGCCCTTCAGACATTAGGAAGCTGCTGAGGGGCTGGGGGAGGCACAAGGGGGGGGTAAAAAAGTAAACGGCTTGGCGGGCCGCATGTTGGACAAGCCAGAACTAGACTAACTAGAGTCAATACCAGCATAAAGAAAGAGCATCTATACCAACTTTTAACTAGATGATTAACTGATTGGGACAGATCCCAGCAGGAGACGACAGTAAGCTTATAATAGTTTTCTCCTTGTTCTTCCAGCTAGGCCTCCTGGTGATGTATGAAAATCACCTCTATCTACAGGAGCAGATAGGAGTCATGGTTGGCTCCAGGTCAGTTCTTGTTACAGATGATATTCCACAGACACTCCATTCTTCATTAGGAGAGAAGGTTTACACTGGACGTTTGTACAAGTTCCCTTTATCACTTTGATAGAACCAAACCATCCAGATTGTCCCTCATAGCATTTGCAAAGAGCTAAGGAGGCAGACATCCTCTGTCTTTTTCAAGAGAGTGCCAGCATCCAAAATCTGGAAGTAACTTACTGAAATTCATCAAATTATTTGTAAAAATATGTCTTGGACTTAGCTGCTAGGTCAGAAGTCAAATTTGAGAGAACACTACTAAAATTCAAGTAATATAGCTGAAATTTCTCATTCTGCCATCTGGAATAGATACTGTTTGCTGGTGGGTAGTCACAAAGACGACATTCTTTCTTCTTTGAGTGTGACTTAATCTTCAGTAATTCTGGTTTGTAGAGCTGTCAGGATGGTTAAAAGAGCATGTCATGTATCTTACTTTTGGAGTCTTCAACAAACACAAACTTCGAGTTGCAAGGGAATTGAGAGTGCCATTTGCTTTTCTCTTTATACTCTGACACAAGAATATAAGCTCATCCCTGATAAACACTATTGTTCAGAAGACTCCCATCTTAAAAGTTAGGATTATGGTTACTTGTTAATCCCCTTGTGCACATGCATTAAAATACAGTTGTTAATTATACAATTGAGTACTATTTTTTCAGGACTGCCTTGAACAGGATGGATTTTCTCTGAATGTAAATCAGGGTTACAAGCGACTTGCCCATTGTAACTCTCCTTCATTGTGCAAAAAGTTGGAAGAGGTGTAGTGAATGTGATAAGTGATTGCGGGAAGAGAAAAGAAGATACTGTGATTAATACAATATAGAATATTGTCTTGAGCATTAGAGAGTTTTTGGTTGCCTGACTTGAGGCCCTGAGGTCTGATTTTTTTTTTTCAAGTGTTAAGTACTTAGACCCACAACTAGAGTCAATGGAGCTGTGCTTTGAACATATACAATGCTGTGTAACAATTACTATTCTAAAAATTCTGGTCCTGGATGGCTTGAATGGAGCACCCAAAATTACTTTTGATCCTAATCTCTTTTTGCCTCAGTTCCCTAACAGTAAAATGTGAATGGTAATAGTCTCTTTATCACCTAGCAGTTTTGTGAAAGTAGATTCATTAATGTATGTGAAATACTCAAATATTTAAATGAAGTCTATTGAAATGTCCATGAGAATTAATAATTCTCTGTTCATAATAGGGTTTGAATAATATGTACTAGTAGATGGGTCGATGGCCATTGAGGTATTATTGTGGTGGGGGGGAGCTCCTCTTTGAGGGCAATATGATGTCACCAAAATGCTTGAGTGGTCTGTCTGGTCCTGAAGGTGCTTTGAATAGTCATAGGAAGTGTGCTGTTTCACTGTGCTTACATGATGATGGGATGTGAGGGAGTGATGGCAGTGCGGTGACATCCATAGCAGGAGGGTAAAGTGACAGAGTAATACTGTGGAAATTGTAGTCATAAACTTGCAGGCAGGCTGGCCAGAGTAGAGCTGTTGCATGAGTATGCTTTGGTAAACATTTGGATGACTGAGTAGCTTTAAGAAAACTATACTTTTATTACTGTGTTTACTTGAATACAAGATGAGGGGCTTTTTCCCCTCAGTCAGCATGGGGGGAAAAACCCTTGTCTTACATTTGCATACAAAGAAACATTATTAAATATGTTGTTTATCATTAAACTGCTGCCAAAAGCAGTATATGCTCAGTAATAAAAAAGCAACTATGAAGTTGATTAAATGCAGTCAAAACCGAGCACAACCAAAATATATGGCCCATATTGGGCAAACATACTGATGGGAAACTACCACAAGGATAGGTTAGTGCAGCCCATCTTAAGATACATGATAGTGCCCATTGCATGCAGTCCTCCTCAGCACCAACTCTTTTTAAAGTCATAGTAAGCCACTACATTCAATACATTTAGATTTCCTTTTTATTCCCACAACTGAGCCTCATCTTCATATACATTTTTGGAGGATCCCAGGACTCACGACAAGAATACCTGGTTCCAGTCATGAGTTAGAGGGCTAATTAGCACATGGATTCTTTGTTGTGTGGAGCCCACAAATTTAGCCCAAATGTTGCAATATAGCAGCTAATTTTCTATGAAGGCTGGCTATGGATTGGTTAAAACATGAATGGATTTTTGCAGTTACACAAAAAATGTAACTGTCCTTTTTCTGACTGTGGCAGCATCCTTATAGAAGTACCTGTTGGTATGATGTGGAGTAAAGCCAGGACACTGTGCATTATGTAATTGAGTAAAAAGTTGCATTTGTGACTCTGCGCCACCAGGATTGATTTGTTGCCAGTTATGTCATCCAAAATCACTCTTACACAGCAAGGGGATGGTCCATTGAAAATTTCTAGGTAAACCTGATTCTGTCTATCAGTGAAAGATTACAGAGAGATTTGTTGTGAAATTTGTATCCAGCTCTGTCAAACACAGGACATCTGACAAGTAGAATGTCAAAACAGATAAACTGTAACAGTTGATGTGCATGCCATCCAGCAGTTCTTTGTGGAGCGTAAGGCTTGTGTGTAAGGCCTTGCTTGTGATGTATCGATGCAAGCAAGGGACAGTAGTGATAAGTGCTGGTTATTGATCCTGTCAGCACACAATTGCAACGGCAGTGGAATTTTCAGGTTCTCTTGAATACTCGGGCTAATGTTGTGGATGCTGTTGTTAAATGCATCTCAGACAAGATGTCTAGCAAAAGTCTGTAAATTAAGGTATGTACTCCTGACTGAGAAGCTACATAAGCTTTTCTACCAAATCTGGAATGAAATGTGAAGATGTGACTGTAGTTAAAATCTGTAAGGGAAAAATAAATCAGACCTTGTTAGGAATTATTGGTAAATATTGACTCATGTATTCCTCACCAATGCTCTTGCATAAACTAGATGGCAAGTTCCCAGTTTCATTGCAGTTTTATAGTGAGATGGGGGTGGACATTTTTGTTGAATAAAAAATCCAGGAGAATTATCACAAGCAAACCTTTAATCATGTCTAAGTGGCTTTCATTGAATTCAGAACACTTTTGATATGATCAGTTAATCTGGCCTCTGGAACCTTTTGGGCAAGCTGGGGTGTCCTGAGAAGTTTCTCAGGGCCTTGCATCAGCTACATGGAATAATATGGAGCTCCATTCTGTGTCTCTAGTGGAGTGTGACATTAGGTTGGGTCTTTGGGACTGACTTTGCTCACTCTGTTCAATACAACACTTATGAAAAAGGCAGCTGGTAGTTGGCAGTTGGTGTGAGATCTGCAACACTGTCTAGTTTTGCAGAACTGAATACAAAATAAAAAATAATCACTCAATGCCCCACAAGATATTCTGCGTGGATGATTACAATAAGAGAGCTTTCCAAAGAAGACTTGCAGATATTTGTTGCTGACTCTGTGGTGGTTGTAGACAATTTTTGGCTCGGGTCTAGTTAAATGAAGGCCACGGTTATATATTAGATGGCACCCAGCAAAAGATATGTGCTACACAAGTTTTGTGTGGGCCCCTAAAAACTATGAAAGTGACTTCCTGTGACTGACTTAGCAGCGTGCTGATAGATCAATTTAGCATCCCTGGAGATGTTTGCTATGTCCATAGAGCAAATGCAGCTTTTGACAAATTGGCCAAGTAGTTCTGAATGCATGAGGAATCAACATTGCTGTGAAGGTCTGAGTAGATTAGATTGTTGTTCTTATTATTTTAAGAAGCTGGGTGAGAAGCCTGGACATGCCCACACCCTCACCTGTGCACCTCCAGTCAACTATATGGATTTTGGTAAAGTCTTAACAGTTCCCTTTATTAAACCCAATGAATCTTTTCAACTCTGTTTTGAGAAGGGGAAGCATAAAATTTCAATTGTGGATAATGGCATATTCCTCATTCTTGGAATCCAGCTAATCTGGTTCTTTCCTCCCCTTTTAAGGGCATCCTAGAGAAACTCTGAGACCTAGAAGGCAGGGTGGCCTGGGTGCTCTACCACCCCTTTGTGGCATTTCAGCAGCAGCACAATCCCTAAAAGGCAACGGTTCTGTCCCCCCCCAGGGACAATTGTGAACCGGCTCCCAATCAGTGACATTAACCCTTCAATTGTTACTGCAGGGGTTTGGGTTCTAGCCGTGTTGGTGTAAGGACTATGTCCTTAGACCAACACGGCTACAACCCAAACCCCTCCAACGTGGATGATACCGAATTCAGCCGTCTAAAATGGAAACTGTACAACATGAAAAAGAAAGAAGCCAAACTCAACAGCGACATATATTTTCTAAGCCTTTGCAAGAAACACAACATCATTCCCCGAGGACTGAACATCTACAATCCCCTGACTACTACACACAACTCCAAATATGCTTCCCAGCTATGCAGAAGAACTTCAGAGAAAATTAGAAATCATCTACTTCACCTACTCTACTCCAAAAGAGACCAACTCAGGAAGGATATCGCCATACACTACAACAACTTAAAAGATAGAAATCCATGCATGTTCCCTGACAATATACAGTGGATACAAAGAGACTACAAAAAACTTTCTACAGCATTCATCCTACATAAAAAGAAGAAATGGAACAAATTAGTCCAAGAACAAGCTCCCCAGCCACAAAACAGCCATCAGAGGAACAACACCAACACCTTCCAACCTTCCAACCTCAGACCTGATGAAACTGAAAGCAGCAACCAACCCACAAATATTATCAATCTCTCCACATACACGCTTACCAAAACTGAAAAATCTGTCCTTTCTAAAGGCCTAAATTTCTGCCCAGAAAAACACCCTAATAAAATACATCAATGTGGAGAACTAGAAGAATTCTTCCGACGCCTGCGCCTCAAAGAATATTTCCACGACCAAACTGAACCCACTCCCAACAACAACTCATCCTCTGACGACGTTCAGGAAAGGATCAATGCCAAAAAGCCCCAAAAAACATCAGATTGGACACCTCGCAGTGGATGAAACCCTAACCTGGACCGCTACATTGACTGCTTCAGGGAAAGAATGAACAATGAAATAATCAGCAACACATGCCACCACAACAACCTCTCTCTACCAGAGAAAAAGGCCATAGAATCTCTAAGATCTAACCACCAAATAGTAATAAAACCAGCAGATAGAGGAGGAGCCATGGTCATCCTAGACCGTGAGGATTGCATGGGGGAAGCCAAGAGACAGCTCTCTGATGCCACCTACTGCAAAGAACTACAAGAAGATCCTACTCCCCTTTTCGCCGGGGGGCTCAGCAATGCCATCAAATCATTTCCATCAAGACTACAAGAGAAGCTGCAGGCCTTGGTCCCCCTGCTGCCTAGCCCGGGGACCTTTTACATGCTCCCTAGGATCCACGGGCAGGGGAGCCCTGGCAGACCTGTCGTGTCCAACCGTGGGACCCTGGCTGGGGAGGTATCGGGTTTCGTTGAGTCAATCTTGGGGCCGCTTGCCACCCACAGAGCAGGTTTTGTACAGGACACCGCAGACTTTCTACGGAAACTTGAAGACCTTCCCAGCAGCACACTCCTGGCCACCATGGACGTTGCCAGCCTATATACCAACATCCCACACCAGGATGGCATCCAAGCCTGCCTTGCATATCTACAGGAACAAGATTGCAGCCCAGAATACAGACCCAGAGAGATTGCTGAGCTTGTGCACTTCATCCTAACGCACAACAATTTCGCTTTTGATGGTCAGCATTTCCTCCAGGTGGTGGGAGCAGCTGTGGGCACTGAAATGGCCCCACAGTATGCCGGCCCTTTTGTGAGCTGCCTGGAAGAGGACTTCCTTGGGAACTGTGCCATCATACTCTTGCTGTACTTGCGATGCATCGATGACATCTTCATCATTTGGACTGGGAACCTGCGGTCTCTGGTTGGGTTCCACCGGAGGTTCAGCGGTCACCATCCCTCCATCCGATTTTCTTTAGAGTGCTCCAGCACCGACATCCCCTTTTTAGACACGATCAGTATCCAGAAGGGCAAAATACAGACCACAGTATGCAAGAAACCCACAGGCCAACATGCATATCTGCGCAGAACCGGCAATCGCCCTAAACACACCAAAAAAGCTGTGATATACAGCCGGGCCCTCGGATACCAACGCATTTGTACTGGGGAGAGCACCCGGGATTGCCACCTCACCAATCTTAAAAGGGCTTTCACCCAGCAAGGGCACTCCTCCAGAGAGGTAGATCGCACGTTTGAAAGAGCCACCTGGATACCACGTGAAGAACTGCTGCAGTACAGAAGAAAAACACCCACAAGTCGCACACCGCTGGTTCTGATGTATCGCCCATCCCTTGGGCCTGTGCAGAAGGTCCTCAAGGAATTGCGGCCCATATTGGAAGGAGACCCTATTCTTGGGGGGATCTTCCCGGAGCCACCCATCCTGCCCTTCGGACAGGCACCGAACCTCGCCAACCTCCATCACCAGAAGCAAACTTCCTCAAGCCCAGAACACACCAGGGGGATCCGGACCGTGCCAGGACGGGAAATGCGGGGCCTGCCAGCTCATCTCCACCACCCCCACTGTTACCGCGCCCCACGGCAGAGCCGATGGCATCCTGGGATCTTGCAGCTGCACCTCCAGGGGTGTGGTGTGCCTCATCCAGTGCACCAGATGCCCTGATGGAGGATGTGTAGGAGGGACTGGGCGGCGTCTGCACGCCAGGGTGGATGCGTGCCAGGGGTCCATCAAAGACAGAAACACTCGGTTACCGGTGAGGGCACGTTTCTCACAGGAGGGCCACTCTCTCTCCAATCTCTTAGTCCTGATCCTCAAGGGAAACTTACACAACACTTCCCAGAGACGAGCCTATGAGCTCTATTTCATCAACCTGCTGGATACTAGAGATCATGGACTAAACATAGACATTGGATTTTTGATACATTATAATCTACCTGGCAACTGACTTCCCAGCCCAGCCCAGCCCCTGGCTTGTTTACTTTTCATTCCATCCAAGAAGAGCACACACCAACTGCTGAAGCTTCCTTAGCCTGACGAAGGGTTTTTGAACCCGAAAGCTTGCTTAATAACTATTCTCCAACCATTTGGGTTGGTCTAATAAAAGATATCAAATTCACCCAAGGAACCTTGTCTGTCAATTGTTACTGTATTTTTTAGCATAAAATGTGTACCTTTTCCCTCAAACTAGCTGGGGAAAATTGGGATGTGGATTATATGCAAGAAAAACACTCCCTGTGGATTCAGACATTTGGCAGCAGAGGTGGGGGATGCCAGTGGGTTAGCATGCCAATTAATGCTGCCGCCCTCTGCCCCTCACCCCTGCTCTACTGCCAGGTATCCAGACCAATGGGAAGCCCCCATCCCCTCCAATGTACTGGATCAGGCTGGCAAACAGGGTTGGCCTGTGACTGGACCTCAGGCACTAGCTTTGGAACTATGTGCCAGATTGGACGCATCATGCTAAATCCAGAAATGCACACTGGCTCCGGGGTTTTGTGCTGGTTGGACCCAGCACGTAGCTCCAGAAACAGCTGTGCAGGGTTGAACCCACTGCACATCCGCAACCCTGCCACAGCTGGATTGGGCCCTTCTGCACAGCTCCCAGCCACAGCCAGTGTGTGCCCCACTGCATGGCCCCCAGTACTGGCCGCAGCTGGATTAGGCTGAATTACAGGGTCAGGGCCAGCGTGTAGCCCTAGCTCCCAAACCCACTGTCCCTGGCCACTAGCCCTGGTGCCCAAAGACCCCAGATCTCAGGTACTTACCTGTACTCCAAGGTAAGATCTTTTTTCCTTTTTTGAATCTTCCAAGAATTGTGTGTGTTATATTTAGGGTCATATTATATGAAAGACAGTATGGTATGTCTGTTCACACCCTCTAATGCTATTGTCTCATACCTTGCAATTAGTTCCAGTTAAACTGACACAAACCTGGTACTAATAGAAATGAATGCTATGCCATCTACCTGTATCGCAGCAAGGAATTTGGCCATTTCTGTATTCTCAGACTTTCATCAGTTGGCTTTTACATCACCATTTGAGAAAATATGAAAGACTTCCTCATCAATAATTAGGTACCCTTATATACTATGTACAGCTCACCTAAAAGTTTAGTACATTCTTTATATGGGTGTGTTTTACTTTCCTGTGCATCTTCTGGTGATAGTGATGAGGTTTTTCCCATCTTCCCAAGAGTTCATTTCTATGACTCAGGTACTTCTTAGAGAAGGATAAAAGGCACAACAGATTATGATTATAGAGCAAGACATAGTGCTTGATACCATCCTCTGTTTCTTTATTCCATTTTACTTTTATGAACAAGGTTCCTGGCTGTACTGGCCTATTGGTACTGGGCATGAAAAGTTTACTTAATTCATTTCCAAAATTTCCTTAACTCCAACCTGATTTTCTTGCTCCTCTTTAGGGGGATTCGGAGCACTCATGCTTGATAATTCTTCTCTGTCTGAATAGGAATAGCTTATTAATACAGAAGATTTGATCTCTCTCGGCTCCCAAAGCACTAATAGGAGGATCTGTGGAAAGGAGTTATAATCCCAAAGCTTATGGTTCTCCTGAAGTCAGGAAGTTGACAGCCGGTATTAAACTGCTCTTTGCATCAGTTCAGATTTGGGCTATTTCATTGCCCAAGTACACCTATCTAGTGAGGCATGCTTTAACACAGCACTGTCCATCCAGCAACCCCAGGCTCCTGCGCAGCTGCCACTCCCCCCATCACTTCAGCGGTGAATAAAAGGGAAACTTAAATGCCCAATAAAGAGATACTGCAGTGGCCTTCTTCCAGTTAGAAACATGAAACCAAATTCTGGCATAAGTTTTTTAATAGGCATTTGCCAAAAAACCTATTCCAGCAGCAGGCATGAAGCTACCTTCCTCCAATCATGATTCTTCCTATGACGAATCTTAGGGAAGAGCTAAGTGTCAGACTGTGATCCCTCCCAACATGGCAATCAATGATCCTTGTGTCTCTCTCTAAATGGCAACCATTGATCCTTCTGGATCATGGTGTATGCATGACAGGTCACCCAGACCTTCAACACACACACCTAGTTAGGAGCATGAAAGAGTGGAGGCTGCCCAGACCTTCCATCCCTGCTTTGGACCATTGAGACAGAATCCAGAGGCATGACCAAGTCCGGGAGTTCAGTGCCGTGATAGCTGTATTATTTGTGGGTCTGGGAGGAAGAACCAGCAGCATACCTACAGGCTGGGGAACTCCCTTCTTGTCAGCACAGAGGCAGAGAAGGATCTTGGAATCACTGTTGATTCCAAGATGAACATGGACCGCCAATGTGGGGACGTGGTCAGGAAGGCTAACCGCACTTTGTCATGCATCCATAGATGCATCACGAGCAAGTCCAAGGAGGTGATCCTCCCCCTCTATGGGACATTGGTCAGGCCACAGTTGGAGTACTGCATCCAGTTCTGGGTGCCGCATTTCAGGAGGGATGTGGAGAGCATCAAGAGGGTCTAGAGGAGGGCCACTCACATGATTAGGAAGCAGCAGGGCAGGCCCTACGGGGAGAGGCTATGAGGCCTGAACCTGTTCAACCTCCACAAAAGAAGGCTGAGAGGGGATCTAGTGGCTGCCTATAAACTTGCCAAGGGAGACCAGCAGGCAATGGGAGACTCCCTGTTCCCCCCAGCACTACTGGGGGTAACAAGGAACAACGGCCATAAGTTGGCTGAATGTAGATTCAGCCTAGATATCAGGAAGCACTACTTCACTGTCAGGGTGGTTAGGATCTGGAACCAGCTTCCAAGGGAAGTGGTGCTCGCCCCTACCCTGGGGGTCTTCAAAAGGAGGCTAGACAGCCACCTAGCTGGGGTCATTTGACTCCAGCATCCTTTCCTGCCCATGGCAGGAGGTTGGACCAGATGATCTGCTTAGGTCCCTTCTGACCCTACCAACTATAAAACTGTGATGCAACTTTCCCCGTAACATAATTTTTTTTCATTCATTTTAAGGAACAAGCTTTGTTACAAGTACAGTGTCCCTGCATGCAACTTTCAGGACAATTTTATATATTAGTGAATTGCCTGTCAAGAATGATGGGGAGGGTGGGGGGGAACTTGCTAACCCTAACCCCCTCCACCCCCGCTGCCACCGCCTCCCAGGAGCAAGGGAGGGGAAGCTTGCCCCGCTGTCCCCTCTGCCAGCACCCTGTGCTGGACCACCATCTCCGAGCAGCAGGGCCGGGGGAAAGGGGGGAAGCCAGCAGTGCTGGCCTTGCCCCCCACCCCTGTCCCTGCTGTCATGGCAGCGCTCTGCCACCTCCAGGGAGCAGAGGCGTGGGGGGAGGGCGAGGCAGTCTGCCGCCTCCTGTCCCCAACGCTCTTGGAGCACTCTGATTGGTTGTTTCAGTAACCTATCAGAGTGCTCGAAGAGTGTTATGGACAGACAGACTAAGTCCTTTATTATGTTAGAATGTGTGCGTGTGTGCATGTAACATGGGGGCTTGCTCAGGGCCGACTCAGTTGTGGCCCGCCCCCCTGTTCCTGGGCCAACCGCCTGCATTCTCACCCGCCATGCCTTGATGTTAATTGATTAATTAGTAGATGTTAATTAAGCGGGAGGCTGCCCATTTACTGCCCCAATGCCAGGGGGTGCTATCTGTGGCTCCTTTCCTCCCTACACTGCAGCCCAAGCCTCGCAGGTGGCATCTAGGTGTTCTCGTCCTCACTATTTCCCCTCTTTTCCCCTCTCAGGTGTGGTCCCCCCAGGACCTTTGGCTACCAGCCCTGGCCCACCTCCAGGCCAGTTGGGACCCCAGGCCCTCGGCTCTTGGGCATCCCTCGCAGTGGGCTCCTGACCCTTTTGACTGTCCTGGTCCTGGCCCCAGCATGAGCCAGTCAAGGGTACTCTCTTGATCAGGTCCAAGTCTCTAGCCCCTCACTCTCTCCAGGGGTCTGCCCTCTGAACCGTATAAACAAAGGAGTTACCCACCCGGTGGTGGGGGCTAGGGGTTAAGGCACCCCGACCCGCCTTTCACCAGGGTGGTAACTGGCCTGGCATTTCCTGGGGGCTCCCGTGCCACTGAGAGCCCCACCAGGCAACCCACTCCCAGCAGGGTGCAGTTTTAGGTCGTACCCAGGACCAGGACCCTCTTTACCATCCCCTACAGCTCCTCCCTTACCTCCAGATGATATCAGCAGCCCTCCGGCCAGACAATGTTGTTGCCTGGCCTCTACGAGCAGCAGAACGGCCCTGTTTATATGGGCAGCCCCAGATCCAAAATGGCTGCCACCATCAGGCACCTGGCGGCTGCCGGCTCCAGGCCCTTAAAGTGGCAGGCACACACAGTGCCCTGTCACAGTGTGTATCAAGCTTTCATGAGCTGATGAAGTAAGCTTCAGCGCACAAAATCTACACACACACACACACGTATGTACGTATGTATGTACGTACGTAGACATATCTATGTGTTTGCCCGGCACCATATGGGCTATCCAAAGTAGATTTTATATAACTAGAGCAGACACTTTTGTGAGCTGAAGCTCACTTCATCAGCCCATGAAAGCTGATATTATATATATATATAGAGAGAGAGAGAGAGATTAGGGCTGTCAATTAATCACAGTTAACTTATGCAATTAACACAAAAATAAATTAACATGTTATTTTTTTTTAATCACGCACATCATTTTGACCAGCAGAGTGGACCAGCTCTGGATCAGCTGGAACCCGTATGCAGAACCCTGACCCTGGCCTGCCCTGCGCCTACTCCAGACTGCTGAGCAGCAGCAACAGTGGCTGGGTAGAAGCTGCTATTCAAAATGGTGGGAAAAGCGGTCCTTCCCCATCCCCGCTGCAAGGCCTTTCTTGCTACAGACTCCCAGAGCTCGCACCTGGTCTGACCTGTGGTTCCTCTCTGCTGCTGTCATCACCACCTCCAGGCCGCCCAGCGGGGCAGTAATGGCACTGCAGAGGAGCCTCAGGGCAGCCTGGGTGCGAGCTCCGGGTGGCTGCAGCAAGAAGGATCTGGCAGCAGTGAGGGGAAGGGGCTACTTTTCCTCTGTGCTGAGTAGCAGCTTCTCTCTGGCCACTGCTGCTGCTCAGTGTGGGCAGGTGAGTGGAGCATGTGTGAAGCATGCCAGGGTTGGGGCTGTTCACGTGGGTTGTGGCTGGTCCGCTGTGGCCAGGGTGAGTCCAGAGCACGGGGGGGCTCATCCAGGTGCATGGGGGGGCATACCTCTGGGGGAGGCATGAGGGGCATGTAGACCCCCTGGATTTGTGCATGGGGCAGAGGTGGGCTGCCCACTGTGGGCTGAGGCTCTGCATCCTGCACCCTGCTGCCTCTGCCCCAGGAGCCATGTTGTGCCTCCCACTGCCACGTGGGCAGGGGATGCGTGGCCAGTATGCCACTCCCAGGGCAGAGGCAACAGGGTGCAGAGCCCCAGCCCACAATGGGCATCCTGTCTCTGCCCTGCACACAGATCTGGGGAGCACATGCATCTCATGCCTCCCCTGGGGGTGCACAAAGTGACAGGGAGCTACCCCTCCCCCGCACTGCTGAACAAGCTGCCCGTGGCTCCATCCTATGACCCGCCCTGGCCCCGGGGTCCCACTCGCCCTGCCCCACTCCCTCCCTTACCATAGAGGCCTTGATCTGCCCCCCCAGCCCTTCCCCTCCACAGACTTATCCACTGGGCACTGCTCTATATGCTGGACTGCATTTCTGTAGGGTTACCATATTTCCAGTTTCAAAAAAGAGGACTCCTGTGGCAGGGGTAATATGATTGTGGGGGGAGGAGGGGGAAGGGCAGTGATATGCCTCTGCCCTGCCCCTGCTTCTCACTCCCAAGCCACAGCTCCCCCAGATCTGCTGCCCCTTACTCCTGACCCACAGTACCCTGCATCCTCTCAGGGCATGCAGGGATCCCCACAACCGAGGCTCTAGACCCCTCTGTGGGGACCACCGCCTCCCCAGGCTTCAAGTCCCCCCCCCACCCACAGCCCCCTATACCTACACAAATCTCCCCTACCACACACACGCCACCTCCACCCCTCCAACCATACAAAGTACCTGCATAATTTTAAGTTTTTCTGTGCACAATTTTGAGTTTTAAGCTGTACAATTAAAATTGCAATTAATTGCAACTAATTTTTTTAATTGCGCACCTAATCACGATCAAATTTTTAATTGTTTGACAGCCCTAATGTATGTGTGTGCACGTGTGTGTGTATATGTGTGTGTGTGTGTGTGTGTGTGTATATATATTACACATATATTTATTATATTACACACATGCATACATATATCTCTGTGTTTGTGTATGAATGGGTAAACATATAGAGAGATGTGTAGGTGGGTGGGTATGTATATCTACCTACATTGGTTAGTCTGTAACAGGGGAGGGCAATTATTTGAGTTATTTGGGCTGCAGGGCCACCTAGGGAGTTTTGGTGAGCTGTTGCAGGCTGGGTCAGCACTTCTACCTGCTCACTAAAGTTCACCAAAACTTCCTAAGTGGCTCTGGCCCTGTGCTGTCACTGCCTGGCAGTCCTGGCCCAGGACCCCCACAAGCAGGGCTTGGCTTGCTGGATGGGATGAGGTTGGCTGGGTGGATGGGATGAGGTTGTGTGCGGGAGTATCATTTGGGAGCAGGATGGGTAGGCAGGGCCTGGGTTGGGATCTTGGGGCAGTGACAGCATGGGGCTGGGGCGCAGGGCAGAGCTGCAATCCGCTTCTGGCATGCTCCTGTCCATGGAGCCAGCACCCATCACAAGGATGTGTGGGCAGCAGGTCATGGCTCTGCCCTAGGCTCCAGCCTCATGCTGTCACTGCCCCAAGATCCCAGCCCTGGCCACACCTGTCTGTCCTGCTCCTGGATGCTACTCCCCGCCTGCCTGCCTGTGTCCCATTGCATCCACCTGGCCAAGCATGCCCTGCCCACATGGGCCCTGGGCCAGTTTCCATGTAGAACCTGCCCACGTCCCTTGGAGGGGGGAGCAGGTGTATTGGAGCCCCCCGAGGTGCGGGGGATCTAGTTCACCCACTCCACCCTTCAGCAGTAGCTTGGGAGCCCCAAGAACGAGCTCCCTGTGCTGCCTTTCCCACCTCCCATTTCAAAATCAGGGAGCACTGGCAGAGAGACCTGGCTGTTGCTATGGGAACCTGGCTGCAGGCTCCCAGCCCACAGCTAGATTCCCTTTTCCCCTAGAACCAACAGTGAACTTCTGTTTGATCTGGGGTAATGTAACACAGTACAGTTTGCAGAAATTGCTACTGAGTTTGCAGAAATTGTTCTGAGCTTGGAGCTGCATTTCTGTCTGCACCCAGAATTTGTTTCATAGCTGTAGAAAATATTTTTGTTCAGAAAAGAAAGCAGTTGACAAGATGTACATATGTTGCAGTTTCCCTCTTCTTCCCTCTGTGTGGTCATCTTAGAACAGTTGTACATTCTGATTTGTATTCCCAGTATCCTGGAATATGTCTGTTTTTGAACATCTCTAAGGTGTCAGTAAGATCCAAAGTATGTTCATATTTTTTAATATTTTGGCACCTCATCTACCAGATTAAGAAAATACTCTTTTATCTCATCTTTTTGAGAGATAAGTTTTAAAAGGGACTTATCGGAATCTTT
>NW_005842145.1:1444076-1457220 GCF_000455745.1 Alligator sinensis
TATGAAATTGTCTTGATGGGACCTTGATGAGATGTATACTAGTCTGAGGGATCCTCTATACAAAACACTAGCCAATCATGTTTATTAATTCATTTGTCTAAAAATACAGTTTTGTAGTAATTATTTCACTAATTCTTTGTGCTATAATTAGAAGCCTTCATGCCCAGACTACCATATATTATCTTTTCTTTAGGACACACTTGAAGCTTCCTTCTAAAAGCTGTCGGTTTTTCACTAAAATCAGCTTATACATTTACCTGTTTTATTTCTTAAAGGCCATTCACCAAAGGTAAAATGGCCTTGTACATCTTGCATGTCTTTCAGGTTTTTATTTGCAATGGAATTAATAGAATATTTCCTAGACTTGCATTTCTATTGCTGGCAGATAAAGAGGTCAAGTAATTTCAACCAGATAATTTTGAAAGAGGTATCGGATTCCATTCAATTAGTGTGTGAACTATCTAAGCTAGTACTTCCTGGAGTTCATTCTACAAGGGCAAAAGCAGCCTCTCTGTCTTCCTTTTATTTCTGTAGATGTCATATGCAAAGCCTCGAGTAGTGTACATTTCTTTAGTAAATACTACTCTATTACTCGGGCATCTCATTCTGATGCCTGATTTGAATAAAAGCAGAGTTGTTAATGTTGACATTTGTAGACAAGGCATCTAAACTCCCTTAATTTAGTTTCTCTAACTATACCCAGAAAGAATCCAAAACCTATACTATCTTACCCATGTATTGCAAAAATTTTTTATAGCAGTAATCACCAAAAGCAGAGTGTCTTAACCTTATTCATATAGTTCTTATGCTGTTTTTGGCCACCTTTGTGGTCCCAGAATACACAGGAAAGAACGTTAAAATTTCAGAATAGATAAATAGCATGCTGAAGTCATATATCCTCTCCTGCCAACTGTTGATGTCATTTGTCTCCTCATAGAGAATGTTCTGCCTCTTGCAGGACATGATTCCATATGGCAGCCAGTTGTTAAAGTGTTTTTAGATACAAAGCTGGTTTGTCTCCTAATAAAACTTCACAAGTCCATATCATGCTATTAGAAAAATGCCAAAATATCCTACTAAGAATGGCGACATAACTATATGAAAAAACATAAAACCATTGATCTGTGGCTCGTATCTTCAAAACTGTACGTGTGAAGAAAGGAAGAGGGTAGGTGGGCATTTTTAGGGAGACAAAATATAGTTTGGTGACTAATTTGAGAAGTGAAGCATAATGCTGCATTTTCTAGGTGTTTTTTTTTATTCTGTTTTGTTTTGTTTTAACTTTTCAAAAGTGTGTTTAAAACTACTGAAGTATTCCTGCAGCTTTAACTCTAGTGAAGTTTCTTCTGCAGCGATAGGAATGAAGGAATTGCAATACTGGATCGGGCATAAGGTCTGTCCCGTCTAATATCTTGCCTTCGAAAGTGGCCAGTGCCACCTACTTCAGAGGAAGATATGAGGGCCTCACAACAGGCAGATGTGGGATAATCTGTCCCCTACATTCTGATCTCCAGCAAGTGGGTACTGACACAAATCATTAAGCTTAAGGATTAGTGTTCCTTCCAACTAATAACTTGCTCTTGCATAATAATCATATTACCTTGTATTTGCATAATCACAGAGTTTTTTGTAAGACTCTCAGTACCTTATGAAGTGAAAGATCTAGGTTATAGTTATCACTTCTCCCATCACTAAAACACAGTCACTATTGGGGTTGAATCTATTATGTATATAACAATGCATAACACACAACAGGTTAACCCAGTATTAAAGAATAATACTACATCAACTACAGAGGAAATTTACTTAGGCAAAATAGTTTCCTAAATTGAAATTTTTCTGGCCTAACACAACAAACATTCATCCCTGCTCTTATGAAAACCACCTCTTTCCATCAGGAAAAAATCTTGGGTTGATCATCAAATATCTGCACTGTTTGTCTCCTTGTACAAAGGCCATGTTGTGTTAATGCTGTGTTACATATTTATCTTTCAGATCTTGACACATCTTAAGTTTCAAAGTAATTCAAAATTTGATAACAAGATCTGTCAGGATTATTACTATAATAGAATGGAATTTCTGCGCGCTATTATCATTCATCTATGTTTTAATGTACATTTTTATAGTTTGCTTGGTTTTTTTACATGTATAATTTATGTATTCTATATACAGAGTATACATTGCATTAGGTTAACTATAAATGATTTTTGAAGGAAAGAAAAGGATTAGACTTGACAGGATTCAGTTTTTAGCAGTAAATATTGATAAACATCCATTTCACTTCATGCTTACGGATTGACAAAAAGTATTTCCATTGTTAGTAATCAAAATTTATAGAAAGAGGATGTTAGAAAAATGATGTCTGATGGAGTGTGTGATGACAAGGGGGAACACTCTTACAGACCCATGATGATTATAGTTTGGACTGCAATTCTGAGAAACCCTAGGGGACTGGGAACAAAGGCAGAGGAAGTGACACAGCAGATGAGTAAGCTCCAAGACTGATGGCAGCTCTGCTGCTCAGCTGTTTATAGTAGTTACGATTTTTGCAGTGGGCAGTTAAACAGCACTATAATAATAGTGTGCTGTCATTAATATATTGTCTGTCCCCCACACCTCTATTTGCACACAATCCTGAAAATTTAAATCAATAAAAAGCTAAATAAATGCTTAAAAGTAAGCATTCACATTATCTGTCAAAATATTTAAAAAATAAAAATTGAATTTTGCAAAGCTGAACAAACCTGTGCATTTTGTTCTCTAAAGATAGAGATGCCCATCTTCCTATCCTTTCTTCAAACTTTTTTGCCTTCTCTTTGGTTAAAAAGGAATTAATTGTTGCTAGTAAATGTATTTGATCAGCAATTCTATATCTTGGCCCTTTAAGAAAAATTAAGAATCTGTGCCAAAAGAACATGCATTTGAGTGAGTGTATTTTTAGGTCTCTACCAATAGGGATCCTTGACTCAATGAGTCTGCTGGTAATACACTTTTTTTTGTCATGGGGAACCTTGGTTATGGAAGCTTTTGAAGCCTTTCCATAGCCTGAGAATCTGTTCCCTGTATCAATGGTAGAACTCACAGCATAAAATTTGTTTGTTCATTCTTCATGTTTGGACATATAGTTCGTGCCAAGATGTTTAAAGGATATGATGTTTAGTGAAGGTTGCAGTATAGTTTCTGTAGAGCCAGAATTTTGAATTTCTTGATTTTTGATCGTGTTAGATTAATGTGGCACTCATTTTAGACACATTAATGAAAGGTAAATTCTAGGGAACACATTAATGAAAGGTAAATTCTAGGGAACACATTAATGAAAGGTAAATTTGTCAAATAGTTAACTGATAACATGAATTTGACGGGGACTGGCTCCCTCCTGTAGTCACTTGTTCTTTGGGTGGCAGCAGCAGGCTGGGAAAGTGGCTGCAAGGGGATGCATCAGGGTCTGCAGAGCCCCAACCCGGCTCATTGCCAGCAGTGGATGCGCACACACCTCAGGGCAGATGTCAGGGAAGCCACAAGGGCCCCAATCCTTGTGGCAGCAGGAGTCTCCAGAGCCCATACTGGCTTGTGGCAGGTGGCCAGGAGGCTGCAAGCAGCTGCTCTGCGGTCCATGGAGCCCTGGCCTGGCTAACTGTCAGTGGCGGGTGCATGCATGCCTTGGGGTGAATGGTGAGAAAGGGGCAGAGGCTGCACTGCCACATGAAGGATCGGGCCCCTCGCAGCTCCACTGCTGTACTAGGTACTAGTGCCCCCTCTCCCCTCCTTGCTCCTCCCTTCTTCCTGCCTGCCCTGCCACCTATAGGGGCACCATGCCGCTTTCCTCTGCCTCCTCCCCGCCCCCCACACTTCCCTGCTGCTCCCTGTGCTAAAAGATAACCGGTAATTATTACCAGTTATTAGTATGTGAACACTTGAACATTTAAATGTTTAACCATTCACATATCTAGTAAATTCACATGTCCACCATATTAAGCACCTCAATGCTAATACCTTTTAATGTTTCTGTCTTCATGTAAGATTAAAGTATATTGCAAAAATATGATATAATTAATTTCTGATGAACATGAGTACTCACACAGTATAGTCCCCTTAAATATGAATAATTCTGACATTTTGTAATTATATCCCTTTA
Organism: Alligator sinensis; assembly: GCF_000455745.1. NCBI lineage: Eukaryota > Metazoa > Chordata > Crocodylia > Alligatoridae > Alligator > Alligator sinensis. The sequence continues at coordinate 1,448,212 of NW_005842145.1, forward strand.
TTTCTTATGTAGACTAGAACTACAGAAAAACTTAAGTGCACTAAAAGTATTTTGATCTGTGGTATTCCTCTGTATTTACTCAGGTGCCAGCATTTCTAGGTACACATATAGAATGATGTAGTTATTCAATTTATTATCCCAGGTTTTATTTTGCAATTATAATTGGCAATATGAATTATAATATAATTTTTATTTTATAGCTAGATAATGGTGATCATGAAAATAAGTAAAACTAATCTAATATAAAGAAATTAGAGGATCTGCTTGAGTACATTTTTTGAAATTTAGCTTCTTGCACAGCCTCAAAATTCATAATGATATGGTATACATTGTTTTTTTGCATTCTGTGTGGTTTTTTGTTTTGCTCTGTTTTTTAAAGAAAAACAGCGACAGGAAAAAAATTCATCGCACAGCAAAAGATGGTTTTGAAAACATGATAAATAAAAATGGGCTAAAAGTTAGAAAACCAAAAATATACAAGTAGAACTATGGGCAAGGTAAAATAATTCCAGAGGGTAGATCAAATAAAATTCAGGGTCATGTTTAGTTCAGGTACATGCTGAAGCATTATGGGATGGCAGGAGCACTAATTTTCAGAAGTCAACAGATCAGAGTCTTGACATTTACATAGAATCTAATAATAGAGTCAGCTGGGAATATATCATTCTCTGTGTGCATGTACACATGCTGAAACATAACAGGATTTACCCTTTCAGCACTAATGTTTTTATTCATAGTTATTGCATACATCTTCCAAAGAAAAGTGTGACAATACAGATGTGCTTAGAAATAACTTAATATTGGGGTGTCCATAATCAGATGTCAGACATTCAGTGGTCAACTTACTTTTAATAGCAGCACTTTGTATTATTGAATTCAGAAACACATAGCGAGCTGCTTTCAATTTTGATGAGACAGCAGCTGACTCATTCTGTAAGAGAGCTTGTTTTCCTCTGAAGTTATCTTTCTGGTATTATATTTTGAGAAATTTTACCAAAAAATGTATATAAGCAATAAAGCATTAATACACTTTGTCCTGAGCAGTAGAATGACTTGATGTCACAGCCCTAGGCAAACTCCTGCTGGACACTCAACAAGTTGCTTTGTTTGGATCCCAACATGAGACCAATCTGTTCTTGGCTTGCTCATTCTAAATAAACTCCAGGCATTGCCTGTGACTTTGGATCCCCATACACACTGTCAATGTCCTTATCTTCCATCTAGCTCTTCCTTTTTAGAGCTAGCACTTTGTAGTATAACAGCAGAGGCCCTGAGACTATAGTCAGCTTTCCCAGGTTTTTCAGTAGGCCAGAGTCCCTGTCATGTAGTCTGGCTTATTGTATACCATAGGTCATTACATTCCAGCCAAGTAACTACATAATATGCCCAGTGATTTCTTTTAGACTCAAACATTTCAATTCTTAGAAAAATAAACTGTTGTTTGGCACAGGCAGAAAACAGAAGACCCCAAAGTGTTACTGATATCAGTCATTTGCAGTGTTGAGAAATTGATTAGATCAGCTATGCCCAATTGATCTTAGCAAGTAATCTATATCACTGTTGTAGAGGAAGATGAAAAACTCCTAAAGTCCTTCCAACCTACTTTCTTCCCAATCCCAAATCCTATTATTAAAGCAGTAGCTGTTTTAATAATAAGCATGTATGCAAGACACCCCAACAAAGCATCAAAGAAAATAAATTATTTGTATCACCTTAGATCAATAGTCCACCCTGTCTTATATCCAGGGGGTCCGGATTTTCTTTGTTTAAAAATTGTGAATTCTCTGATTTAACCCCTCCCCCAGTTCTCTGATTACTCCCCCCCATCCATGTTTTTCCACAATTAAAATGAAATACCACTCTGTGTGTGTGTGTGTGTGTGTATCAATTTAACACAATGTTATATTGATCTCTTTACAATTTTTAAAGTAATTTGGAAGCCTTCCACTGTCTCAATCATAACAATAAAATAAATTCTAAATACCTGCATATTTTGGCATTTGATTTTGGTATTTTTTTGTCATAGAAAATCAGAGCTCCCCCTGCCATCTTTACTCACCAGAACATGGGTCCAACTACAGCTGTCCCCCTGCCACTTTATGGTGCTAAGCAACCCTGATATACTGGTGCCCTGGCCCTGCCGTGCTGGTGCCCCTCACTCACAACCCGTAGCCCCCTGGCCCTGCCAGTACCCTTCACTCTCGACCCACAGTCCCACTGCCCCCCTATCCCTGGTGGCACACCTCACTCCTGACCTGCAGCCCCCTGGCCCTGCTAGTGTCCCGCACTCCCAACCCACAGTTCCCTGCCAGGTGGGGCCCAGCTGCCCCCACCTCACCCCATATGGACTGACAGAATGGTGGTCTGCAGAGACACAACAAGGATGGCCTCCAGCATGAGATGTGTACAGCACACCTCATGCGGAACCACAGGCTGCAGCTGGGGCATCATGCTGCCCCATGCTGCAGGCTGGTGCTGGGACTAGGGTTACAGCACAGTGGAGAGGACCAGTGCCACGTTCCACAGCAGCAGCAGCATGAAGCAGAGTATGGCTCTGGTCCAAGCCATGCTGCAGGTAGCAGGAAGAGGGTGAGAAGCTCCAGGCCCTGTTCTGCCTGGGCTATGGAGTGCAGCAGCTCTGTCTTCTGCAGGCAGTGGTGGAGCAACTCTGGTCTTGGTGCAGGCTGGAGGGAGGTGAGGAGGCCTGTGGTACCCCCTGTCCTAGGCTGGGGCTCCTGTACCATGCCAGGCAGCCTGGCTATGGCCCCCTTCCCCACTTCCCCTGGGCAGTGTCTCCCAGCTGCCCTGTGCCCGACCCTGCAAGCATGGGCACTGGCCCTCAAAGCTGCCAACCTGGCCACGCAGCTCCACACTGCCCACAAAGGGCCCTCCCACCCACTTCACCTGCTGGAGGGGCGGGCACCCTGAGCTGGCTCCTCTAGCAGTAGTGTGGAGCTGGGCTTGTCAGCAGCACCAAAAACCTACTCTCGCCCTCCCCACCCTGCCCTACTGCAGCCCTGGCACCCAGACTCATTCCCCCATTGCTGGCAAGCACCCACCCCCGTCACTTACCCCTGCTGGTGCCCCTCTCACACACACACACACACACACACACACACACACACACACACCCTCCCCAAGCCCTGGCCCTCCAACTCCTGCCTTGCATAGACTTGCTTGCTTGCAGCTGCTGGGGCTGATCCCAGTGCCCTGCCGGGCTGTATGCTGGCCACGTGCATGTGCACTCGTACACACAGCAGCCCCCTGACTCCAGTTACTCTCCTCCCAGCCAAAGCAGCTCCATGCAGGCTGGGGCTAGGGACAGACATTATACGTAAACTAGTTTAAGTGATCAGAAACTGGTTTAAGCCTGTAACAGAACAGATGTTCAGTGTACATAAACCAGCTTGAAAACGGCCAAAACTGGTTTGAGATAAACCTGGTTGAATGTAGTATCAGGCTTAACTGATTTGGCTCAAACCGGTTTATGCAATGTCTGTCCCAGACCCCTTGCTGGTTTAAGATAAACCAGACTCCCCCAGCATCCTGGCCTGGGCTCTGGGCTAGGCGGGGCTCTCTGCTCCACAGCAGGGCTGGCCCCTCCCCTCTGCTCCCTAGCTGCAGCTCTAGCAGAGACTTGCAGGCACAGAACATCTTCCTGGCTTCTCCCTGTTAAGCAGGGATTACTCCCACCTACCCCTCTGCCCTCCTGCAGACACCTCAGCATTAGCTAGCAGACTACATGCTGGCTACGCTTCGTGCTGTGGGAGAGGACAGAGGCAGACAGGCTTTTTGGAGCTAATCAACAGGAAGCTTAATGTCCTTCCTTAGACAAGCTGTTTAAGAAGAGCACCATTAGTTAATGGACGGAGGCTTTGTTTTCTTAATGGTTTGATAAACACTGAGTTAAGGGTGATATACTTTCCCTGCTGGGCAGCTCAGAAGGCGGGGAATAATAAGTGCGCCCTGCTGGGGCCTAGCAACAACCCCTCAGCTCAGTTCTGTGGAAGTGAAGGGAGTGCTGCTTTAGCGCCCTCTGGCTTCTAGCCTGAGCCACTGCAGGCATGTGCCTGCATGTCTAGAATGAAAAGGGAATGTCTGTTCACCTCCAAAACAGTTCGAGCTTTGCAGGTTAAACTAACCTGAAAAAATTGAATCAATTCAGGCTCAGGCTTTTTGAATGTCTGTCCCTAGCGTGGAAGGCTGCCAGCCTGTAAGCTGAAACCATGGTTTCCCGTGGTTTTCTCCTTCAAAGAGGAATATCCTCATTTTTCTCCTTCAAATGAGAAAATCCACATTTTTTCTGCAGCAAACAGAAAACCCGGATCCCTGCTGATATCTCTTTTTTATGGGCAATCTTTGATGCTTCAGAAGGCCAGTAGAACTCACAATATATCTGACTAATAACAGAGTAATTGGGCTGAAAGGGACCTTAGGAGTTTGCTAGTTATCCATCCCCTTACACAGAGGCAAGTTTTATTGTACCAGAACCAGTCCTGACTGATGCCTACTCAGCCTCTTTTTAAAACAGACAAAATTCTATAATTTCCCTGGCGGGTCTGGTCAAGATATTGCTACTCTGATATTTTAAAAGTTTCCTGAGGCTTAAACTGAATGTTTTTTTTGTGTGGTTTAAACCCATTGCTTCCTGCTCTGCTGTTAGTGGCTACAGAGAACAATTGCTTATGGCAACCTTTTAAATATTTGAAAACGGTTAAGATATTGCATATCAACCTCTTAATATTTTTTTTCCACATTAAACAGTTCTAGGTCCCTCAATCTTTCTTCACATATCTGGTTTTCTGAATTGGGGTGGGGAGAGGGAGGCATAAGAAAAAGCAGCTGCTGTCAGCAGCTACACAACTGTGATCATGGCAGCAACTGGAAGTTATCACTGACCTGTGACCCGGGTACCTGACCATGTCCCTACACTACTAGCCTGGAGGCCAAATCCAGCCTGCAGACTATAGGGTTCGAACTTCTGCTCTAAAGAGTTTGGTTTCTCTACTCCACCCCCCCATTTAATCCCTGCAGATTTGTTATGTACAGTGTTTACCTCTTCACCCAAGTCATTAATAAAAAGGTTGAACAACACTGAACCCAGAACCAAACCCTGGGGGAACCTCATTGGATGTTAATGATCCATTAATCAATGCTCATTCCCTGTGGTTTTTCAACCAGTTATGTGTGCACCATAGGATAATTCCTTTTAGTCTGAGTTTCTCCAGATTATTCATGAAGAAGGTCAGTTGTCACTGACCTGAAAACCACACTGAAGTTGAGATAGCTGCTGTGTTCTCTTTATCCACCAAGTCATTTATCTTGACAGAAAAGGAAACCAGATTTGTTTAACATGATTTGTTCTTAACGAATCCATATTAGCAGCTATTAATCACTTCTCTTTTTTTTTGTCTTGTGGATAATACTAATCATTTTAAAACTGGTTAGAATAATGTCCTATATATTGAAGCTTGTAGATTCATAGATTATAAGGCTGGAAGGGACCCCAGATTATCAGGCCCAGCCCCCCTGCAGTAGGCAGGAAAGACAACCAGGGGTCAGGTGACCCCAGCAAGGTGACTGTCCAGTCTCCTCTTGAAGATTTCTAGGGTAGGCGATTGCACCACCTCTGGAAGGAGCTTATTCCACAGTCTGGACTCCCTAACTGTGAAGAAGTTTTTCCTAATGTTGATCCGGAAACCATCTTCCAGGAGTTTGTCCATTACTCCTGGTTTTCCCAAGGGTGCTCTGGTGAACAGTTGTTTGCTGAGCCCTTGATGTCCCCTGATGTAGTGAGAAGCAGCTAACAAGCTCTCAGCCTTCTCTTTTTTAGACTGAAGAGTCCCAGGTCCCTCAGCCTTTCCTTATGTGGCTTTCCGTGCAAGTCTCTGAACATGCGGGTGGCTCTTCTCTGGACTCTCTCAAGCTTTTCCGTATCCTTGTTAAAGTGTGGCATCCAGAACTGGATGCAGTACTCCAGCTGTGGTCTCACCAATGCTGAGTAAAGTGGAAGAATCACTTCCATGGTTTTGCTTGAGATGCATCGATTGACGCATGCCAGAGTATTATTTGCCCTGACAACTCATATTCATATTGTGGTCTATTATTACCCCTAGGTCCCTTTCATTTGTGGTGCTGGTTAGTTTGGCGCCGCCAAGCCTATAGTTGTGTAGGGGATTGTTTGTCCTTGGGTGGAGCACTTTACATTTCTTGATGTTGAACTTCCTCTGGTTCCAATCTTCCCAACTTGCTAGCCAGTCTAGGCCTGCCTATATCTGCAGCCTATCTTCAAGCATGACCACGCTTCCTCGTAACTTGCTGTTGTCCATGAACTTGGCCAGTGAGCTCTTCACCCCCGCATCCAAATCACTGATAAAAAGAGATGTTGAAAAGCACTGGACTAAGCACCAACCCCTGAGGGACACCACTGGCCACTTCTTGCCAGGACAGCACAGATCCATTCATTAGAACTCTCTAGGTTCTACCCCACAGCTAGCTTCCTACCCACTTAACCTGCGCAGTTAAGCCTGCAGTCCTCCAATTTTCTTGTGAGAACATTGTGGGATGCCAAGTCAAAGGCGTTTTGGAAGTCAGGGTATACAATGTCAACCCTCCTCTCCCTTATCCAGGTGGCGAGTTACCTGGTCCTAGAAGGAGATGACGAGGTTGGTAAGACAAGACCTGCCCACAGTGAACCCATGCTGCCTGTCATTTAGAATCCTACCTTCTGCAAGCCTATCACACAGAGACTCCTTAATGAATTTTTCCAGAATTTTCCCTGAGATAGAAGTTAGGGTAATTGGCCTATAGTTACCTGGGTCCTCTCTCCTTCCCTTCTTGAAGATGGGCACAACATTGGCCCTCTTCCAGTCCTCAGGGACCTCTCTGGAGCATCACGGGTTTTGGAAGAGTTTTGCCAAGGGTTCTGCAATGACTTCGGCTAGCTCCCTCAGCACTCTTGGATGAAGTTCATCCAGTTCCACTAACTTGTATACGTCTATTTTTTTTCTTAATTGATCACACACCAGTTCTATGACAATAATAGGAAGGTAGTTATTCCGACCATGACCATTCTGTACCCTACCTGGCATGATTTTTCCCTGGGCCCATTAAAATACCGAAACAAAGTTGTCATTCAGGAGTTCAGTTTTCTCCTTAGTGCCAGTAACCAGCTGTCCAGAGTTGAGCAGTGGCCCCATGCTCCCATTTGTTTTCCACCTGTTCCCTATGTACCTAAAGAAGGACTTCTTGTTGTCCTTGATTTCCCTTGCTAATTTAAGTTCAGTCACCATCTTCGCCTTTTTAATCTGTTCCCTACAAATACGGGCCATTATTGTATAGTCCTCCATGGGGAATGTCCCAAGCTTCCATTGTTTGTACGCTTCTTTCTTCTTTTTTAAGAGAACAATGATTTCCTTGTTTAGAGAAGCGGGCTTCCCAGTCCTGCTACATTTCCTCTGCATGGGAATGGACTTCCTTTGTGCTTCAAGGATCATGTCCTTAAGGAACGTCCACTCTTCATGCACTCCTTTTGCCTTCAGTCCCTTGTCCTGCAGCACTTCTCCTGCTAGTGACTTGAGCTTGTAGAAATTTGCATTTTTGAAGTCCAAATCTTCAACCCTGCTATCTAATTTCTCTGCCTTATGATGGACAGTGAATGTGATGGTTTCATGGTTGCTGTCGCCCAGGCTACCCTCTATATTTAAGTCTGTCACCAGGTCATCTCCTTTGGCCAGGACCAAATCTAAAAGAGCATTACCTTTGGTTGGCCCGTGCACTTCCTGAGTCAGGAAGAGCTCTTCAATGCAGGTCAGGAAGGAACACAACTGATCTGACTTGGCCAAGTGTTCCTCCCAAAAGATGTCTGCATAATTGAAGTTGCCCATGGCGACCATGCCTCAGGCACGCACAGCCTCTGTCAGTTCTTGAAAGAACTCTAGATTGATCTCCTAGTTATGCTGCCTAGTCTGAAAGTCTCCAGGTCTTCTTTTCCCCTCCCCTTTTTTCCCTCTTCCTCAAAGATGAGCACCACGTTTGCACTTCTCTAGTGTTGTGGGACCTTACCTGTCTTCCATGACTTTTCAAAGATAATTGTTAATGGCTCCAACATCACATCAGGTAGTTCTTTCAAGACACCCTGTTGATTTCACTTTATTCAAAATAGTCAAATATGCTTTATATGCTCTTTTCTTATTTTTCCCTTTGCCTTCTTTGTTTACATTGACTGTGCTAGCCATCTATTCACAATTCACCCCTTTTTTGTGGAGGCAAGCAACATATAGCTATTGAACTGTTTGGCTGTCTTTGTATTTTCCAGTAATAGCTCACTTTTGCCATTAAGTCGCAAACCTGCTTGTGGAACCCCTTTTTTGTTGCTTTTAACATCCCTTGCCAGCTATAACTCACATTGCATCTTTGCCTTCTTGATTTTGTCCTATAAGAGGTTCCTTATCCTCCTGGCTTCTGCAGGCAAGTTTGCTCTCTGAACTGCTCCTCAGCCAGTTATCTAAAGTGCAGTCTTAGTTTCATAGTTTCTAGGGTCGGAAGGGACCTGGGCAGATCATCTAGTCCGACCCCCTGCCATGGCAGGAAAGAGTACCGGGGGGCAAACGACCCCAGCAAGATGGTCATCTAACCTCCTCTTAAAAACCCCCAGGGTGGGAGCCTGCACCACCTCACTTGGAAGCTGGTTCCAGACCCTAGCCTCCCTGACCGTGAAGTAGCGCCTCCTGATGTCCAACTTGAACCTTCCCTCCGCCAGCTTGTGACCGTTATTCCTGGTCACTCCTGGCGGTGCTCGGGGGAACAGGGACTCCCCCAGTGCCTGTTGATCCCCCCTGACTAGTTTATAGCAGGCCACAAGAGCCCCCCTCAGCCTTCTCTTCTGGAGGCTGAACAGGTTCAGGTCCCGTAACCTTTCCTCATAGGACCTGCCCTGCTGTCCCTTGATCATGCGAGTGGCCCTCCTCTGGACCCTCTCGATGCTGTCCACATCCCTCTTAAAGTGCG
>NW_005842145.1:1458961-1497998 GCF_000455745.1 Alligator sinensis
CGTCGCCTGTGGCCAACACCAAGTCCAACAAGGCATCCCCCCTGGTGGGGCTGTGCACCTCCTGGGTTAGATGAAGGTCCTGGACTCTGTCTAAGAACCTACGGGAACACTCAGACCTGGCTGACTGCTCCTCCCAGCAGATGTCTGGGAAGTTCAGGTCCCCCATGACTACCACATCCTTAGCCTTCGCTACCTCGGTGAGCTGACCCAAGAATTCCTGGTCAAGCTCCTCTCCTTGGTTGGGTGGTCTATAGTAAACTCCCACCGTTAGGTCCCTTTCCCCTCTTTTGCCTTGAACCCTAACCCAAAGCACTTCAGAGTGCTTCTCCCCTGGCTCTTTACTAATTAGCGAGGATGTGTATTCCTCCTTGATATAGAATGCCACTCCCCCCCTCTCTTTCCTATCCTGTTCCTCCTGTACAGCCTATAGCCCTTGACATTCACCGCCCAATCATGCTTCAAACAAAACAAAATCCTTCTGTCCGGTCCCTCCATGTAGCAGGCTGTTCAGATCACAGGTTGCTTCCTTTTTTCTTATAAACCATTTCCTCACAGTGTGCCCCCTTTCAGCTCTCTCCTCTGGGGTTTTAAGTGACATTGGACCAGTAATGATTTTTGGGGCACCCTGCAGGAAATAGCCCTGCTCATAGATACCTCTTCATTATCAGTTACATTTTGAGATTTGTCAATGAGCTAGATTTTAATCTTAAGCACACTCTGTCTATTGTGCCAATGCTGTTGGCACTCTGATTTAATGATAATGATGGTAATTAAAAAAACAAAACATTCTGCATATGGTTTGTAAAAGAGTCACTATCTATACTTTAAGCTGCTGGCAGATGTTAAAGCAGTTATGTGTTTGGGGTCTGAGGAATTTTATGTCCCATTCCCAAAAGCAGCTGATTGTCAGGATCTAGATGGGGCAGCCCCAGGTCTGGGACATCCCACACATTGAATTTCAATGCCACACATTGGATTTCAAACCAGCAAACCAGCCATACAAACCAGCCACAAAAATGTTTCACATTTAAGTGGAAGATCTATGTGTGGTTGGCTTGCCATTTTATGGTACCAAAAATTGGCCTGCCTTGTGTTATGTTGTATATATGTGGCAGAACTACATGTAGTGTTTACCATGGCCCTTAGACATGAAAAAGCAAAATAAGAAATACTTGTACAAAAATCTCCAGCTCATTGTCCTCAACTCTCTTGAGTGTCCTTTTGGTTTCAGATCAGCATCTTCTTTGGCTTGTAAAGGGTGTCTGAAGAATAAGGGGAAACCAGAGGGAGCCCATGATGGTCCTAGTATAGTGGCAATGTAGTTTATAAGTTCCGACCCAATGTATTTTGTAGTTGTTTTAAAGGTGGTGAATTTCAGAATCTAGAGAAGGAAAACTTGTTATTGAGCACTTGCTCTTCTACTTCATTTATAAATCAAGTGCAGGTTATTTTCTTTTTAAAAACCTGTTTATTTTTCATAGCTTCATTGTTTTTCTGTTGCTGGTTCTAGTTGTATACACACTGGTCTTTAGTTCATGCTGATGTGCTCAATCCTTTCCTGCAGAAAGAAGAGGTTTTCATTTACCAACATGGACTATTCTAAATGATTAGGAAATAGTGTTGATAAAGCAGAGTCAGAAACTTACCCAGTCCTCTTTATGCCAAATGGATGGTAGCTTTGGATGTTACAAAATGTAGGAGTAATTATTAAGGAAATTATGTCTCTGAAAACACACAAGTGGCTTCAGCATCTTGGCCAGTTCCCAAAGATGTTATGTAATAGGCCTGTGCAAAGTGGCTAATATTTGCTTTGCATTTGGATTCGGCCGATTTGGGGGACAGTGATTCGATGTGGTGATTCAAATCGCTGTTCCAAATCAATTTGGTCGAATCTGATTTGGAGATTCAGCTGCCGTCGAATCAGCCAAATCTCCGATTCAAACAGGCCCCATCCCCCACCCGCGCTCTCAGCCCTGTCAATGTCTGCCCTGCCCGGCCCCAGCATCCTAGCTCTTTAAAAAACAAAACAAAAAAAAAAGCCTCACAATCACAGGCTTCTGTCAGGCGGGAGGGCAATCCCTGCTGCACCCCACTGCCCCGCACTGCATGGTGGGAGCTCTGCCATGAGCCCCCAGAAGACCTGATGGTGTCTGCAGCAGCTGATGAGCGCGGGCCTTTTTTTTTTTTTTAAAGAGCCAGGATGCTGAGGCCAGGTGGGGTAGCCAGTGATACGGCTGGGAAAGCTGTTGGGGGATGCTCAGGGGACCTGGGGGAGCAGGCAGGGGATGGGGCCTGGTCTCCCCCCACCCCTACACCCCTCCCCCTACTTACTGGCATGGCGCCCGGGTCCAGCTCCCTGCAGCGGCGAGTGGGGACTACCCAAATCTCCGAATCTTCCTCCAAATCTTTTCCAGATCAATTTGGACCTTTTTATTGGTCTCCCAATTCAATCCAGATTTGGAGATTTAGCCTCCGAATCGGGCCGAATCTCCTCCAAATAGAAACAGTACCCAAAGCTTCGAACTATTGTGTAACTTTCCTTTTTTTTTCCTGAATTGTGTAACCTGTTGATAAGATGTTTTATTTTCCCTTCTAAACAGCTATTCCATAGAGTCTGCTTACAGTTACTCGTTTTGTTCCATTAAAAGAGGCCTATGTTCAGGGTTCTTTATAGTGTGACAAAGCAAAGCCAAATTTTACAGCAGCCATGCTAACTTTTGTAGCAATATAAATTTATTCTATAATCATGAAACGTTCTTTGTTCCTACCCCTCACAAAAACATGCAGAGCTGTGACTCAGAGTTAAAAATATTCATTAATGTTAGCTTTGTTGACGATTGTTGATCTCCAGGACTATTTTCAAAGATGGAGGTTTTTATCATGCCTACTAGCCAGTCCTCTTCCACTCCTTTCCATGGGAGGCTTTAACTCTCAAAATGTTTATATAACCTAACTGAGCTTCTTTCTCTTCATATGTGCTGAGTAAGGAGGGCTAGTGACCAGCTTCTGCAGTTTATTTCTTAGCTCTCCAAGTCTCTGTTGGTCCACCCTGTGCTGCCTGACTTGTCACCTTATGGTTCTGTCTTCAACTTCATGGCTGAATACTAGACTCCAGTTGATGTTCCTCAGCCCTGTGCTGCCCAGTTTCTTGGAACAGTGTAGGCAGCGTGAACTGTAATTCATTTAATTTCCCCTTTTTGAGAAGGTTGGAAAGCAAGAGGCAGCAGCCAGATGGGTTCCAGTTCAGGTGGGAAATAGGAAAAAGAGTATTTAATGGCCAGCCTTAGTAAAATGAGGAATTCTGTCACACAAAAGTTGAACTCTGTGGCAATTTAGGAAAATGCCAGATTACATAGCCATAGAATGACTCATTGAGGTGAATGAAGCAGGTCTTGCTTCCCAAAGCTCTTCTATTGTTTCATGGTTTGTGCAGACACAGGCAGATGTTACAGCATTGATTTATACTTGATTCACATTTTTTGAGCTTTTCTTTGCAAGTGTAATACCCAGAAACATAACTTCTGTCAGATTCTGCAGGGCAGTTATGCAGAAAAGGTATGACTTCCAGTTCTGTAGATACAAAATTGACAAACACAAGAGGCTGGATTTCTGCTGAAGACCTGAAAGCCCTGGAATAAGGCACTCCTGATGGCCCATGTGGAAAAAAAAGTTGTATTTAATAATGTCATTACAGAAAGTATTTTAATGCCTTTGTAGAAGGGGACAAAATTAAGGTTGCAAAACAGGGTTAGGGATAGAAGTTGCACATAAACCAGTATAAGTGATCGGAAACCAGTTCAAATCTGTAACTCAACAGCAGTTCAGTATACATAGACCAATTTTAGAGTGGCTGAAACTGGTTTAAGATAAATCTGGATGGATGTACTATCAAACTTAACTGATTCAGGTTAAATCAGTCTATTGAACTTCTGTCACAGATCCCTTCCAGTTTCAAGTTAGCTCACAGTACCCCAGCATCCCAGGATGCGTTGCACCTTCCCTGCAAACCTCCCTTTGCAGGGTGGGCAGAGTAGCCTTGGCCCAAGCTGTCTGCTCCAGTAGAGCAGGGAGGCATGCTCTAGCACCCCCCAGCTTTTCTGGCCTTGGCCATGTGCCTGCATTTCCAGAATTCAAAGTGAATGTCTGTTCACTTGCTGATTGCTTCAATCTACACTGCTTAGACTAACCTGTAAAGATTGAATCGATTCAGCCTTGGGCTTTGTGACTGTCTGTACTTAGACCAGTAGTGTAAATGCAGGGGGGAGGGGCACCAGTCTTCAGCGCCAACTTGGCGGGAGCACAAGAATGGTGTCCTCTCATACCCCCTATCTACTCTAAGGCTGACCACCTTCCTTCCCCCTTCCCATCTTATTCCCCTGCTCTCACACCTTCCTTCCCCTAGGGCTCAAGGGAGTTTTGGCCAGAGTGCAAAACTCATTAGTTACATCTCTGTACAAGTACTTTTCATTCTTACATTTCCTAATTTCTGTGTGCTTCTGTTGTCTTCCTTTTTTGATTTTCTAATAGTCTGTGTAAAACATTTTTTACTACAGGGGCCCTTCTAAACATTTGTAGATTGGACATTTATTTAATTGCCTTTTGATAACTACATGATTTTGAAAATGTTCATTGCAATGCATGCAAACAAATATAAATTACTTAAAAAGGGTAACAATCTAATATAAATTATTACAAATGTAAAATTAAGAACAGTATTTCATAAAAGGGTTGTCAGTTGGGTGCAAAGTCTGTAAAGGTACCTGGTTAATGCAGTACAAATATGCCTTTTATCACAATTTCTGAAGGGAGTAAGTTCAAGTATTGGTATCAGTTCCCAATTTTATTTTTCCCATCTCCATGAACAGTATTTTCTCACTGTTAGTTTTATTACTTACACCTTTTTTATCATAATGCTGCCATATTGTATATATGTTGTCCCATCTTAGCTTTTAATTTACACCTGTAAGATATAATGACATATATAAAAATACAAATGCATTCAGAATTTCAAGCATAGCTTTCTTAATTCCCTACTAAGTTTTCCTTTCAAGCTTTAATGAATTTAAAATAAATGCAAACAGATGCTTTGGAACATCTATACACAGGATTTGTGTCTTGTTTGCACTTTAGCAGCATGCACAGCTATATAAAATAAATATAATCTGAAGAAAAGGGTGATTTGCACAAAAGGCTTTTAAAAGGTGAAAATGGATGGGAATTAATATGTTGTTTTACAAGATAATCATATTGGATTAGTTCTCTCCTCAACTCCCATATACCTTTTACTTCTCAGGTGTTCTTAGCTTATTTCTTTTTAGATTTATATGAGTTACTTGGTGCTTTGATACTGCTAGATGTTTTTTCTCTGGGGGCAAGGGTTGTTCATCAGTCTTATTTCATTTTGTTGCAGCTGTTTTACATTCATTTCCACAGTTATACCATTGCACTCCCCAAACAATGAATACAAATAAATACTCTTTTTTTTTTTCTTTTTCTAAAGCCGAACAACAACTTATCCTTACACAGAAACCCAGATGTACAGCCAAAACACTGGGGGGAACTACTTTGATACGCAAGGAAGTTCTGCACAGGTGACAACAGTGGTCTCCTCCCATAGTATGGTGGGGACTGGAGGAATTCAGATGGGTGTCACAGGAGGACAGCTCATTAGCAGCACAGGAGGGACTTATCTGATTGGCAATTCAATGGAAAATTCTGGTCATTCAGTGACACACACAACCCGGGCCTCCCCAGCTACAGTAAGTACTTCAGAACTGTGTAAATCTTTAGAGGTAGTTTCTTAGTCCTTCTTGTGCTCTTTTATGACAATGTATGCTTTCTGAAAAAAAAATATGGAAGTAATGTGTTGACAAAAGAGTAATTATGGCCCCCATCCTGTTAACACCTGTTAATGACCTTAACTTTGTGTGTGTAAGTAATGTCATTGGCTTTACTGAGACTGCTCACATGCATAAACTTGATCATGAGCATGATAATTTGAAAGATTGGAGCCTTGGAAATTTTTCCCTGCTTTGTGGAAAAGGAACATAACTTTATATCACCAAAAATATACTTTATTTATGTATTGAATGTTATAGTTGATGTCACTATTTGTATGTATGTAAGTAATTGGATTTCATACACTGGATTTTCTGAATCCATTTTAGGTGCTAGCTTTGTAACATATTTCAACCTAGCACCTGTTCTGAATAGTCTTGTTATATTAACTGTTAAAATAATTCTGTTTATAATTATTTATGGTACCTCCCATAAGATCAGAACCCCATTGTGGTAGGAGTCTCAAACAGGTGGGAAGATGTACTCTGTTAGCCTGGTGATGGGCAACCTTATGAAAATATAATAGATATGTTCTTTTCTTTTCTTGTCTTTTCTTTTAAGAACTTAATCAGTCCTAATTCTCATTGATAAAAATGGGTTTATATTTACTGTATCCTTGCTGAATAGCCTTAATGTACATTTCTATCTACATTTGGAGAATGCTTGAGCCTGGATATAGAGATTAAAACTTAAAAGAAAAAAGTATCTGAGAAAGAGAGAGTAAACAAGGGCAAACTGAAAAATGTCTCAAAGAAGATGATCAAGACACAGAGTAGATTGATAGTACTGATGTCTGATTAATCCAAAAACTACAAAAAAAAATAAGGGATTTAGTTTTGGAGACACTAACAGTGCTTACAAACATGGGGTCAAAAAACCCCCTGCGTTTTACTTTCAGCTCGGCACACCCCTGTATTGAATGCAGCACATGCCCAGAAGAGGAATTGCATCAGTTTGTCCCAGTTTGCCCAGCATCTGTATAGCTCACATGCTTTTGCGGGGCTTTTTGGCACTTTTATCTAATAGCTGATTGAATGAATAATAATGTATTAGATAAAAGTGCCAGAAAGTCCTGCTGAAGCATGTGAGCTGTACAGACACCTGGAGAGCCAGGTCAAAATGACATGATTCTGCTGGTAAAGTGGTGTGGTCCCCCCACCCCAGTCTGTCAGCACCCTAAATCAGTTGAAACTCAGCTAACAGTATCAGTCTTTTAAATGTCACCCATTTGGAATGAGGAGCTCAGAACTGTAGCATCATATATAGCAAATGCTCTAACAAAACTGTAATAAAAGAACTGTGACTCATTGAATGAGTACCCTAAATCATAATACTCTGAAAGAGTGGGAAAACAAAGCCTCTGCCAGCAGCTGAGATTCTGTATATTTTTTGTAAACGCTAAAGGAAATACATTATTGTCTAACATTTCTATGAATTTTGCAGTACTTGTATGTAATAGGTAGTTTTTAAAGGAATAGTACTGATAAATCAGACTTTTTCAGTTTAAAAAATATATATAACCATACATTCTCTCACTTTCTGGCTTTTTCTGCATTAACTCCACCCCTGGAAAAGATGTATTTTGTAGTCCAGAACAGTGAAACTGAACAAGTTTGACATATTTGTACTTTCCAATGTCACAAGCTAGTTCTATGGTCATTTTAGTTTGACTCCTAGAGTTACAAAATAATGGTCAGAACTAGAAGAGTTTCCGATAGACAGGAGTAAGGAGGGTCTCCTACACTGACAGAAATTTGAAAATTGGTGTTCGAGAAAAATAAACTTAAAGGGCAAGTAAATTTTTGTGTTGTTTTAACTATTATATTTACATCTGAATATGAACTTCTCTTCTACTACACTCGTGGTCTTCCCTTACCTAATCAAACCAGTACAGGTATAACGCTACTTTTAAGGGGGATGAAACCATTCTGCTATTGAATGAAATAGCATGATTCCTGAATTTCAGCATTCTAAGTTGACAGTAGTATCAAATAAGTGGAAAAGGATTAGGGGCAAGCTATCAACTGATTTGATGCAAATATCAAACATACGTTTAAAATATTTTTAAAATATGGGAAAGAAGTAAGCTTAAGTTGAAATTTAACGTAATAGAAAAGTGTTACTAATATCAAAAGTCCATGTTAAATTTTGCAACTAAAAACCAAGCTGGAAAATTTTCAAAAATTAAGCAGCATTTCACAATATTTAGAAAAGACTTTTTTCCTATTATATTCTGGAATTCAACAAAGATTTGTTGGTAATTTTTGCTTAAGAGATGACACATTGCTTTTGAAAAATAATGCATTTTAAGGGCATAAATATCAATTTAAAGTTTGTTCCCCCTCTCTTCCCCAAGTGACTATATTTTTAAGCAGTATTTTTTCTGAATTTTGGGTTTTTTTCTGAAAATAAATAATTGACATGTACAGACAAAATCTTTTTTCAAGTTACTTATCTCAATTTCCCTGCTTTTGCTTCATGTGCTGTTTTTCTTTATGGGCTCAGTGTGTTCCTTTTTACATTACTATAGGAAAGGAATTTTGAAATGGGAATAAAAAAAAATACCATTAATAAATTGCATTTATATACTTGCCCTTTCATTACCAAACGAATGTTTCTCCCCTCCCTTCTCAGTATTTTTAAGATATGTTGTATTTGTTTATATGTCTGTTAAGCAAATTGAATAGCAAGTGCATTTGTTTATAATAAAATATTAATTAGGAAATTGCAAAATGTGTGTATATTTATCCATGCACGTGTGTGTATTACAAAATGTTATACAAAAAACTAGAACTCTTGGTTCCAAAATGATACCTCTTATTAGACCAACTGGAAAATGACAAGAAAATTGTCCTTTTCTGCAAGCTTTTGGGATCAAAGTCCCTTCGTCAGGCTCTGGGAAAAGTGTAGATGGTACAAGATGGTAAAAAGTTCCCATAGGTAGGAAATAAACTTCATTTTTGCACAGAGGGAGCTGAAGATGGAAGTCTGTCCCTCTGGGTCCATGAGAGTGTCTTTGTGAGCTGTGTTGAGTAGCTCTTTGATGTGTTCATCAGGTAGAAATTCCTTCCCTGGAAGTGTCAGATGGGAGGCAGGGAGGCAAAAAAACTTCCTTGTTGCTCTGCAGTGAAGTTTAAAATCCCAAATCGGCTAAAATTTAGCATCTTCCATGTCTCAGGGGTGTACTTGGTAGCCATGTTGGTCTGAGACAAACAGACATACAAAGAACTAGAACCCTTGGTTCCAAAATGATACCTTTTATTATTTTTATTACTTTTCCCAGGGACTGACGAAGGGACTTTGATCCCGAAAACTTGCGGAAAAGGACAATTTTCTTGCCATTTTCCAGTTGGTCTAATAAAAGGTATCATTTTGGAACCAAGAGTTCTAGGTTTTTGTATGTCTTTTTGTCTCAGACCAACCAAGTACTACCAAGTACTTACAAAATGTTATACACACACACAGGTATACACACATATATAAATTTATACATATATCAATATAAACATTTTGCAATTTCCTGTTTTTACATACATACATAGATACATACATATATATTAAATGTATGTATGTATGTGTGCATGATATATATGTGTGTGTGTATGCATGTATGTATATATATTATAATATAAATTTTTACTTTGGGCCCTTCTTATTTATGGATTCAACTGAAATGTAAAAGGTTAAGCTCAAACTATAAACTAATGTAAAAAACCTACTCAATTTTTCATTGTACTTAGAAGTTATAAATAAATAAGGCAAACGGTGGTAACATAGCAGTTTATTTTACTTTGGGATAGATTGCAAAGTTGACTATAGTTCACATAGCTAGAGCTCATTTCACTTGTGACCCTCATCCTAACTACATCATCATAACATTTTTTTGTATTTATCTAAAGAATTCATTTGAGAGATAAAATAGTATTCAAAATTGCTCTTTTAAGGTGCAACATCATTTTTCAAGACTTTAAATAATTTGTATAACTTTCACATGGAGATAAACAAGTGCATAGAACTTTGCTCTCTGCCATTTTGTATGCTTATCATAACCTCTACCACTTTTTTGTCATAGTTCTGTTTTACTGTTCGCTCAAGCAACTTTCTTTATATTGTTATCATTCACTTGCACTAATCAAACTATAAGTTAATGTCTGTAATAATTAGCAGAATAATTTTGTTATGGATACAGTTTGGCTGTTCCTGATTTTTTTTCATTAGATTTTTTTTTTGTTATCATAAGGGACACTGTCATGTTTAAAGTCAGGTGTTTAAAAAACAGCATCTATGCTACATGTAATTTTAACAGTATCTTCGATTAATAAAAGTGAAAAAAATCTAATATACCTTACACCCCCTTTGCTATTTACTTTTTGTGCACTTCAAAAAAATAAACTTCTAATTGACCATTTTAGGTTTCTTTTTAGACACTTTCACTTTAATGTTTTTATGTATTAATATAATCTTGAAATAATTGGGGACTGCTTAAAATTCAGGTTTGTTTTAAATCACAAAAATAATTCTATTTATATTGCCTTTTGTAAAGCTTTGACAGAATCTGAATTTGAGCCCAATGAATGTTAAGCCCAAATTACATGACATTGTCCCTTTCAAGTTACAACATGAATTGTATTAAGCAGTGGTGCTCAACCTCCAGCCTGTGGGCCATGTCACCCAGCCTGCACAGGTCCCTATAAATCCAGAAATTTGGTAGCAGGGGATTGGTGGCAGCATTAATTGCCACTTCCCTACTGCCACATTTGTAGACTTGTGGGGAATCCTGTGGGTAGGATAATGTGGCCCTATGTGCTAGGCTGTGGTGATGCATGGCCTGGATGGCACATGGGCTTGTTCCACAACGAGATCCAGGCATGCAGGGTCAGGCCAGCACACCCATTGACTGAGCCTACACAGGATCCAGCCTGCAGACCAACCCCACACAACTTGTCCATCCCATGGGGCCAGAAGGGTGGGCACCTGCTGCACAAGAGCAGTGGTGACTTCTGGTTGCTCCCATGATCACAGTAGTAATTGAATGACTGCCAACAGCAGCTGCTTTTCATTACTCTCTCCACAAGTCAGTGCCTGGTGACGATGCATTGATGGCACTGCCCTTGCTTTGGTACTGGCTAACGGTATAAAGCATTTTATTTTCTAGAAATATTTTGGATTGTGCACTTTAATTAAAAAATAACCTCTGTAGGCACACTAATAAGAATGCTATCATGCATGAAGAAGTTTTGTTAGCATTGATTTTTGTCATTACATTTCCATTATTGGCATAACTTATTTCCATCAAACACCTTGCTAGCTTGTTTAGTTGTAGTAAATTACATTTTTCGTGTTATTAAGAATATTTTTGCAAAGAATTTCCAGCAGCAAGATCAGTGATGGAGCAATATTGTGTTACTGGTGTGTGGGTAGGTTGGGCTCAGAATTTAACAGTTAGGTAAAACTGATACATTTGGTTTTTGAGTATTTGGATAGGTCAAGGAAAGTTTATGGTTGCTTTGTAGTAGGACTGTCTTATCCTAACTCTTGGTTACTGCAATAATATTACAGTGAAGGAGGATGTATGTTGCATCCTAGATGGAGAGTAAATGATGGTGGAGTTGCTGTGGCTTACAGTAGAAAGAGTAATAAGAAAACTACCAGCTCTTTACATGATAAAACCTGATTCACCATCATACAGATCTCCCTATGTCAAATATCTAAAGAGTATTCCGTAGATAAAAAGGATCAAATTCCTTAGAAAAGGATATAATGGAATTATTTACAAATATTTTACATAAAAAATAATTTTTTTTTGTATAATTCCTTAAAAGTAAATGGGGTACAATACCAGCCAAACTAATGAGGATCTTCCAGAAATCACTTTGCATCAAAGGCATCATCAAGCAAAAGCAGTTCCCCATACAGTTCTGAAAATTTTCTTTTGCTTTGGTTTTTCTAATCTACATAAGGGAACATAGGAAAAGGAAGCAAATAACTAATAAATATCTTCAACCCACTATAGTTTTATAGTAGATACATAGATATGTAGATCAAGGGGGCCATTTGATTATCTAGTCCAACCTCTTGCATAACATAAACCGCAGAATTTCAGCACATTTCTCCTACATTGACAATAATTTAGTGATTCCTGAGAAAAGGCCATCCAGCCTATTTGTTGACATCTAAAGAGAGAGAGAGAGAGAATCTCTCTTAATATAGGATGTTTTTGCTGTAGTGATTAATTGGTAAAATAATGTTTCCTTATTTTGTATTTGATTTCTGTCTGGCTACAGGTTCAGCTTCCAGTCATTGGTTCTTATTTTATTCTCTGTCACAATTTTTTCCAAGCAAGGTACTTACACATTTTTTCAAAAGACCATAGATCTGTATTGTCTATGAACAAAAGGATCTATTGATTTAACTATATTTAAGACATGAATCATGAACTAGTTAGTTAACTCTTTCTAAAATAATCCTTTGGAGAAAATAATCTCTGCAATAATTTACTAAATGTCAGTAGAATAAATAAAGTAGAGTCAAAGAGGGAAGTTTTTGGAATTGGTCACTAGAACAAATAATAAATAATTCTCTTAGAAACTAGTCATGCTGTTGCTATATATTGGCCTGAGGAAGAGTCAGCAACAGAAAAATACAATGGAGCACTCATTGTCTACCTTCAGAAGATGAGAGGAAAAGAGGTGATGCACAAATGTTTGCTTCATGGGAGATTTTTGGGTAAATGATCAGCTGGCCATTCCTTGAGGCAGAAAACTAAGCTGTATTCTCCCTGAACAATAGCACAATATAAAATGGGAAGTTTAGTGGGGAAATAATCTGATTAGCAGACATGAAGCAAAATAGTTTGAATAAGCTCTGGATCAAACGCAACTTTTTGGATGCTTATTTGAATTCTACTTACTTTAGATATCCACTTGTCACTATGGCTAGGACCAGAAATTACATCTAAACTATGGTATAAATGATTGGAAACCAGTTTAAAAGCTGGTATTGGAAAAAGTTGTATTTAATAATGTCATTAAAAGCAGGCCTGTGCAGAAGGGAACAAAATTAAGGTTGCAAACAGGGACAGAAGTTACACATAAACTAGTATAAATGATCAGAAATTGGTTCAGATCTGTAACACAACAGAAGTTCAATGCACGTAAACTGTTTTCAAAATGGCCAAAACAGATTTAAGATAAACCTAGATGGATGCAGTATCAGACAGACTGATTTAGGTTAAATTGGTTTATTGACCTTCTGTCCCAGATCCCCTCCAGATTCAAGTTAATTCTCAGTGCCCTAGCATCCCAGGATGTTTTGCACCTCCCCTGCCCCCAACCTTCAAAATGTACGCAGCTTAGACAAACCTACAAAGACTGAAGCGATTCAGCCTTGGGCTTTTTGACTGGCAGTTTTGATTTAAATAAATAAGGACTAGATAAAGTTGGTATTCATCAGTCAATATGCATCCTTTGTGTGTGTTCAAACCACTAGACATGTATCTTGACCAGTAGCTATTATATACTTTTAACTATGTCATTGTGCTTATTTTTAATAAATATTTAATGGTTCAATTTTGAGAAAAATGCTAGGTTCTTAAGGCTTGTGTTCACTTAAAAATACCACAGAATAGTTTAAACTCAACTTTATAGTTTATATTTATTTGAGGCTGTATTTCTAAGAACTTTTAAACTGCCAGACTGTTAGTAATTTTCTTTCCATTTTCCAAAATTTTTTTCTTTTGCATTAGAAAAATTTACATAATCTGAAAAAGCTCTTTTACTACTGCTTTGTCTGTTGTGGGGAATTGAAAGAGAATCTCAGATAAATTGAATTCTTCAAGTTTTGAAAATGGGACCTTGTGCATCTGGACTTTCTCTGTCTTTAGATGTTCATTGTTGCTTCATTTCCAAGCATCTTTGATCTTGAGCCAACGTGTCTGCCAACTGATCCTAGTGGAATCATTTATTAAAAGAATGGTTCCACTTTGCTTTATCTGCCCAGTTCTGAGATAAGAATGGAAGCCACCAAAATTAATGCAACTGTGTTTTACATTATAACAGTATAATTAGCATTTTTCAAAGCCCTGCACTATCATCTAATTATATTGGTTACTGTAGTGAGGTGTGCAGGTGTTGTTCCGGGTTGATGGTAAGAGCAGTTACTATTCTGAGGCCAAAAAATTGTATACCAATAAACCCAGATTGAAGGAATTGTCATTAGCACTATGGGCTGTACTCATTGTTGTGAATTAATTCCTTATCATTTTAAGAATTGTGTTCTGTGGAAGTATCTGATGTTAGGAATCAGACCTTGGAGGCCTTAAGTATTGGTTGTAACCATGTTATCATGATTTGGTCAATTTATGAAACAAACTAAAAGACCTCTTTTTGCACTGTTAGAGTTTGGAAAACACAGGGAAGTTAGTAAACAGTGGGTGTGTCTACACAAGACGTTGACTTTGCAGTAGCTGAAAAATACTGTGCAGTAGCGTCGCAGCACAAATAGAGCTAATACACTACTGTACAGTA
Organism: Alligator sinensis; assembly: GCF_000455745.1. Classification (NCBI taxonomy): domain Eukaryota; kingdom Metazoa; phylum Chordata; order Crocodylia; family Alligatoridae; genus Alligator; species Alligator sinensis. Next base: position 1,473,325 of record NW_005842145.1, read on the forward strand.
TTATTTAGCTATTATGCAGCAGCATCACCTAAAAGACATTTGCCAGTGCCATTGCACAGTAACTCTGATTATTGAGCATTTATTTAGTACTTGCTAATACAAATACTAAATAAATGCTTAGTAACAACTGCATAGTAGCATCTCATGTACATGTGCCCAGTAAACTTAAAAAACCCCGGTACTTAGCACTAACTGAAGTGTAAATACTTTTAGAGTATACTAAGTACAGGGTAGCTTACTTCACTTTAAAGTGAAGTAATTTGACTTCCACAAAGACACTTTTGAGTGGACTGGAAGTGCTCTCCTGGGGAGTTAATGCAGAATAACTTTTTATCTCCTAAAAGCAGAGTTCTGTAAATTCACATCTTGACATGTGCTCAGTTCCCTGTGTAGATAAGCTTTTAGTTTATCGATTCAATATAGTAAATATTCAAGTGTTAGTTTGACTTGTTTTCTAAAACTCTTGGTGTACGAGTAAGTTGGACTTATAAGTCAGTGGTTCTCAACCTTTTTTGTACCAGGATCGATTTTTAAATATTGATAGCCAGTCCCAACCCAGTAAATAGTTTAAGTAGAAAACATCCCCATGGCCCTGCCAGTGCCTCTCACTCCCAATCAACATCCCCCAAGTCTTGAAGCCCTGCTGGTGCCCCTCACTCCCAAACTGCTGCCTCCAGACCCCAGCCCTCAGTGTGTGAGGCAGAGGGTGGGTGGGTGTGGGGCAGTGTGGTGAGGGGAGGATATGTTTGGGGCACATTCCCCGCCCCCAGATTTGTGAGCCCACAGCAGGCATTGGACTGCAGCCTTGCTAGATTGGCACAGGGAGAAGCTGCCTCTGTGCCCCAGCAGGTGGGACCCAGTTTGGGAGGACAGAGTGAGGCAGCTGCCACCACTTCTGCTGGGACACCTCACGCTAGCTGCACCGCCATTAGCATGAGGAGAAATGGATGGGGGATGCTGTGCTGCCCTCCTCCCACCACCAACTGAGCATGCATTGAGTTGTGGCTCTACCCCACCATCATGGTCTGGCCACCACCACTCATCTTAGGCCGCGGCTCTACCCTGGAAAGGGGGTGGGGTGAGAGATAGTGTGGGCCACAGTGAGCCGCTGGTGGTGGGAGAAGGTGAGGGCACCCCGCTCTCCCCCTGCAGTTTCCCACGTTTGTCTCCTTGAAAGGAGAAGCCATTTTTAAAGTTTGTTTGCTCATGACCTTTTGTATATTCTTGCATGAGCAAACAAACTTTAAAAATGGTTTCTCCTTTCAAGGACATAAACGTGGGAAATTGCAGGTTTCTCCTTGCAGGCTGGCAGAGTTCCAGCCTGCAAGAGGCTGCTTGGGGCTGGGGGAAGCAGGAGGAGAGCAATCAGGCAAGCGGCACCATGTGCGCGTGCACACATGCTCGTGGCAGCCAGACAGCATGGAGAACAGCTCCCACAGCTACCTGCAGGCATGTCTATGGGGCACAGGGTGGGGGGCGGGGGGCCACAGGCAATACATTACAGGGCTTGGGGGGAACATGTGACGCCACAGGTTGAGAAACGCTGTTATAAGTCGTACTTGCTTATTGATATCCTTGTTCTATCATACTTGTAGATTCTGCCAGTATGTAAAGTGCTTTGAGCTACTTCTGTGGAAGGAACTGTGTGAATGCAAAGTATAACTGTTATTTGATCACTTTTATTTACCCTTGACTATGCAATGGAAACACACTGATTTTGTTTCTTACAGTTTGCTAAGCAGCCTCAGCCATGGTTTTTTTTGAAGAAGGAACTCTGTTTACAGGTTGTTTAGATGGCCTGTTGGCCATGCTCAGTAATATTCACAAATATTACTGAGCATTTCTGTTCTGCTAGGGAACAGAAGAGGATGGCTGATGAGGGCTGGATCCTCAAAGAAAGAATATGAAAAAATATAAGGAATACATTTTAAAGAACGTTCTTCCAACTGGGGACCCTCAGATAAGCACTTTGTAGATATTTTGCATGTCATATGGTTTAGAGCTTAAGTAGGCAAAATTTTGAAAACATGACAATAAAGTGATTTGCAAATGAGAGGGACCAATGAAGATATCTAGGGACAGGGCATATGGCAGCTCATGAGTTGTACCTTGAGATATCTCCTAAAAGCAGCCTGCCCTCCTAGCAGTGAAAGGGGTTAAGGTAGGGGTGGGTAATTATTTGGCCCTGGGGGCCATGTAGGGTGTTTTGATGAGTTGTTGTGGACCAGGTCAGCATGCGCTCGCCCGCACCCTGCTGCAATAAATCACCAAAACTTCCTATGTGGGATGGGGCCACAGGTGGGGGGAGAGTGGTGTTCAGAAGCCAAGGGATGGGCAGGCAAGGCCAGGTTTGCTTCGTGGGATCACTGGGTAGTGACAATGTGGGTCCAGTGCCCAGGGCAGAGCCACGTTCCACTCCCTTCATGCCCCTGCCCTGTTGGGGGTGGATGCATGGGGGATTGTGTGTGGGGTATCGGGAGAATGCATGTGTGAGGGGTGATTGTCTGGGCACTAGGTCCCTGGAGCCAGCCAAGGGTGAGGGGAGGGAGGAGGGGGTGTACAGGGTTTGTGCAGCAGAGCTTGCCCAGGCACTGTGGTCTGCAGCTGCCCCTGCAGCACTCCACATGAGGCCAAGCCCTGCCAAGGGCAGTCCGTGCCATGCTCCCATCCACACCTGCCAGCCTAGCCCTGGCCAGCACACAGCTTACCAGATGAGGGGGTGGGGAAGGCTGCTTCCAGTGCAGCTGCAGTTGCCCTGTAGCTGCTGAGCTTCCCTTGCCTCCAGTGGCTGCTCCTGCTGTGCCACTCCAAGTGGGGAGAAAGCTCCAGGTAAGTGGCTCCAGCCCCATCATGTGGGGCTCCTGTTCTAACTCCTAGCTGCCTTCTATTCACTCAACTGCTCATGCCAGGTGGGCAGAGTGGATGGAAGGCAGCTGGGAGCTGGAGTTGAAGCCCCACATGGTTGGGCAGGAGCTGCCCAGTTGAAACCTCCTCCCTGCCTGGAGCAGCAGAGCAGGGGCAGGAGCAGAAGGATAATCCACCACTGGAGGTGAGGGGAGCTGAGCAGCTTCCAGGCAGCTACAGCCATGCCAGGAGCAGCCCCACCAATAAGATGTGCACACTGACCTGGACTGGGGTTGGTGGGCGTGAGCAGTAGCACAGGGTGGGCTGACCCAGGTGGGGCTCGGCCTCCTGCAGAGCGCTGCGAGGGCAGCCACAGGCCAGATCCAATCAGTTGGCAGGCACCCGCTGTGGGCCGGATCTGATCACGTGGCAGGCTGGATGCGGCTTGTAGGCCATATGTTGCCCACCCCTGGGTTAAGTCAACAAGCAGGTAAAGATAATAAAAGGGAGGATGTAGAAACTGACAGTTTAACCAGATTTTAAAAAGGATTATATATATATATATGCCTGATAAGTCCATTAGTGGGTGTTAAAGTTCATAGGACAGCTGCACCCTCCAGATTAGTCCTTTGTGGGCCTCTGAATATTTGAAGCTGTAGGGGAAGAGGGGCAGTGGACAGATCAGTCTGATTAGGACCTGCATAAATAGCTGCCACTTAACATCTATTAGCTGTCATTATGAGGTACAGGATAATGAGCTAGATGGACCTGTATGCCATTTCTCATGTTTTTCTGCTCAGATTCATAGGAGTCTTTATAAATCAGAAATTCCGAGGAGTTAATTGTCATCCTTTTTGCTCTCTCTGTTATCATCTTGAATCATCAGAAATATACATTGTAGTTATTTTTATACATCAAAAATGCTCAATATTTTTCTTCTATCAGCTCTTCCTGGGCCAACCTCTCAAAATGTATTTGGGATATTTAAGTATTTTTGCTGAATACATACTGAGAAAACATCTAATAATTTAGTATGCAATTTATTATCCAGCCAGAAATGTGAGAAGAGCAATAACACATAAACGATAACTTCAAGTGTTATTGCTTTTAAAATCAGTAAATCGTATAAAGCTTTAAAGTTCTAAGATTCAAATATTGCATGATATGTCATATTTTATCAACTGTAGTTGATTGTAACCTCATTAGCTAGTAACAATTATGCTACCTGAAATAAGCTAATATTTTAAAGACACAAATTATGCATACTAATTGAGAAATCTAAAATCATAGTTCCCATAAAACTATCATCCTTTTCTCTGTCCTCACATATTACTGCGTATACTGATTATGTACACTGTGATAAGATATCATTGCTCATTGGATTATGGTTGCTGTGGGAACCATGCCTTTAAATTTCAAGACTATTATATATTTAAATTATCAATCAAAATGTTTTAATTACTTAGTGGGGTTTTTTTTGCATTAAATTAGTATTTTTATGAGAAAAGAGAAGAAATGTGATCATACATTCAAATATATGGTTATATATACTTTGCCTTAACATTTGGCTCTCCCGATGCAAACATTCTCTGCTATGTCTAGAATTCTTTAACACAGTATTATTAAAATGTAAGGAATAATGTTTATTCTTTGCTGCATGTGCAATGTACAATTTACAAATGTTTTAAAATAAAATCAAGTACTTTTCCAAATATATCAAAGGCCATTATTTAGGAAAACAGCTGTCTCTTATTTAATTGTAAGTGTATAGGGCCTGTACACATGCAGTGAGGCTGCTCCAACATGCTATAATTACAGTGCATCAGAGCAGACTCGATTAATCAGTTCTGCTGGAGTGTGGTAATTACCATACTCCAGCGTCACATGCAAGCTGTCCAGTGTAGGCCAATCCCCATGTGTATGTGGAACCCCAATTGCTTCGTTGGTAGCAGCATGCAGGATTGGACCTTAAGCCCAAGTCAGAACCAGTGGTTTTCACTCTGATTCTGGAGAAAACCTGAGCATTAGCTTAAGTACATCCATATTAAAAAGAGGGCTTTAGTATGGGAAGTTATCCATGTGCTTCAGGAGTGCGGGGGAGGAGGGGTCATTCGAGCTTTAGTTAAAGCGCCCCACCTCCATTTTTCAGCACAAGGACACTGATATACATGACACTCCGGGCACTTTAATTAGAGCAGCTCTCGGAGCTGCTCTAATTAAAGCCTCCCTCCTTCCCCGCACCACATGTATAAATGCCCTTACTTAAGCCCTCCTTTTAATATGGATGTACTTAAGCTAACGCTCAGGTTTTCTCCAGAATCAGAGTGAAAAGTATTGGTTTTGATTTGAGCTTAAGTTCCAATCCTGCAAGCTGCTACACACGAAACGTTTCCTACTGAAGCAATTGGGGTTCCACATATATATGGGAATTTGCCTACACTGGACAGCTTGCAGCTTTAGATTAAGGACCTAAACCGATGGAAAGTTTAGCGGTTTATAAATATGGTATTTTGAGACTCTCTGAGTACTGAAAACATTGGAAAGTGTTCAGAAAGGAGTTATAAGGATGGTTCAACATCTGGGAAATCTGCCTTGCAGTGAGAGACTGGAACTTAGCATGTTTGGCATATAACCAGTAGGTGATTAAGAAATTACTTGATCATGTCTATAAGCAACAATATGAGGACTTGGCAGAAACCAGCAGCTGAAAGTTCTAGCTGAACAAATTCAAACTGGAAATAAGATAGAAATGTTTAAATTGAGGATAATTAACTGTTGAAACAACTTACCTAAAATGTAGTTAATTCCTCATCACTAGACATCTTTAACTCAAATCTAGATGTCTTTAGAGACCCGCCCAATGAGAAGTCATGTAGTTGATTAAGTAATTACAGGTTGAAATTCTGTGGTCTGCATTATAGTAGGTCAGGCTAGATGATTATAATGATCCCCTATTGTCTTGTATTTTTGTCATGTTAGATTATATTTTTACATAATAATCAGAAATTATTTTCAATAATATAATAAAAAGATTTCTTATTTCCAAAATCAGGTTCACTGGGAAAAGACAAATGCTATAGTAAAGTTAAAGGAAAATACTGTATTTGTTAATAACAAAGTATCATTACTCTTGGGTTCAAGTAAATAGGACACAGTAAATTTTCTGTATGTGCTAGTAAAGACTAATAAATTAAATCTGAAATCGTTTTTCAGTTCAATACTATATATTGATTGAACTTGTCTTATGCTTTTAAATTGGACTGCAAAAAAACTTTGGATAATACTATAATAAAGCAGCGTAGGAGAGCTCATTAAAACGTCTCTAAAGTTATGGTAAACTTAATACCACTTTTTTGTATTTTCCATTACATGGTTAAATGTGAGTCATGTACTTCATTATGAGCAAACAAGATTACTGTCCTCTTTCTTAACTTTAAAATAAGAAAATACCTTTTAGTCTAGTATACATTCCAGTGCCCCTCTCATTCCCAGTGCTTTTTTACTATGATGCTGGGTTTTGGTTGTAGCTGTGTTGGGCTAAGGACATAAGCAGGCCAAGGTTCTTTGGGTAGATGTGATATCTTTTATTAGACCAACTGAGTAGTTGGAAAAAAGCTCTTAGCAAGCTTTTGGGCACAGTCACCCTTCATCAGGCATAGGGAGTTTCTGCTGAGACTCCCTATGCCTACATATTTATATTTTCACTGACATCCCTCCACACTTTTAGCTTCTCTCATTCCTTGGAGTCTCAGACCAGCAGAGATTCCCTGTTCCTGATGGAAGGTGACTGCGCCCGAAAGCTTGCTGAGAACTTTTTCCCCAACTAATCAGTTGGTCTAATAAAAGATATATCATCTACTCAAGGAACTTTGCCTTTTCACTATCATAGCATTGCCAAGCTACAGTGACATTGTAATTTTATTGCCTACACTACTATCACTACAGGATTAATCAAAAATTGTGTTAACATGAAACCTTAATTGAAAAAAGGAAAGGTGTGTGGGTGTGTGCTCTTTACCTGTTTGCATTGGGAATAGTCCTGCTGTATATTTAACTAAGGATATATAGTAATTTTCATGTTAAAATGACAAAATTATTCTGAACAAATTAAAGTGTTTACTCAGGACTAGTTCCTGCACTCCATGTCTATCTATGCTAGCTTTTATGAAAGGGTCCACAAGTGAACTACTGCCTCTATTTGAGCTAGTGGCAAAATTCCCATTTGAGTTCAGTGGAGTAGGATATAAATCTTAAGTGTGAAGAAAAAGGAGAAATTTTGCCTCAGATTCACATCTGTGTCCAAAATATGCATGGGGTTTTTTCCCTATCTTTGGGCAGGGCAGGGAGGGGGGATGAGTACTGAAATTCTTGCCCACCAGGAATCCTGTTTTTTATCATTATCATTTTTAAAGATACCAGATATTTAATTTTTTTTTAATATTTGCAGTATAGCTCAGAAATAATTCTTGTGCTTATTTCCTGCATGGGGAGGAAGATGAATTGGACTTTATAAGCTATGATCCTGCAGTAAATATGCAAACAAAATGCCAGCTGAAGTAATTTGCGTTTTCCTTTCATAGGCACTTCAGAATCTGGCCCTTTAACAAATTTTAGTCAGTAGCCAGGAGCAAACTATAAATTTCTATTGAACTTTAAACAATCTATCAAAGTTTCTCTGATCAGCCTTTTTACTATCTTATCTTGAGCCCTTTTTTTAATGACATCTATTATCAGATTGAAATGGCGATTGAGACACTGCAAAAGTCTGATGGTCTGTCTACTCACAGAAGCTCTCTTCTCAACAGCCATGTAAGTTGCCTCTTCTTCATGTAAACTAATCTCTTGCCTGTTCTGCATGCTTAGCCTGCTTCCAAATGCTTGTTTTGTTTTATTACTTTTTTCTTTGCCTCTTAATCTTCTCTTCTAAGTTTCTTGTTATCTTATTCAGCATCTCCCATGGCTATTAACATAGGTGAAGTGTTGTTACAACACATTGTAGAATTTCCTCTGTTTTGTAGGGTCTGCACTGTGTAGCAAGGGTTAATGTATTTCTGTATTGCACAAGTTATACTTTAATGTTAAAATAATCATTATCAAATTCTTAATTATTATAGGTTTGATATTTAAAATAAATACAGTTAACTATAAAGATGAGTTTGTACACACTAATAATTTTGCAAGGGGGTTGGAGAAGGGGTAAAGGGACTGACATGAATAAATAATATCTTTTCAATTGTTTTAAAGTATCTTATTACTTTATCTTGAAAAATTGGTTCATTATAAGAAGACATAAAAATGCTGAAGTTCTTTAAGGTGATGTTAAATATTTTTAGTAAATGTCTTAAGATGGTGCCTTTTGGGGCTGAAAAAAATGAAAACAAGCTATTGCTATGAAAGCAGGATATATCTTCCTCTTTTTGCCTCCTTGCTTTATTCATACTTAACAACTCCTACAGTAAAGCATTTCTGATAAGAGAACTTTTTTTGCCTAAGGTGGTTGTTTGTCTGTGTGTGTGTATTTAGATATATGTATAAATAAATCCAAATATAATAGTAAAGTTATTTAATAACTTTTGTACAGAGGAAATTAGAAAATAAATTGTCAGAACCTGTCTTTCCTGAAATGTATTTTTTTCAGCTGATAGACATGCTTCTAACATAATTATATTTTTGCTTGGTACACACACACACAGATTCACAACTCAGACTTAACTAAGCTATACCGATGATATGATTATTTTTGTATCTTTCTACCAAAAAAACAGAAAATGAAAAACATTATCTAATTTTTGTAGACAGTTTGTTTGTAATATCTATTGATTTTTATGATGCTAAAAACAATAACTTAGAAATCAAATCCATTACATATTTTCTTCTGAAAGACTCCCATAATTTGAAGCTAAAACCAACAGCATCATGTGGAAGTTTCTCCTCTTGATATAAAGAGGCATGTGGGGATTCTAAAACTTCCTGGAAGAGAACCAACCTTAGAAACTGCTCCAGTTGTATAGTGAGAGGTTGAATAATGTGATGAAATATACATGTGATAAAAAGACTGTGTTCTGGTTTTACAAAATGTTGTTCTGAAGAGACTGCCTAGAAATTGCATTATCAAGGTTAATTAGATGCCATGGTAAGAGAGAACTTTGGCAAAGGATCAGGGTGTACATTAAAAATGGAAATAGAGAGCGCTGCTATTTTGTTTCGCATCCCATACGGAAGCACGGAGTCCTTGACAACAAATCAAAAAAAAGTGATAAGGCCACTTTATCATGAATACCTTATTCTACTATGTACATTATAAGCACAGTTTACAAACATTTTCAACTTACAATATTTACACATGCTTACTACACAACATGTCACTGATTTTCTTGTTGTTTTTTCTTTATCAGTTTTAAAGACCAATATGTAATAATTATAGGTATGTGTTTTGATTTTGGAACAGAAGCATGTTACTGTATCATGGCAATCTTTACAGCCCAGGTCAACCAATTAAGAAGTTGATAAAGCAGTGGTCAAATTTATTTGATGGTTTACCTATTTTTAATACTATGCTGATACACTGACTTCTGACTCAAGTATGAACTACAGGAAATTTAATGCAAGTTTGTTCTTTCTCCCTTTCTCAAGGTACCCTTCATTTTGTTTTCCAGTGATCCACTATTATTTAACTAAATGGAGAGACACCCATTAATTTCAGTAGTCTTTGGATCAGGCCTGAAATGCTGTACGTTTCATTAGTACAGTATTACCTTTCACATCATAAATTTTGTGTTCATCCAACCTTAGCCCTCAAAAATATTAGCTTAATAATTTGGCTTTCTGTAGCATCTGTTAGATTTTCTGGAATTCTGTTGCCTAAATTAATATTTGGGTTTTTTATTAACTTTTAATGTCGCCTCTAATTTTTTTTCTTTTCCTTTTTACATGAGTTGACAACTAATTCATTTATAATCTAATGGTGCATAAGTATTGGAGTTCTAGTGAAGCCAGGGTCAGTTTGGCAGTTTTTACTATGTAAACACTTCATACTTATCCATCCTTACACATTATTTATACTTTAAAGTCAAGAAGCTACAATTAAAAGCCTGAACACAGCAGCTCTAGAACTCTCATTCTGTATAGCGAAATATGTTTTGAATAAGTTGTTTACTATAGTCATGTAATGTTTGTAGATTAGTTTTCTTTTAAAATGGTAGACAGCCGTGGGCATTCTTCTTTCCAGCCTGTAATCTAGCAAATAATGACTTGATGTCTTTTTGCTGCTGAAATATCCCCATCCTAGAGCAAAAAACCTTGCTTTATACTTATCTTGGATTGTGCTCTGCCAACATTGGTTAATGTAACTTATGGTTGAAATAACATCTGTCAAAATTGCAGATCATTAGTGAAGTACACTTAAAATAAATGCTAGTAGATTCTAATCCAGTTGACAAAAAAAAGGCAGTGGTGTAATTTTGCGAGTGTGAGGGGGGTGACCAAGGCAGCTTCCCCAGGCACCAACTTGGGTGGGCAAGTGGGAGATGGAAAAAAACAGCTGCTTCTGCAGTTACATGGTGCAAAAGCATTTGTCAGCTGCCTTGTGTGTGCCAGCAGCCCTGGGCACCCATCCGCATCGTTAGGCTTCTGCAAAAATATTCCAAATGTTAGATTTAGAAACTAATTGGAAAATACTTTTTGTTGTTGTTGTTTGTTTGCCAATCAGTGTTTCCCTTTGGGAAAAATGAAAATAGTTCACCTTTCTTAATCTATCTTGATTAACATAGATTAAATTCAAAGGTTGAAAGATATAATTATCTTTGTTTCTTGCCTCAGATATGCTTACATTAGTTCATTAGTGTAATAAACAGTATTTTTAATATACAAATGTAAAGGTTAAAGTTTCCAGTGGTGTTTTTTCATAAAAAATGATAAACAACATTCAGTAACATTAGGACTCAGAATTTTTTTTAAATAGTGCTTTTATACCTACCAACTAAAATAAAAATGATACGCTCCTCTGTTTTACTATATTCCCTCTTAAATGCAAAACTGTCTAAAAGTGCAGGTGTTTTTTTTCCTTCCATCTTGGAACCATTTAGGTACCTCAGACACGGACATCTGCACTCTTGATGTTTTACTTTACTTGGCATCCATATTCACTTACAAGTTAAAAGAATAGATGACATCTCAGTTCAAGTTTTAGAACCTTAATGAAGTTAACAATTGCAATGAGGATTTCTATTCTGTTCTCCATATGAAAAGTAAATATAAAGATGGTTCTAAAAGGTGTAAAATCAATTGTTTTTATGGTCAAACTTGGAGAAACTGCATATAACAATAGGTAAAACAGAGTTGTAATTTGAGTACTTTAGTTCTACTTCAATTTTAGTAAGTGACAATTTGAGAGAAACTGCATGATAGCAGCGAGTCCAAAAAGTCCTATTTTAGGAATACCGAATTACATTTTTACACATTAAAATATTTAAGAGATGTGCCTAAATAGTGAATTATGTTGAACGTTAGTGGAAATTTTTGCAGTTAGCAGAGAAGATGGTTTGTATCAGTACTTTTCATTAGTATTCCTGTTTACCATAAGTTATTTTTTTGCTGTTGTTTTAGAATATATATTTTAGGAAAGGGTGGTGCTTGCTAAAATTTATTGCACAGTTTTCACAATTTAGTTCATCTTTGTTGTGATGGCTTGAAACCATATTAAACATGCCTGGAAACTTAAAATTGAGCCTAAGTTTTTTATAAGGCCTGTGAATGTAGCAGATTTAGGCGCTCACTCTGACATGACTTTAACATCAAAACAGGTGAAACATGGCGATTTCAGTTGCTTTTTCTGTTTGAATATTCAGGCTCATTCAAACTGAAATCAAAGGAAAAATCAAGAGGGTGCATACCTTGATAAAGAAAGCCAACTGAAAGGTTATCAGAAATCCAAGAAAACTGAAGCCACAAAATTTCATACAACTTAAGTATGACCATTGTATCTAAATATTATTGTTTAACTGAATAGAAGAATGATAGAGTGAAAAAACTGGCAGGAAGACAAAAGTAAAACTGAAACAGGCAATTGACATTATTAAAATGTTTTTTGTTTGCTTGTTTTCTGTCCTGTTTGGGAACTTTGTATTAGACATCATGTAAGCCTATACATTGGGCCATTTATATATCTGTTAATGCAATTTTTCCCACCTGTTTCCAATGTTAACCACCAAAATTCTAAATTAAATGATGCATAAAGAGAAACACTTTCCACAACACTTTTTTTTGCTGTCTTCCAGAAAGCAAAGGTAAAATATATTTTGGCTTCATTAACATCCAGACTGGGGCCATAATACTTTACAGTTGTTCTGGTTCATTTCAGTACCACCTTGATTGCTCTTGCCTCACATTTGTTGTTGAGTTGTTTTTTTTTGCTGCTTTATTTGTGGGTGGGAGGAAAAAAAAGTCTGAACCATGTTTAATTAAGTATTATAAGCAATCAGAAAGTCTGGGAAAGAGAAATAACTTTTTTTCAATACAACAGTCCAGTAATACAGATAAATTAAATGCCTCTTCATCAGTCCAGACAAGCAGTTTCTTTTCTACAATTTTTGTGAATTGCTTTTATGATTATTTGAATTTCCTGTAGAACTAACAAATGGTTTTCAAACTATGTATCATTATATAGAAGATTAATATATAGTACTGGGATCTCCAATACTTTAGTGGATACTACCTGAGGTCACAAGTGTTATGAGTTCTACTATTTTCTTATACTTCTGAGAAATGTAAAAATCTTAATAGCATATCTAACACCTTCAAAGACAACTGTATTCACTTCCTGAAAAAAGTAACCATTACATATGCCTTTAAGAGCAGTTTCAAAATTTAAGTGTTTGTTCTGTATCATTATGTTAACAGTAATATAAAATAACTTTGTAGGATTATACTGAATTTACTGTTGTTCCCTGTTTCCTATTTAAAATAGCTCCAGTGGCTCCTAGACAACTATGAAACAGCAGAAGGAGTGAGTCTCCCCAGGAGTACCCTTTACAACCATTACTTACGACATTGTCAGGAGCACAAGTTGGACCCAGTTAATGCTGCCTCCTTTGGAAAACTTATAAGGTCAATTTTTATGGGGCTACGGACCAGGAGACTGGGAACCAGGTTTGTGTTAAGCAATGAAGTCCTAGATTCTACAAGACAATATGAATCATTGATCTGTAGGCAAACTGAAAGAAAGTATTACTAAAATGTTAAAAAAAAGTATGTCTATTGGCTTAGTCTGTTAATGTTATGGTGCACAGGATTGTTACAGTATGCCATTACTTTTTTTCCTTTTACTGAAGTTTTTGATAATTTTGACATATCCATTACAGATTCATAGCAATACAAATATTATTACCTGATATTTTGATGCTCCAAAATCTCTTGGATATAGATAATATGGGTTACTATATCTGCATATAAGTTGACTGAAAACATGCTTATCGGGCTTGGTGCTCCTGACTTTCCATTGGAATAAAGTGGGGGGGAGGTAATTGATCTTCTGTAACCACTGGAGTTGCACCAGTGTAAAAATGAAGAGGAGGGGAACCAGGCCCAATTCCTATATATAATTTCCCAGTTTAAATAAATTGTAAAACTTAAATATGAAACGTTATCATTATAAAACTTTAAACATTTTAACACTTAAAATAAGGGAAACTCTAGCATGACAGGCAAATCAGTTGTGTTGTGTTATCTTTTGTTTCTCTGGTGTTTTGTTCTTTTACAAGGGGGAACTCCAAATATCATTACTATGGGATTCGTGTCAAGCCAGACTCTCCTCTTAATCGGCTACAAGAGGACATGCAATATATGGCTATGAGACAACAACCCATGCAGCAGAAACAGAGGTACAGTGTGGAAGTAGAACCTATATTAAATAATGTTGTTTTATTGAGTTTCTAGCACTTGGGGTGAATCTACCATTGTCACAATGCATATAAAATCTCCCATCAGCTTAACTGGGAGTTACTACATCTATATCTACCAGTTAACAAACCTCACTTGTAAGCACAGATGTTTCTACCTTGCACACATGGACAAGGTATCATGTGTTGAACGTAAAATGCATTTTTGTTTAATTTGTATACTGTGAGAATTTACAAATAAAGGTTTACAAAATCCCCAGCTTCCTTATACAAGAGTCCATATGTATGAAATCTTGGAACCAATAAGATTTTGGGTGGCTAATATATTTTTTTAGATAAGCAGTACAGATGGGAGGGATTTAGGCTAGCATTTAGGAACCAAGTACCCTTACTCAGGTCTGAAAAAAAAGAAGCAAACACAGGTTGAGCTAAGTACCAGATAAAACAAAGGCCTGTGTAAAACTCCATATGTAACTAAAAATAGGATAAAAGGGGCATTGTAATTTAGCTAACAGATGAGACAAATGCAATACAAAGGATAACCTGATAAGTGAAAGAGCAGGATCATCCAAAAGGGTCATTATCACCTGTGGAATGCAGAGAAATTATTGGAGATCACGTAGATTATAATGAACCATAAAGTCAATGTCTGTGTTGAGTCACTGATTCTTAGTGTCCAGTAAGCTACTGAATTTTTGTTCTCAGGCCCGTCTTTTGAAGGGTTTTGGACATTTTCCTGGAGCATGAGGATTGTGAGGTCAGAAAGGGAGTGGTGGTTCTGTGAAAAGTGTTCTACTGGTGATTGTGAGTCTCTGACTTTTATCTTTTCTTTGTGATTATTCATTCTGGTGTGTAGTTTTTGTCTAGGTTCACCCACGTAGTTTCAACAAGGCCATTTGGTTCACTGGATGAAGTATATTACATTTTGGGATAGACATATGTAGGAGCTGTGGATTCTGATGGTTTTTTGTAAGACATATTGATTGCTATGGGAGTAAAGATGAATTGACAGGTTTTGCATTTATTGTTAAGCCCAGGGGTGTTTCGCATTTGATACCTGTTGGTCAACGTGGAGTTCACTTCTGAATGATGAGTTGGATGAGCTTAGAGTATTATTTTAAAGCAAGGAGTGGGGGTTCTATGAATATTTCTCTTAAGGTTTGCACCTTTTGAGTATAGGTTGTAATTGTCTAATGATCCTTCTCACTGGTTTAAATGTGGAAATTTAGGCGACAACAAAGGATGTGCAATCAGTGGAGGTTTTTTCGCATTGTAGTAGGTTGCTGCAGGGTATTTGTATGGCTTTTTCAAAGATACTATCTGTTTCTCTTCTGGTGTGTCCTTGAAAGGAAGTTTTCAGGTTGGCAAATATTCTCAGAGCAAATGTGCTGGTATAATTGTGGATTTTGTGGATTTAACCATAGTGGTCTGTGTGTTTTTTGTGTATATTGTGGTTTTTGTGTATAGTCATTTGTGTATGGGGCCATCCAAGGTATGGACATCTAGAAAGTTGATGCTTATGTAGGAGTATCAAGAGAGAATTTGATCAAAGTGTGGTGGTGGTTGAATCTGTGGGGGAAATCAGTAAGTGAGTCTGATGTTCAGTCCAGATGATAAAAATATCACCTATGTAATGCAGGTATAGTAGAGGTTTGGTGTTGCAGTTCTCTAAGAATTCTTCCTCCAACCATGAAGAGAAACCATGTGTGCACATGGGTTGAGGGAAGTGTTGGTTTGTTACCAGATTTGTCCATCATTTTGAGGTGTGCTTATTTATTAGGGATACATTTCTAGGGTCTTTGTAATTCTATCAATGTGCTGCTTGTGTTACTTGTGTTTCTATATGGAGTTGTATCTCTCCCTTCTGCAAGTCGTCACCCCAATGGAGTTATCTTGCAGGACTCAGTTTCAATGGGGCTGGGTTCCTCCAGCCATCCGTTCAGTCAAACACACACACACTAACGTGACATGCCTGACCCCGCTGGGTTGATCATATACAGGCTGACACCCTCATATGCCAGGAATCAGTTCATTAAGGTAACAATAAAATGCAGTCAGACACAAGCACACAAGTGAACAGAATAGCTCTGAATCAGGCTGGGTATCCAGCTGACACCCTCATGGGCCAGCATTCAGCTCATTAGGGCACATCTGAGTCAAACTGGGTCAATCAAGCTATACAAACTGATCCCCTTATGTGTCTCAAACTCAGCACGTCCCAATCTTTTGCCCTAACTGTCCTAGTAGTGGTAGCCTCTTGATGAGTGGACCCCACAGTATTTTTGGGCTTCACAGGGATCTTTGGCTTAGGTAAAAGAAGCATTGCTGCAGAGCAAGTGGGGAAGGGGAGGTGGAGAAGGAAAAATACACGCAGTTACCACCAGTTTGACTATAAAAGTTACTTATTGCTAAGTATATGGATAATAGCCATGCAAGGAAAAACAAACAAAAACAATTACAATATTACCCTGCTTCAGTTGAGTAATTGGAGGAACCTAGCTCAAGCTTAAGTAATAAAATTTAGGTTCAGAAAGCTATGTCTAGAGAAAAAAAGAGAGAGAGAAAGAGAAAAAGGAGAAAGAGAGCAAGAGCTGGGATCTCACCGTTCCAAGGCACTTGGGTATTTTGTTGACAGGCAGAGTTCCTAGCACGATCGTTGAAGGTTAAACAGGTGATGGAAAGAGACAATCTGTTTATCCCAGCTTCTCGAGAACAACAGTGGATGATGTCAGAGAGATTTCTCCCTCTTGAAGCACACTGTTTGCTGCTTTACAGCTTTCTTATACCCTTAGTCCAGCCTCTTCAAAGCATTCTTTTAATTGTGTATATCAAGAGGGTACCAAGCCATAATTGACAGGGAAAATCCTGTTATATAAACAGTTTCAATGTAAACAAATTACCTTTTTCAGTGACAAGGGGTTATCTGGTTTGGAACATCTTAAGAAACTGATTAACAACCAGGAAAAACATAACGTTTTAAGGAGTAACCAGACACCTAGAAGCCAGCTTGAAATGGTTATGAATATAGAAGATATACTGGAAGGGGTAGCACATTGTTTCTTCTCAGATGGCCTAGCTATGCTTGCACTGTGAAATCAGCATCAGTGTTTTGTATTTTACCTGTTATAAATAAGCCTCAGCTTAGCATAACTTTCAGATTCTACTACAGTCTTTTAACATGCTTAAGGAGATTGATTACTTGGGGTGTTCGTAAACTTTGTGGGGAGGACTTCCACCAGTCATCCCGGGAAAAGTATGACAGCATTTGTGGTCAGGGCTCCAACGGGCTGGATGTTGTGATGAACCCTTAACCATTGTTCAAATGTTGTCCATACCCCCTCTGACTCAGTCTCTTTCCTCAGCATTCCCTAACCCAGCAACCGAGTTTTAGTCAATCAAGTTTAAATAGGCCTCCTATACTGGGACTGGGGAATGTATGCCCTGAGATGCCTATTACATTTTTCTTTTGCTTAGTTCTGGTTAGATGAGGTGTGTGTGTGGGTGGGGGATAACAAAAGTCCTTTGTAAGTCCAGCAAGCTGGGTTTCAGGGCTCCCTCAGGAACACAGAGCTGACAGGTTGTTGACAGTGAAGTTGGTGTGGGTGAGGATGATTTGTGCAGTGTTCTGTGGTTCTAAATATTAGTGTAGTTTATGTCCTTGTAGGTATTTCAGGCAGGCAGCTATGTCTTCATTTTATGGAATATTAGTATATAGGCTGGCGACATCTCCAGCTGCAGTTCTGGCCTTATTAGGGAGGTGGTTGTTTTGGATCTTGTTGGGGAAGCCTTTTGAATTGTAGAAAATTTGCTGTTTGAGTGACAAATGGTTTCAGGATTTTTTCATGAATCCTGGTAGCTCTTCAGTGAGGGTGCTGCAGTTGGATATGATGAGTCTGCCAGAGTTATCTTGTTTGTGAATTTTCAGGAGCATATAAAATATGCCTGGGGTAGGATGGTGGGGGATTAGTGAGAGCAGTATTTTTTATTTTTGAAGCTGGTATGGAAACGATTAGATAATGTTTTCCAGTTCAAGGATGAATACTGATGTTGTATCCTTCCCAAATTCTTTATGATAATTAGTCTCATAAAGAGAGAGTTGACTTTAGACTACTTGATGGTTTAGGATGGCTGTAGCGCCACCTTTTTTCTGCTGGTTTAAGTTCTATTTTGTTTTTGGATCTGAGGGGCTGCATGGCTTTTTGCTCTGAAGGAGAGAGGTCATGGTGATCCTGGCTTTTGTTAAGAATTTCACTGTTGTGATGGGAATGTGGTCAAGGGTGTTTTTGTCTTGGTTTTGTAGAAGTAGTCTTTCAGGCAAACTTTGCAGAAGAATTCATCTGATTCTCCACATATTAGTATCTTGTCAGGTTGTTTCTCCAAGCAGAAGTTTATCAGACCATTAGAGAGTACAGATCTTTCAGAACAGGGAGGGTTGTGATAAATTCATAATTTAGGTGCTCTGGGTGCTGTATTGATTTTCTCCTTGTTGCTGGTATTCTGGCCGAGAGATGGTTCTGGTTGTGATAATTTATTCCAGTTGTTCATCTGATGTTGGATGCCTGTCATCAGGCTTTTTTTTTGTTAGAAGGTTTGTATGTGCTGCTTGTGACAATATCTCCAGGTTTATATCTTCTAGTTTAGTAGCCTAAGTATGTTGTGTAAGTTGATCCCTTTTGGAGGAGGTTAGGTGAAAAAGGTTGTTTCTCAGATTTTTTATGAGGTTCTCCAGTATAGTGTTGTTGCATATTTGGAGGTATGTGTGTTTACTGGAGCAGTAGATGGTAGTGTTTACCAGCAGCAGGCCAGAATGATCCAGCAAGGCAGCACTAGAATTGAGCCACTGCTGCTTCTCTCTGTCTCCCAGGTGGGTTGTAGAATGGGAAAGCTCCTAGCTTTATTGCAGGCAAAGTCCCAGCTCCTTAGGCCAGTTCCAGTGGTTCTTTGGACTGGATCCAGCCCACAGCCCATAGGTTGCTAACCCCCAAGCTAGAGAGTTGCAGATAGTAAGTTATGCATCTTGCACAAGATTAGAAAGATGGTGTCTATATGTGAGAAAGTATGGTGTTTATTAGCAGATTCTGTTCTTGTTTTGTGATCCTTAAAATTTCAAGTCTAATTAAACTAGAATTGAAACAAATTAATTTGGTTTCAGTGTAGTATATACCTTCCTAAAGACAATTATGAGGTTGCAAATGCTAACAGTAAAAGTAAGCTATAATGCAACTCCCCTGAGATTTATTACCTTGACTTGGGGGGGAAGTTAATTTTTTCCCAAACTGATGAAATCTGATAGAATTTTAAATTTGAAATATCCTGATATTCATTTTTACTGCTATATTGTAATATAAGCATGGTGCTTACAAAATAATGGGTTAATCTCCAGAATAGAATTAACTTTCCTTTTGGCAGCATCTGGGAAGGAACAGTCAGAAAGTTGGGTTGTACTGGCTAGGACCTGATGCACTCAGGTTCCTTGGGATCTGCATTGATTAGAAGGTTTCACTTAGTAGCAAGGTTGGTAGGGCTCTTCTGGAATCTATCAACAATTTAAAGCAACTCCATCCTCTGAAAGATCCCAAGACAGACAGGCAGCAGCGTATCTACCTTCACTTGGAGGAAATAACCACAAGTGGTCAAACTGGCAAAAAAAAATGTAGAGATTTGGATATATTTGAAAAAGACTACTTTGGATAGATTGGATATAGCAAACATTTAAAATAGATATAGTCCTTTGATATAACTGACCTGACACCCCAAAATTAATGTGTGATATTCCTGAAATCAAAGAATCCATGGAACACAGAAAGTTAATGAAGGCATCTTAGAACCACTACAGAACAGGGTCACAAACAGTTATATTGAATGAGTAATCTCGTATGGTGTGCTATCTTTAAACTCAAAGCACTTGATAGATTCATATGAAAATCAGAGTGTAATGTCATGTTTACAGGTAGAACCAAAACAACTAAATAGTTATATTACAGCTTTTAGTGTCTTAGAACCCCATTGTGCTAGGCCTGGGGTGGGCAAAATGGCTGGTCTGGTTGGCAGTTGGACTCCATATCCTAGTAGCCCTTGCTCACGTCGCTGCAGCCAATTTCTATGGAGACCCCAGTAATGAAGGCATTGTGACAGCACAGGCCCATGGTTTCCATGGATACCAGCCCCAGCAGCACTGGCAGAGTGTACAGCTGGGCAGGGAACTGCTCTGGGGCCAAAGAACTATTACAGTATAGAACTACATCTTGCACTGCCCTTGTAAGGGTCTAGAGCTAACTTTGCTGATGTCCTGCTACATTAGGAAGTTCCTGCTGCCTCATGCATGCAATTCCCTAAGATGCCACACTTCCTGGACACACTGTGTTGCCAGAAAGACTTTACGCCATGCAATCAGCCATGAATCTGGGAAATTATTCGCCCCCCTAAATTCTGCTTTCCAGAAACAAGGGACATGTTTTATGTGAGGGTGTATGGTATGCCAGAAAATATGGCGAGTCCTTTCTGCTTTTCATATGTAATAAACAATTTGCAGTTGGTCTAGCCCACACTAACATCATTTCCATTCACCCTCCATGGATGTTCCAAACACTAATTAACTTAAAGTATTTGTTTCTTGGTGAAATTTGTCTTTATCTATGTTCTGGATGTGATGGTAGAAATAACTTTCTTGACTTCAACTATCTTACCCATACTTTCAAGATTCCTGGTCAGGTGGTATCTGGCTGGTCATGCTATTTAACATATAGTAAGTACAGCACCTTCATTTGTAGTATTGGGTATTACTGCTACCCATGCATTTTTAAAACAGTTCAGCTTAAAAAAATTACAGTAAAAAGTATGAAAAGAATGTTTTATTTCTTAGCAAATAGAATATAGTGCACCAAGATCTATTTAAAAATTACAACCAGCATTTTTTTCTGATCTAATATCTAGAACAATATTATAAAATTAGAATGGTACCATAATACTAATCAACTTCCTAATTCAGTGTTCAAGAAAATATTAACAAGATATATACCAAGTGGAAATATTTGTCTGAGGACTGTTCAGTTTTGGAGCTCATCTGAGATGCTTGACTAAAAATGACTGGTCTTATAGCCAAATTAGACACATCTCAGTATGACTTCTTGGTTTGTTAAGTGTATGAAACTTATCTGTTCATTGTTTTCTGATTCTTCTAAGATTCATTATAATGAATTTTAAAGTTGTTAAAGTTGAGCTAATGAGAGATTTTGAAAGCTGTTTTTCATCAAAGTTTTCAATATTTCATATATCTAATTTTGTATTATATTTGGTTGGAAATAACTGCAACATTGTTTTAACCATGTCTTCATATCACTTGTTGAAGGTCCATTAGATTTACAATTGAACTTACAGGCAAATATAGCTGTTTATTAAATAATATTTAAGAATTAACACAAATTTACTACTGATTATATATCAATTCTTTATGATAACATCCAAATATTTCTCAGATATCTATCACATGCAAGTTCTTTATATATATAGCAAGTATTATAGCATTTGGGTGTCTTTGGTATCCTAATCAGTTTTAGTTTGAGGTTGCTGCTGGCACTGCAAGATGTGAAAATTATCATTTGCTTTTTACTAATTTCAAATTAGTAACAGTTTTGACCCCCCTTTGTAGTGTCAATAGTACAATCAATTTTCTGTGGAACAAAGCATTAAAATGAGATTATATAACAGACTTCATATACAATTTATATACATAATCTTACTATTTCATACACTTCTCTGCTGCATACAGTTCTCATCTGCTGGATCAGGACTGCCAACTCCCACTGCTCAAAAATCATGAGACTAGCATAAAACTATGAGGGGTTTTAAAAATAATGTTTTAGGTCCTTTAATTTGCTTTCTGGTTTTTGAGCCTTTACAGTTTATATTTTTTGGCTTATTTCTGAATACCAGAAGTGGTAGAAGCATTTTATTAATTGAGACTCTGCTCTCATTAAAAAAGTCTAGGAGTTAGATCTCTTTAAAATATATTATAAGATTCACAATAATAAAACCTTGCAATTTGGCAACATCAAGAGAACAATGGCAAAAAAGGTTGGGGGAGGTGGGAGGACAAAAAAAATTGGCCAGCAAGGATGCAGTTTGTTTTTACGTGTTATTCTTTTAAATTAATTTATTACGACTTCTCTTTCTTTAGAATCAGAGGATGCCTCTCACTTAGGTTTTCTTTTTTTCTTGCCAAGTGTTTGTTTTTGTATGGCCATTTACAAGCATACATGCTTCATACCATATAGTCCTATTCTTTTGTTTCTTCTCCAGCTTCTTAGTACTGTACATGAGGATGGTTTGCTTTGTAGAAACAGGAAAAGGCTTATTAATAGATAGGACCATGATAGTTTTACAAATAAAAATGTAGTTCTGCAAAGGACACTGGGGGTTGTATGCAATGTATATAAAGAAGAGTGGACAGGATTATAAAACTTCCCTATCCTAGTGTTCCAACTCATGTGTGCAGAAATCATGAGTCAGAACCAAAACTCATGAGTAGCTTTTAAAAAAAATAAAATCTGCTTTTTATCCTTAGGTTAAACTTCCTACCCTCCATTTGTATGGAAGTATTTAGAGTTTAACGTTAAATATATATACAAAAAGACATTCTTCTCTTATAGCTAACTGGAATTGACTCAATTTCCTCTGCTGTAGAGTAGAATGCAACAAAGAGGGGGAAGTTCTATGAACTTTGTCCATAGTTACAGTTCTCTAGAGCAAATTACACAGGGAGCTGCTGATAACTAAGTGCAAAACAAAGCAGTGGTAGGCTAAAGTGCCCAAAGTAGACAAATCTTAGGAGAAAAGTTAATGAAGTATCAAAGCGAAGGAAGAAACCATTGGCAAATGGAGCATGCCATGCTTGGAATGAGAGCTGAGCATTGGTTGCTTGATTTAGGGCCTGTGGCCTCAACTGCTAAGAGAAAATGGAAGAAAAAATCTTCTTCACTTCCCCACGTGTGTGAGGGAAGATTCCTCTGATCTTCAAGACAAGGCTGCAGTTCCACAGACTGTGAAAGTTCGATTTGCAGAGCCATGGTTTGTTTCAATCTTCCTTTGGGCATTTATTTCTTTGGGAAGGGGGTGGATTTTTGTAATATAGATGAAGAATAAATTAAACTATGCAAAAAGAGAAAGCATGTGTAGTAAGGTATGCCTCGGGGTGGCTATAGCACCCCTTGATGGTAAGACTACACCTTCTCCATCTGTCTTACCCACTCCCCAAGCTAACCTTTCCTGCCACACCTTGATAGAATGGAGACTGTCCCCTTCAGACCAGGATGAGCCCTTTGACCTTTATTTCTCTTAGTGCTACTCTTGTTATCTTAGTTTGATTGCCTCTCATGGTACCCATTCTCATCAGCCTCCAGGCCCTTGCCCTACTCATACGTTGAGCCCATGGCCCAGTGCTACTAGGTGTGGCCTCCTTGCCCACACAGCCACAGCCATGCCTCACAAGTGTCACCCAGTTTCCATTAATTGAACCTTGTGGTTCAGATACTCAGATCTGCTCACTTGGGCCAGCCCTTCTGTCCAGGCTTCAGCCCTCCTTGACTTTTGGCTATGTCTCTTAACTTTAGCCCATAGATCCAGACTTTAGCTCCTCAGCTGCAGCCCTTCTCACATCCCTGCCCCTTGCCAGAGGTCCAGTTTCAGAGTGCCTAGGCATCCCATTGTGTGGCCTCCAAACCTCTTGGTCAAATTCAGTATATTCCTGACAAAAAATCTAATTCAAAATCTACCCTGCTGGGTGAACAAAAATGGTTTCCAACAAAACTTTTAACTCATTTAAGCACACTCATCCACCCACTGAGAGAAACTTCTCTGGTTCGTGGTAGCAGCCCTTCCTGTTCGTGACATCCTCTCCTTCTGGTCCAGAGCTTACCCACTCTCCCAGAAAGCTCCAACCACTCTAGGTCAGAATGCCCCTTCTTTTCTGGAGAGAGCTTATACACTGGCCCAGCTCCACCCCCAATGATCAGCTGATCCCTGACTGGCAGCCCTGGCACAGGACTTTTCTATCATCCCTTTTCAGCCACATTTGCCTCCAACCATCTCCGCTGAGGCAGGTCCACACTCAGCAGCTCCTGCACTGGTTAGCAGTCTGGAGTTTGGTTGTAGTCCTGAGCTCAACTTTAGTGTAGCCTCTGATGAGACAGTTTGTTTCTTCTATTAGCTGAGGCACAGCTGATACAGTTTCTTCTTCGTTTGATTAGGGTTCTTATCTCTACAGGATCTAAAGCTAATCCTTTTACTACCCGGCTCTCTAGTGACACTCCCCCTGTCCAAGTCCTTGCCCCTTTAGGCCCCCAAAAGTCTATTCATTGTAGCAGCCTTTAAAAAATGGACCCACCTGAACAGAATGGGAAGAGCTGCCTGGCAGAGACACAGAGTTTGTCCCAGAGGGGACACTGTAGGCTCTGAGGGCAAGTGAAGCTGTTTTGGAAGCAGTCCTGTTGGAAGTGAGAGGGGTGATGTAACCCCAGCAAAGTTTTGAAAGAGAGCCCTTAGCAAAAGCCCGGGAAGGGCCCTGAGCTGGGATTGGCTGAGAGGCTTGGATAAAAAGGGGAGCAGTTTTTCCTGTGGGGGGGGAACAAAAGAGAGAGAGGGGGCTGAGGGACAGGCTGGAGACTGGATTCAGAGTCACAGCACAGTGGTCCCTCGGAGAGCCCCTGAGAGAGGCCTGCACGAGCAGCAGTGGAGAAGCTGCGGTGGCAGGATCAGGCAGGGACTGCTGGTGTGGAGAATCCAAGTCTGGAGAGACCTGACTGCAGCTGGTGTGGCTGGGTGAGCACAGCAGAATGGGGGGCAGCGGGAGGGACTGCTGGAGTCTGCCCTGTTTTCCCTGGTGGGTGAGGGGCCCCAGGGGCAGGCAAAGCCCCGGGGGGGGCTGGGGTTGCCGCGGCC
>NW_005842145.1:1498158-1502994 GCF_000455745.1 Alligator sinensis
GTGCAGGGACACAGACAGTCCCGCTCCCTGAGATACCCCGCCAGGGGCAGTGCACACGGGATCCCCAGTACACCGTGTGCAAGTGAGAGACTGTGTAAATAAGTTCTTGAGGATTTATTAGTCGGTATATCCACGTGCTTATTTAATGATTATTTGTTATAATCATTAACAAATGATTATTAACAAATGATTATTAATAATCTTTAATAATATTTACAAGATTATTAAATCTTGTAAATAGTTTGAGAATTGTCTGTGAGGGTGCTTGATTGTAAGGGGAGGCTCTCCGCTCGGGGCACTGCAGCAGCTTCCCAGGGGGGCTGGGCAGGGCTACTGGCTACTGGGTACTCCAGGATCCCATTATTCAGGTGAGGGTGCATGTAGTGTCGCGCCCAGGGTTACATCATAAAAAGACCATATCATCTTTTCCTGCACAGCAACCCTTTCTGGGTTTGACTCTGAGCCGTGGATAACTACTCTTTGAGTATGATTACCCAAATACTTATGCATCCACCACATAGTAATTTCATCTGGCCTGTATTTCTATAGCTTGCTTTTGAGACTTGCATAGGAAAAAGTATCAAAAACCTTATTAAAATAGAGGTATATCACATCCACTGCTCTCCCTCATTCACAAAACCTACCATCTTGTCTTAGAAAGGAATCAAGATGATTAGGCATGACTTCCTTTTGACAAATCCATGTTGGCTAATACATATCGCTTCTTCATTCTCTGGGCACTTATAAAATGGTTGTTTGTCCTTTGAATTAGCAAGGGAGAAAATGTTAATTAGTTTGAGTACATTTTCATTGGACTGGAAGAGATCAAGTAGACAATTGAAGGAGTGGGATTTAATGTGTCAGGAGTAGATGAAAAATATGCTGAAGAAGCTTGTTGATTTCAGGAAGGAAGCAGAAAAGACTACCATTAAGAGGCATTTAGAAAACTTTTCAGTAAAAAGGTGAGTATCAATCTGGGGCATGCCATGCTTGGAAGCAGGCATAAAGTATTCTATGAGGAGGCTGGTAAGAGACAGGGAAGAAAATAAGGATAGACCTGTGGAGAAGGGGACTAATCAAAGGATTCATGCTGAAAAGAAAGTTGATAGCCATTGATAGTGTGCAGTGAGGGAGGAAAAGGTAGAAAAAGGCAGGAGGCTGATGAGATGGAAAGTAGGATTCTTGGCACTGTAGTAGAGGTGAAAGATTTGAAGGCAAATTTATAAGAATTTAGCATAGTTATTCAACTTCCGTTATCTGCATACCCCTGGTGGTACAGGTACCACAGATTGGGAAATGCTGCTGTAAAAGCTATTCATCTAACCTTCATTTTTCATTTCATCTTACTATGTTTTGCATCCAGATTTATGTATTGCACACACTATTCCTGTAATTGACATACCACAACACATCAACATTATTTATCACTCCCCTAATCTTTGTGCCATCTGCAATTTTTATCAGTGTGTGTGGGGGGAGCGTTTGAGGGGGAGGGAGATAGAGGGCGTCACGTCATTGATAAATGTGTTAAAGAGTCAAGAACAAGTTTCTTTGGAATCCCCATTAGAAATACTCTCATTCAATGATCTTTTCTCATTTACAGTTACTGTGCATTTGGAGATCTCTCTATTAGCCTGTTATAATCCATTTAATGTGTGTCAATTTGATTTTGTCATTTTAATTTGTTAATCAAAATGTTGTTTGATACTAAATCAGATACTTTACATGCATCTAAGAACATTGTATCAACTCTGTGACATTTATCAACCAAGTTTATAATTGCATCAAAAAATACCAAGTTAGTTTGATGGGACCTATTTTCCATAGAACCATGTTGATTGGCATTAATTATATAACCCTTCTGTAATTCTTGATTAATGAAGTCCCATATCATTCCATTATTTTGCCTAGAATCAATGTTGGACTGACAGGACTATAATTTCAAGTCATTCTATTCACCCTTTTAAATACTGGCAAAACATTGTCTTCTGGAACTTCCCCAATGTTCTAAGAGTTCCTTTTCTTTACTATGTTGGGAATTCTTCCATTTCCATACTATAATGGACAAATACCATTATTGAGAGTCTTTTTCTTCCTTTACTTGGCTGGCCATAGGTTTCTTCTTTTACTTCACTTATTTTCTTAAGCAACTGATAGCTTTTTATTTATATTCCTTACTATCAATTTTCCCTTCCTTCCATTTGTTACATATCCTTTCTTGCTTTTTTATAGCTGCCTTTCACTTATTAAGGCAGTGTGGGATTGTTTTTTTAAACCAGTGTGATATTTTTATGTTAATGTAGCTTTTTGGGTTTCTAGAAAAACTATTCTTAAACAACTCCCAGATAACATTAATATTTTTCTTTTTATATAATTTCTCCTGATGGACTTGGCTTTCAGGTTTTTCAGCTTTCTGAAGCAGGCCCTTTTCAAAATCAAATATATGTATTAATGCTTTGGACTTTATTCTGTTCCCAAGTAATAAATATGATCAACTTATGAACTAACAATAACTTTGAATTTTGTGGTCCTTTTGGGCATGTTCCATTCTTAATTAATATCAATTAATATGCAGTTAGGGGAAAAAATAGTTTTTATCATCTTTGTGCCTTCTATGTCTTTATTCAATTCTTTCAATTCAAAAAATTTCACATATGTTATGTACTGCCATTTTTGGATACATATAGTATGGAAAAGATTGAATATCAGGCCAACCTCAGCAACTCTGCATTTGTGCTAGCATCTTCAGGTCCTTTTCACCAAGCCATATTTTTATCCATTTGAATATTTCACCATCAATACTTTAGTTGTATATTATTCTTATAAGGTATTGTATAGAAAACATCTTGGAGAACACTTTTTATCATACCTTCAGCATCTTCTGCTTGATTGCTCCTCATAAAATTAATTGTTTGTTATAAAAATGATTACCTGTTTATAAATTCAAATTCAGTTATATTGTCTATATCCAAGTGTTTATCTACTGTGTCTCTGATCATCTATATGCTGTTTCTTCCCATTCTTTTAGCTCTTTGCTGGCTATGAATCAACCTCTTCATCTTTCATTTACATATAAGGTTGCAGAGGCATAACAAAGTTGCCACGTGCCCAGGGTAAGGGGATACATGGGGGCAGCAGCAACTTCCTGCTGCCACTGTGCCACAGGCACAATTATTCAGCTGCAGCAGCGGCTATTTTACTCTCTCTGCCCAAATCAGCCCGTGAGGATGCTTCCCTGGTCACCCTGCCGTAGTTACATTATTGTATAGCTGAAAGGGACCTTGACTTAGGTTCATCTAGTCCAAACCATTGAACAGTTGTAAGATTTGCTGTTCCTAAATCAAACAAATATTTATACATCCTCTTTTTTGAAATATTGCAATAAAGATTCTACAGATTACTGTATTTACCTGAATCCAAGATAACTTTGAATTTAGGATTACCCCCTAATACTTAGATTCTGTACATAAAAAGTATAAATTTGTTAAAATTTTCCATTTATAGAATCTAATTATTGCAGAGTTGTCATAATTTCATCCCCACACCACCACTGCAGTGGGAAAGTGGGGGGTGGGGCAGGTGAGCCCCACCACTTGTCCCCCTCCCACTTGCCCCCCCAGCAGGTGCCTGCTCCCTGCACCCCTGCCCCTTGCCTTCTACCCACAACCTCTGCCCCCCTGCAGCATCTGCCTCCCCGCTGCTTCCTGTTTCCTGCTTCTTATAGCCTCTTCCCCCTCCCCATGCTGCTGACTGTCAGTTGTAGCTGTAGCTCCATTGACTTTTGAGCACAGAGCACATGGAAGCTCCAGCCCCTGCCTGGCCATGAAGCAGTCCCAAAGTCGAGCTGCATAACCAGTCAGGGACTGCAGTTTGCATGTGTTCTGTGCCTAGGAGGGAATGGACCCATAATGGATCCACACCTGACAATAAGCAGTGGGGCAGGGGGCAAAGGCTGTGGGGGCAGGTGGCTGCTGTAGCTCTGACTCTGGCCCCAATCAAGCTCCAGGCCAGAGTCAGAACTGCAGCCATCACCCCCACCCTTGCACCTTGTTCTCAAATCCAAGACAAGGGGCTTTTCCCCCAGATTAAATGGGGAAAAGAAACCTCACCTTGGATTTGAGTAAATATGGTACTTAGATGACTTGTTCTATCATCCTGTAGTTATTATTAAGGAATTATTTTCCTTAGACTGGATATAAATCATCATTGCTGTAGTTTAAATCTATTGCCTGCCCTTTGTGACAAGGCAGGCAATTTCTTTTCTCCTTTTATATGATAGCCTTTCAAGTACTTGAATACTGCTGTCTTGTCTCCTTTAATATTTTCCCTAAACTAGGCATGCCTACTTCCTTCAACCTTTCCATTTTTTTTATGATGATCATTTTCTTTTTAATTTCAATTACTTCAAACCATGAATTCAGTAAACTATGGACTCATTCAGAAATAATGTTTCTGATGGTACTCAGTAATCACTTTGTTAAAGAACACTATGGATGATTTATTGTAACTTGACAAAGAATACAATTGTATGAAAGTGTGAAAATACCATTTGGAACTGGAAGCTAATGGTTTGCTCTCTGTTGTAGTAGTGTTAAAGTGTTAGCTAGCTGTTGGGATCTAGTTTCAAGAACCAAACCTACTCCCAATATTGTGCACTTTCCAGAAACCAGTCATATGATAAATGTAAGCAAAGTGAAATAGTCTAAAAGCTTGTTCTTTTGAGCAGCAATATTTATTTTAAAATAGTAAAATAATATTCATAGATTCATAGATGTTAGGGTCGGAAGGGACCTCAATAGATCATCGAGTCCGACCCCCTGCATAGGCAGGAAAGAG
>NW_005842145.1:1505457-1509891 GCF_000455745.1 Alligator sinensis
TTTTGTGTGCTCCCCTTTTGGCCCTTAGGCTGCCCTGGATTTCTGTGGTCAGCCAGGGAAGCCTCCTGGCCCCTTTCCCTCTTTTCCCTCGCATCGGGATCGTCTTGCTTTGTGCCTGAAGGATCATTTCCTTAAGGCACAGCCACCCTTCTTGGGTTCCCATCACTTCAAAAGTCCTACTCTGCAGTGCGTCTTTGACTAATCGTCTGAGTTCATTGAAATCAGCTTTCCTAAAGTCTAGCACTTTCACCCTACTAGTTACCTTACTCACTCGAAGTTTTATAAAGAATTCTATTATTAGGTGATCACTGTCCCCCAGATGGTTACCGATCTGTAGGTCCCCTACCATGTCATCCCCCGTTGCCAATACCAGATCCAGTATGGCATTCCCCCTAGTGGGACCATGTACCTCCTGTGTCAGGTGGAGGTCCTGTACACAGGTTAGAAACCTGCGTGAGCGGTGGGACTTTGCCGTCTGCGTCTCCCAGCAGATATCTGGGTAGTTTAGGTCCCCCATGACTACCGCCTCTTTAGCTTTTATGGTCTCCGAGAGCTGCCTCAGGAGCCCATAATTTAGAAATATAGACATTTCTAAATTAGATCCATCTAATTAAAAGATTGAAGGATACCAAATTTTGTAAGGTAGTAAGTAAACAAAGACCAAAGAAGGACTGTGCATCACAAAAACATTCTGCTCTTAAATCTCTTCTGAGGAATGAGAAAGAAATGCCAGTTCTGTGAATTATGGTATGTGGGGATTAGCCTGTGTAAATTAGAATAGGGACAGAAAAAAAAAATTACAAAATTTTATTATATAAAAATATTACATAAACATAATATTTTTAAAGGAGGAGTGAGATTTACAGCTCACAAGTGTGGATTGGCTGATTCACTGTAATTGTTTCATGTGTCCACTTCATCCTGCAAGAAGTAAAGCTAAACTATTTCATTTATGGGTAAACTGCCCTGATTTAATTTCTACTTGGCCTGGTATAGGAGCAGAGACAAAACAGCTGTAGTGCCCTCCTCTAACCAGTCTAAGCCCTCACCCTTTTTTTGAAAGCAATATAATTATTTCTTATGTTTACGCCTTAGTGAAGTTCTGTTGCATATTAACTACATTTTATAATCTACTTCGTAAAATATTTTCCAGAATTCCAAGGAAGAGGTTTTTTTTTTTTGTCCTGATCTCAGAAGTTTACTCAAAGGTGGCCCAAACCACTCTCTCCACAATACAGATTTTCATAGGAGGGCTTCACTAACTTAGAAAATTAATACTGTTAAAGGAAAACTTTCCAAACTTTTGCTATTTCTACTAAGATGCACACGCTTCCTCTTGGGTCTAAAATACACTTTTGTTCTGGAGCAAGGTTTAGCATCTCTTGCAATAAGTAATAGTCATAAATGGTCGGTATCCTGTATAGCTCCTCTCTCAATAGTGGAAGAAAAATTCCCTGAATAAAATAAAAAAGTGAAGCAAGTGTGAACAAAAAAAAAAAAAGGAAGTGCCAAAGAAAGAACTTCAGAAAAGCAACGCTGAAGCACAAGGTAGATTGTGTGCATCTGTGGCAGACAGGGTGTGTTCAGATGTGCTTCATGCATGCTTTACAGCTCTGTAATTAAGAGCACTTTTTATAGCACTATAAAGTTACGGAGCTCCTAAACATGACAGAAGTGCAGTGTTGTGGGGGAGGGGCTATTAGCCTCCCCGCACTATTCAGGCTAAGAGGCAGGGCGCGCTCCGCAGCCTCCTAGGGCTGCAGGAGACCAGTAGAGAAGGCAGAGCTGGGATAAGAGGTTGTGGATCTGTGGATGTTTGATGATTTCCCTCCCAACAAACACACATGCTGAGCCCCTGCACTTCCCTGACACATCCAGATCCACAGAGTCCCTTCTCAACCATGCCATGCCAGGAAGAAGCAGGATCCTAGTCAGGCAGGATGGCATGGAGCCAGTGCCAACACTCCCCTCCTGCCAGGGCTGCATAGAGCTGAACCAGCTCTCTTCCCTCTAGCACTGGGGACCCCCAGGCCCTGTGGAGGTGGCCTGGGGGAGCGCTCCCAGGCTGTGTGGAGCTGGCTGTGTGCTGGGGACCCCTAGGCTGGTGGGTACCCAGCCCAGAGCCTGACCCAGCTGCATGGCCTGCCAGGCACCAACCAGCCTGGGGGCCCCCAGCACAGAGCCAGCTCCACAGCGCCTGGGAGAGCTCCCCCAGGCCACCTCCACAGGGACTGGGGGTCCCCAGCACAGAACCAGCCTCTCTGGCTACAGAGTAAACCATACTCTTGGGAGCCAGGATGCACCCACCCCTCTGCCTGTCCCTTCCCTCCCCCTCCTCCCCTGCTCTTGCTTGGCATAATTGCTGTTGTTGCAATCAGCTGGTGGGAGCAGGGTGGGTTGCCAGCTTTTGCAGGTTTGGCTAGCACTTCTGGGCTACCCCTTGTGGTGCTGGGGAGCACTAACCAAGCTTGCACAGCCCATGGGATACTGGCAGAATTGCCAGAAATTTGACCAGTGTACAGAAGTTATTTGAAGCACTGTAGGTTTGCTGAAGCCCTGTAAAGCTGTGCACTTTTGTTAAGTCATGGCAATAAAATGCTCTAAATGACCCAAAAAAGCAACTGTTGTACACACTCATAAGTATTTTTCACATCCGCAGTTAAAGCCCAAAGGGAGTCTAGGTAGACTAAAGACTTTGGACGGAAGCAAAAAAGTCTTGTATCACCATATTAGTGAGGCTTTATTTTCAGTGGGTTCTGGCAGATGTCACATTTATGGCACAATTAACATGTTAATTTTGCCATAAGTATTAGCCCTTCCACACATTAAAGCCAATTTGTGGTGTGATAACAGTAAATGAGCCACAGGGATGTACATACAATGCGCACAAACTTCAAGTTAAAGCAAGAAACCTACCTGTGCCAGGGGTGTCCTGCAGGGTTCGTATTGTTGGTCTCCCCAGGTACTGGCAACTGCAGTTGTCTGATTAGGATTGGAGGTATTTTATGCATGTCTGGCATGGCAGGTCATTCAGTTTTGGGGATGGGGCATAAAACCCTCCATTCCTCAACCCCCAATTGTGTGATTGCATTAATGTCTGCCATCAGCCTACTATACATAAAAGATGCACTAAGACTAAGATTGCTAACCATGTTCAGATCAAGTCTTCATTGGATGTCCTATAAATAAATATTTGCTCTCTCAAATTGTCAACTGGATCTTGCAAGCTATTTCTCAATAAAACTATTACAGATTTTTCACTCATATGATAAGTCATGCTGTCACAATGCCAGTATTCAGAATTTTCCACTACTTATTTAACATAAAGCACCCTAGGCAAATGCTATGGTAATCCTGACTCCCACATCAGAGGATTATGTTGGCTTTTATATTTTTAATTAAAGTTGTTTCTAAATCCTAGAAACTCCTAAAGGGCAGGTGTGGGGGTTGGTTTGTTGTACTTTGTTTGGGGCTTTTTGGCCTTTACAGTAATTCCAGAAGCTGAAAATTTATAAAACAATTCATTCTGTAGAAGCCACTAACACTGTATAAAAGTTTGTTTTGATTTCCAGTTGTTTTATGTAAAAACTCATGTTTTCTCTGCTATTTATACTGATCATTTATAGTGTAGTGATATATACATTATACAGGTAGATACACTGTTGACCAGAGAGGGGCATGTCTCAATGAACTGATTAATATTCTTAATTAAGATGAGGCCATTAATCAGCAGGCAGCACAACCTCTGTTGTGGCAGGGGTGACTGAATAGAATGTATTCTATGGCTACAATAGAATGTATTGTACTTGGCCCAAGCTGACTTGCTTTAGGCTCTTCAGAGCAAGCTAGAAGCCCAGCTTAGTTTGCTGGTTAAATGATTTGCGCGCACACAAAAGGTTATTAAACAAAATTGGTTATTATTGAGAACAAATGGAGATACCAACAACAAAAGGGGAACAAAACAACACAGAGTGCTACAATGCCAGGAGAGCTGTAAGTCAGTTGTAGTAGTGGTCCTTCAGGAACAAAAATTGAGTCCCAGTGCCAGGTGGCGCTGTGCTGCTCCATTTCCAAGCAACCACGCTCTTTTGCATTCACTCTGTCAAACTCTCAAAGCAGTCTGAACAAAAACTTTTACAGACTCACACTTTGCACTCTACAGCTTACATACCCACTGATCCACAGAGTTCCTCCACCAACGCACATCGACCAACACACATAACCGCAACCACATTCAACCTACTTGACCGCAGGATCTCTGGCAACTTGGACCTTTAAAATCCAAGATCACCTCGTAGGTCAGAACCAATCGGTACCCAGTCTGTGCTGTCAATCAATCAATCCATCGATACATTTCTTTACTCACTGTCCAATTACACTATCAGTCATCTCAAGCATGCAGCTAACATCCACACATCAATCATTCCACACTTT
>NW_005842145.1:1509934-1514365 GCF_000455745.1 Alligator sinensis
CAAAATCCCAATTGCACTGTTCATGCTTAGCTTTGGTAATTGGAGCAGAAGGTGAAAAGTTCAGGCCTTCCAGAACCATCTGTTGCTCACGCCTTAAGCAAATAAATTAAGGTGCACAGGAATGCAATCCAGGGGCATCAATTATGCAAAATAACTAGCAATCTGGTTGCATCAACTCCATGTAGTAACTAAACTAAAACCTGAGGCATCAACCTCATATGAGGAACCCACGCAGAAGAGTTATACTAGGGGTAAACTTTAAAGTCATAGAGTCATAGTCATAGAGAAGTAGGGCTGGATAGGGCCTCCAGGAATCATCTAGTCCAACCCCTTGCCTGAAGCAGAATCATCCCTATTCAAACCATCCCATACAACCATAATCTAAACTCTACCTAAGACTACCATTAACCCTGACACAATGTAGACCTAACACCCTAACCTGTCACAGGCAAAGCTGGGGAACCACAGCAGCCAATGTCCTGCTTCTTTAAAACGTCAGTATACGCTCAAGAGGTCCCAGGCAGAGGGCCACACCCCTTGCTATAAAGGAAGGCAAAAAGCCCCACAGACCATACCAGTCTGACCATGCAGTAAAATTCCTTCCTGACCCCAAATAGACATTCAGTCTGAGGGGCAAGACCCTCTAGCCAGGAGAATCAGCTTTTGTCCTAGCAGAAACGTTGACACAACCCAGTTGAAGTCCCCAGCTTTGGCTATAGCAAATACCCAATGCCTCTGGGAAGACTTAAAAAGACCCTGACACATAAAGAAGGGGGGTGGAGGAAGGGAGGGGTAATTGAGCCAATTATCTGTCTGCTTTGTAGTAATTTTATCTAGCCCACAGTTCTCCAATTTGTTTATGAGAAGGTCATGTGGGACCTTGTCAAAAGCCACACAATTCCCTTCCAACCACCCAAGTAGTTACTTTATCAAAGGAGGATATCAGGTTTGTTTGATAGGCTTTGTTTTTCATAAATCCATGCTAGCTCCTTGCAAGCAGCCTTTCCTCTTCAAGATACATGCAGGTGGTCTTCCTTAGAGAATTCTCCAATAACTTCTGTGGTATTGAAGTGAAGCTAAAATTTGCTGTATTGGATATCGGCCCAATGGGGCCGATAATTTGGCCAATAAATGCTCGTGCTGCGTGCATCTGCAGCGCAGCACTCGGGCAGCCAGGAGCAGAGCCAGCAACATGGAGAGCTGCCTGCAGCTGGTCAGTCCATTGTGGTAGAAGGGGAGGGGAGAGGGCTGGGGCATGGTGGGGCAGATCAGCGCCCCCTGCATTGAGGGAGGCGGTAGGGACAGGCGCTGCCCGGGCGGGGCAGGTGCAGGGCGGGGCGGGGGCAGATCTGGCCGCTGCTTGCACCGCAGAGGGCAGGGAGGGGGTGTGCCCCTGTATCTGTGCGGGGCAGGGTGGACTGCAGCCGGGGCTGTGCGGGGCTCTTCTCAGCGGGGGCTGGGCTTGGAGCGGGCACTGGTGGCACTGGGAGGATGCTGCATCTACCCCAGATTTCGCTGCTGCTCCACTCCAAGTGCCACTGCCTCCAGCTGCCAGCCCGGCTCTTCCCAGCTCATGTGTGGAGGCGTGGCGTTGAGACAGAGCAGCACTAGGTGGACGGCGGCGGCGGCGGCACTGGGAGCTGAGCTGCAGCGAAATTTGGGGTGGATGCAGCATCCTCCCAGCACTGCTGGCTCCCACTCCGAGACCAGCCCCAGCTGCAGTCCACCATGCCCCGCGCAGATCCAGGGGCACACGCCCTTTCTCCCCTCTCCCCCTGTGCCCTCCCGGGGTGCAAGCGGCAGTGAGAGCCACCCCGCCCCTCCTGGGCAGTGCCTGTCCCTGCCCCCTCCCTCACCACAGGGGGTGTTGATCTGCCCCCCACACCCCTTCCCTTCCACCACACCCCTTCCCTTCCACCACACCGGTCTTACCAGCTGGAGGCAGCTGTATCAGAAATCGGATCAGTATCAGCCAATATGCCTCCTTAAATATCGGTATCAGCCCACAAAATCTCTATCAGGGCACTCCTAGTTTCCAGTCATTAAAGTCAGTTTTGCCATGGACTCTAGGGGAGCCACTTTTTCATCTCTAGGCTCTCTAAGAAGCTAAATATTTTATAAATATCCTAGTGATTAGGGCTATACATGTATGTGCATGTGTATGTGTATATCTGTATATGACCTTCCTAATCACGAGTACATGTGTGTGTGTGTGTGTGTGTGTGTGTGTGTGTGTGTATGTGTACACATATACGTTTGGACTTTCCAAGGCCCAATATTTCAGAGGTATTACTTTTAGCAATCAGTCCATTTGGTTCTGCATCAACAAATAATGAGGAATTGCTGTAGCTTTCAACAATCTACCTTTTGTAATCCTTTCTCTTTGATCATTTAAAAGCTTTGGTATGGAGCTGTCTTTTAGACTAAATCTAAGTAAATAAATACAGTGCTTCTCGTTTCTATTTAATTGGAAAGAAACAAGATGATACCAAATAAGCTAAGCCATTAAGTAATGTACACCCAACAAAGTAAGCATGTTGGAGGGTAATAAAGCAAATATACCTTAAGGGACATCTTGGAATTGAAACTTTGCCTTTGCCTGCTGTAGTCATGCTAGTATCTTGTGCAAAACAGTAGCAGCATCTCATTGTTGTGCTTCTGTAATCTGTGTAAAGTTACTACTGTTCTGCACATCAAAAAATCAATGTTTAATACATTTTTCCTTCTGTGCCCACATTTATTTCCCTCTCCTGCTGATGGCATGATTACACAGACAAAGGCAAAGCTTCCAAGATCTTTCCTTATAAGAGCCAAGACAGATTTAATTCTTGGTTCTGTTGGGGATGGTAGGTCTGAAACCTACCAGAGAGCAAGTTTGAGTGTATCTGACCATCAGTACATTATCTTTATCTGGGGTCGTTGTCCTTTCTAAAATAGCTCTTGTGAGTTCAGTAACAGGAAAACTAAGTGTCGCTTTGCAGACGCATCACAGTATGGTACCCATTTAGAAAATTCCTGTTAAAAGAACTAAATGGGAAAAAAAAAGAATATAATAGAGATAATTTTATGATACTTTCACTTATTCTGCCTCAAAATAGGAAACTACTGAACTAGTATTTTCTTCACTTCTCAGAGTTTAGGTCGTATATTTCATTGTTAGCGGTTCATATGTTGGTTGTTTTATTACTATTTGGAAAGATGGATATTTATGCATAACCTTTGGTCATAAAGGTCATGAGGGAAATTTGTTGCATTTTAAAACTCCTTTATGCCTAGTGTCTCTGCAGTAGCATAAGTAGGCCGTTGAATGAAGATCCCAGGACTCGTCAAAATAACACCTGGTTCCAGTCATGTGTTGGGGGCTAATTAGCACATGGATACTTTGTGGGGGGTATCTGGAGTACACAAACATACTGAGCAGTGCTGAACTGTGGGGTCACCATGACTTTAAACACTGTTGACTCTGCTAGGACCCAGCCCAGTGAATGTATGGTAAATCATGAATCTTTGTCTTTGGACCTAATGTCATGCATAGTTTGTACTACATACGAGTGCCAATGTGCTGCTCAAAAGTATGTTTATGGAATATCTATGGTAAAACTTGCAACAATTTCCAAAAAAAGGTAAAATACATCGAAAGTCTATAGATACCTGTAGCAATTTGCCTATGTGCAGGTTATGACAGGTATGTTTCTTTCAAGGTCAGTGTTTTCAGATTTACTCTTTACTTCCCTGTGCTCAGGAAGAGCAGGGTTTGACAGTATGTAGCAGGGGAAGGGGCTACAGAAGGAAGAAATTGAGGGGCAGAGGGCAAAGGGGTTACTTAACCCCCCCCCCCCCCCGATTTATTTTCACTATTGTAGCATGTAGCAATGTGAGGGAGACAATTTAAGGCAAACCTCCAATAATTATTATGTACCTGGAAAATCGTAACAAATTTATACATTTTCCATAATAGAATCTAATTATTGGGGTGGGGGGTCGCATATATTCAGGATTGTCGTATATATTTGAGTAAATACAGTAGATGTAATCCATCTGCCTGTTTTAACTGTTTCCCTCTGCTCACTGGTCCATAATGGACACCTGCCAGATATTGTACTTAATCCTGTTGTTCAAATGATTGTGGTGCTGTAGTGTTGAATGTCCAGTATTCAGTCTTTGCTGATAAGGCGGTCATTACCTTAAAACAATCTAGGAAATTAATTCATTACAAAAAAATCCTATTCTGAAAATATGTTAAGGTTGCAAAGTGTAGAACTGAAAAGTTAGGAAAGCAGTTTTCACAAGGTATTGATACATTTACCCTCTCCTGGCAATGCATTCTGATAAACTCAAAGTACATGATTGCATGCTATTTTTTCCTCAGATTTTGACTCATTTCAGTGCACAAAATGGATAGTGGTCATGGAATGAATTGAACTTGTGTAG
>NW_005842145.1:1514396-1534601 GCF_000455745.1 Alligator sinensis
ACTCTATTATCTGTAACAATCATTGCTTCATTTGTTGTAGAAGTTAGAAGGTGTATAGTCAGTGTGGTAGGGTATGGCAAGAAGAGGAAGCACAGTTTCATGGTTAATATTATTAAATGCCCCTATGGAGAATTGGATTCTATGCCTGCTTCTGCCACAGAGTTTGAAATAAAATTGAAGAAGTCGTTGGAGAAGCAAATTTTTCATAAGTAACCACAAAAGTTTCACATTGTTAGTTTTCCAGGTGCCAAATTGACACTAGTGTTCCATTTTCAAAAGAGCTGAGAACTCACAACTGCAGTTGAATTAGTTGAGAGCCTTTACGACTGAGCACCAGTGGCAGCAAGGCAGTGCACTCTGGAAGCCAGAGTATGGGGTGGGAAGTCAGAAAAGCTCTGATTCTGAATTCTGGCTTTTCCACTGACTGCATGGCACTAAGCCCTTTTTTCAGTTTCTTCATCTGTAAAATTGGTGTATTGGTGAGGCTTCATTTGTATTGGTGAGGCTCTACTCACCAAGGTGCCCCTGGGGGTCACAAGAAATAATGGCCATAAGCTAGCAGAGAGCAGATTTAGACTGGAAATTAGGAAGAACTTCTTCACAATCAGAGTGGCCAAAATCTGGAATGGGCTCCCAAGGGAGGTGGTGCTCTCCCCTACCCTGGGGGTCTTCAAGAGGCGGTTAGATAGGCATCTGGCTGGGGGCATCCGAACCAGCCCTCTTTCCTGCCTATGCAGGGGGTCGGACTTAATGATCTATTGAGGTCCCTTCTGACCCTAACATCTATGAATCTATGAAAATGGAATATAATACTCATCTCTATGGGGCTAATTGGGGAGGGCTAATTAGTTAATATTTTTACAGCCCTTTGAGCAAATAGAACACTATATATTTGCTAACTACACTGAAAAATAGGAGGTAATGTTGGATAACTGATCACTGGGTATCCAAAGCTAGTTGAAACTTCTTCTGTTTCTAGCTTTGGTCACTTACGGGTTTTGATTCCTCTTTCAAAAAAAAGTTCCCTACAATGTAAAGATGTAACGACAATAAACTAATGCTTGTTAGACCCAAATGCTACAGTAATGGTAACCATAGAAAAGTCAATGAGGAAATCACTGATTTTGTACTCATTGCTAAGCTTGGTTAGGTTATAGTCAATAAAATAGGATGGCTACAAATCAAATGATAAATATGAAGATAGAAATGAAAAAGCTGATTTGTTCACTGAACACAATTCAAATGAGCCGACTAGAAAGACCCAGAACATGGATTGGGAAAATCATCATACCCAGGTAAATTTTAATTAATGTTATATGAGGGAGAAAAAAATATAACTTTTGGTTTTATATAAGCTTTTATATACCGAGGACAAGAACAAACATAGCTTTTTTCCGGGACAAATTATGCCTGTGATTGTCTCAGAACAGAAACTTCCCAGGATTGGCATGTACACACACTGCCATTCTAATAAGGGTGTAGTGAACATCTGAATGCACTGCTAGTTTTCTGCCATCAAATCAATGATGCAGTGCCAGGATAATCATTCAGGCACACTTTGTGATATCCCAGGATAAACTGTTAGTACTTATCCCATCATCCTTTTCCAGACTTATCCTGGGGCAATGGATATGGACATCTAAATGATTGTGCCTTGTCCAAGGATATTTTATCCCAGACAAATGTGACTTCTATTTGTAGCCTGAATTTTTTTGTGTCAAATAAAGAAATCTTATTGACGTAGGCAGAAAATATCATACAATAATGCACTTATGAATGGATGAACAGAGGAATAATTTTGTCTAATTTTCCATCTGATATTTTTTAGGTACAAGCCTATGCAGAAAGTGGATGGGGTTGCAGATGGTTTCACAGGAAGTGGTCAACAGACAGGCACATCTGTTGAGCAAACTGTAATTGCCCAAAGTCAACATCATCAACAATTTTTAGGTATGTAAGTGTACACTACATAGCTTTTTAAATAAACTGCTATAATCAACATGAACACCAGACTACTGGTGCAATATTTCTCTACAATGGTTCTCCGTCAAAGCTGTCATTTATAACAGGGCTTATAAATGCTACATATAACTTTATTTAAATACCTCACATAAGAAAACCATGCAAAATCTATCTTTGCTCTAAGCTTTTATATTTTGTATATTGGAATAAAATTTAGCATATACACTGTGTGCCAGCTTTACAAAGGTAGAGACCTAAATGGAGTGCCCCAGGGGTCAATCCTGGGGCTGGTTTTGTTCAATATCTTTATCAGTGACCTGAAAGATGGGATGGAGTTCACTCTAAGCAAGTTTGCAGATGACACTGAGCTGGGGCAGAGTAGTAAATACACTGGAGAGTAGGACTAGGATTCAGAGAGACATCAACAAATTGGAGAATTGGACCAAAAGAAATCTCAGTGAGGAGGTTCAATAAGGACAAGTGCAAAGTCCTACACTTACGGCAGAACAATCCTATGCACTGGTACAGGTTGGGGCCTGACTGGCTAAGTAGCAACTCTGCAGAAAAGGCCCTGGGGGTTATAGTGGACAATAAGATGAACATGAGTCAACAGTGTGCCCTTGTTGACAAGAAGGCTAACAACATACTGGACTGCATTGGTAGGAGCATTGCCAGCAACTCAAGGGAAGTGATTCTTCCCCTCTATTTGGCACTGGCGAGGCCACATCTGGAGTAGTGTGTTCAGTTTTGGGACCCCCACTACAGAAAGAATGTGGACAAATTGGAGAGGGTCCAGTGGAGGGCAGTGAAAATGGTTAGGGTGCTGGAGCATATTACTTATGAGGAGAGGCTGAAGAAACTTGGTTTATTTAATCTGGAGAAGTGAAGACTGACAGGAGATTTAATAGCAGCCTTCAGCTACCTCTGGGGTGGTTCCAAAGAGGATGGAGCTAGGCTGTTCTCAGTGTTGGCAGATGACAGAACAAGGAGCAGTGGCCTCAAGTTACAGCAAGGGAAGTTTAAGTTAGATACTAAGAAAAACTTTGCACTAAGAGAATAGTAAAGCACTGGAACAGGTTATTCAGAGAAGTTGTGGAATCTCCATCCTTGTAGGTTTTTAAGACCTGGCTAAACAAAGCCATGGCTGGGAAGATCTAGTTGGGGACAGTCCTGCTTTGACCAGCGGGCTGAACTAGATGCCCTCCTGAGGTCCCTTTCAACCCTAATCTTCTATGATTAAGTGGTGACCATAAAATTTTTGATCCCATCAACTGCATTCTCAAGTCCTAACTGTGTATGGAATGGGATTATGTTTCAGTTTTGCAATTATGAAACAGCTATTTGTTCATGAAAAAGTGTCCATGACTGCTGTAATTTTAAATGATATTATCTACATTATAGTACACTGAGGGGGCGAGCATTTTAAAACTGGAAACCCTAGGCTTGCACGCCCATTCCTCTGTATGCATTTACTGTAGCTGACCCTGTAAATCAAACATTTGCACAAATGGTCATTTAATAATTATTTGCATATACATACAGATGATTTTAAAATGATACAACAGTAATTGTAGATTTACTTTAAGTCCTAAAAGGTAGGATTTTCAAAAGCCTTTTCCTAAAAGGTAGGACTTTCCTTTAGTTTATTTCAGGTCATTGGGAACAGTAGCTATAGTGTTTTTGAATCTCCCACATAAAAATTGGTAGTTCATTTTTGTTGTGTATCTCTACTTGGAAATATTTATGCAATGTTCTGAAAGTACACATTAATGCATGGAAGTCTAAGAGTGTAGAACAAACTGGTAGATAAAATGTAAACAGACATCCATGAGTATAATTTATTCTATCATGTATGGAATATTTCTTGTAGACTTAAATACTTGAGTATGCCTTTGCTGTGCAGAAATAGTATGTCTGTGACTTCATTTTAACTGGTTGTATAACATACACAGTAATAGGTTTTTTACTTTTGCTTTTAAAATATCTAGATTGTTTAAAACTATATGTTAATAATTTTTCACATAGCTTATACATACACACAAATATACATACATAAATGTGAAAGACTTTTCTCTTCGCTAACTTTGACCTTTTAGAATTTATTTCTTTATATTGTTCTTAAATGTTTTCCTAATTAAACTGTAATTGACACCATTCATAATAGCTCTCTTTCATTATGTTTTCATGGAAACAGATGCATCTCGAGTACTTCCAGAGTTTGGAGAAGTTGAAATATCTTCTCTGCCAGATGGTACTACTTTTGAGGATATCAAATCACTGCAGAGTCTTTATCGAGAGCACTGTGAGGTAAGAAAGATGTACTTTACATGAACTCTTACTTTTGACTTGAGCTAAAAATTAAGGACTTTCAGTGTAACATGACAGTACAAAATACATTACAGCTAATGGCAATACAGGTGGTGCCAGTATGTTCATTCGTTATAAAAGGAAATTTTACAAGATTTTTCTGTAGTCTCTCATTTCAGAAGGAGAGCCAGTTTTAATGATTTGCTAGAGTATTAAGAATTAAAATTTGTTATAGGCTTTGGACAGGCATAATATTTCTAACATGAAACATGCCCTTTTGCCACAGCAAAAAGTGAGCATACAGCCATTCAAGTGTTTTTTCATAGGAAAAACATAATAGTTTTGTAAAGAATTAACTCTTTACAAGAGCAGCTTCTGGACAGTACAGTGATTTCCAAAAGCATATATAGTATAAAATAAATAGTTTTAAATTGAAAGCAACAAAATTGATTTTTCTTTTAAATATGTCAATAAAAAGTGTTCTAAGATGATAATTTTAACCCACATTTCATCTGGAATGATGAATATGTTTACAACAAGTATTAGATAAAATGGTGTACAGTAAGAAAATATTTGGACCTTTAACACCGCAATAAAAACTGCAAAGTGGCAAATTTGCCTCGTCTTCCTTGATTTCTGTAGCTATTTAAAAAGTTTTGTTTATTTACATTTGTCAAATATGCATGTTTAGGTGAAAGCCTTTCTTTTTTTGCTTTCTTTTCACTTGTCTTTGGTATATCTCTCTGTGTCTCTGGTTTTATAACCAGGTAAATCAATAGCTCAGATCTGAGCAAAAAGGTATTACTGATTCATTAGATTATTAGAAACATGCATTGGACCACTAAATTATGCAAATGTAGACTTGTACCATATATATAGGTTGTATGTTATAGCCCTTGGGGCAGGGGTGGGCAAAACACAGCCCGCGGGCTGGATCCACCCTGCAAGGCGCTTTCATCTGGCCTGTACCACCCCCTCAATGAATTGAATCCCTCTAGCCCTTCCACCCACAAGGGTGGTGGGAGTGAGGCGCTCACGTGTACAACCCCCCCAGCATACCCTGTTGGGCCTCACTCCCACCTTCTTGGGAGGAAGGGCTTGCCCAGCTATCAGCTTCCAGGTGGGGCTCCTGCTGCAGCCGGAACGTGTTTGCTCAGATAGCAGCAGGGAAAGCGGCGGGGCTGGTCAGTGAGTGGAGCTGCAGCTGGACAGAAGCTGAAGCTCAGAGCCTGCACCCAGAGGGGCAGAAGGAATGCAGAGCTCAGCTGGGCAGGGTGTGGGTGAGGGTGGGAGGTGTAGGAACCCCCTTCATACTCCCCCCCATGGCGTGCAGCCCCAGCTGCTGGCAGCAGCAGCAAGCAGGGAGGTCAGGGTGCTAGTGCTTGACGCATGCACTCAGTGGGGCACAGCTCTGGCCAGTGCGGCGCAGGGAGAGGGGGCGCAGCCCGCCTGGCTGCCTCTATCGCTGAGGCCCCCCTCTGCTTCCCTGCTGAGTCCAGCACAGGGCTTCTCCGCTGAGTGTGGAGCTGTAGGCACACGGCACAGAGCCTGGCCACCTCTATCATGGGGGCTCCTCATGACACACCTGCAGCTCCACACTTGCAGCGGGAAAGCCCTGTGCTGGATTCTGCAGGAAAGCAGGGGACAGGGCTCCCTCCACTCCCAGCAGAGTGCAGGGACCTGTGCAGCAGGGGTGACAGAGGCAGCAGGCTCCAGTGCGGGGC
This sequence comes from Alligator sinensis, assembly GCF_000455745.1. Taxonomy (NCBI): domain Eukaryota; kingdom Metazoa; phylum Chordata; order Crocodylia; family Alligatoridae; genus Alligator; species Alligator sinensis. The sequence goes on from NW_005842145.1 coordinate 1,520,390, forward strand.
TTTCCCAACTACAAGTGCTGGAGCTGTAGGTACACAGCACAGAACCCTGGCAATAGAGGCAGCCAGACAGGCTGTGCTCCCTCCCCTCGTGCAGTGCTGGCCAGAGCCGCACCCCACTAGGCGCCTGCTCTGGGCATATGCGCCCTGACCTCTCCGCCTACTGCTTCTAGGTAGCAGGGGCTGCACACCATGGGGGAGTGTGTGGAGGGTCCCTCACACCCCACACACCCACACCCTGCCTCCACACCCCCCATCAACATATACATACACCCCAATATACCCTATGCCCCTCTACACAGCCACACCCTCTCACAACCCCTGCACACACTCCCACATCCCACCATACACACACACACACACACACACACAATATAAAAGTGACACTTTATTTTTTATTATTATGCAATGCCTTCTGTATATACTACACAATCACAAGTCATGACAAATATTTTTTGTAATAAAATTAAAATATATTATAGTAGGTGTTTGACTTCTAGTGTATGATTTGGTTTTTTTCTGGTTCTAAGATGGCAACCCCCCCCTCCCAAAAAGAGTGTTTGGGTGAGGGTGGGGGACAGCAATGGGAGGGACTGCTGGTGGCAAAGGTCAGGGGTTAGGGGGCAGGACTTCTGGTTCCAGTGTGGTGATCAGGAGGTGGGGCAACTGTCAATGAACGGGCCTACCTATGTGGCCCTGGACAGCTCATCAAAACTTGTTAAGTGGCCCTCCACCTGAAATAATTGCCTACCCCTTACTTGCAGGGAGGGAAGAGAGGAGAGAAATTAGGTAGAAGACTTGCTGTACTCTTTTTGTATTCTTTCAGGCAATATTGGATGTTGTAGTGAATCTTCAATTTAGTCTGATAGAAAAATTGTGGCAAACTTTTTGGCGTTATTCTCCCTCCACTCCAGTTGATGGCACTACTGTTACCGAACCAAGGTCAGTACAGGTCTCTTTTCCATTTACTGTTTGTTATCATCATTTAATAGCAGATGTCAAATCAAATGGAATCAGAGTTATTTATATAAACTGAAAAATCCTACTTGATGTTTGCTAGATTAAATTACTAGGTACCACAAATTGCACTGTTGAAATTATTGTATCTGTGTATTCCCCCCCACTCCCTTTTTGTTTGTTTGCTTGTGTGTTTGGAGGATTAAAATAGAAGCATTTTTTTCATGATATAGCATGCAATATTTTTAGGTAAGGGAAGCATTCTTATCACCTCTCTACATATAATTTATGTGCTGTAACAGAGCTTTAGAAGCCATTTTCCAGTCTTATGAGACGCAAAGAACAGCAGTGTTAGGTATTCAAACATCTATAATGCTTTATTAAATACTATATTTTAAATCTATTCTTCTTTTTTATCAACATGTAAATTAATTTTAATTTATTCATTTGTTCACACCAGCAATCTGAGTGAAATAGAAAGTCGACTTCCGAAAGCAAAGCTGATAACTCTGTGCAAAAATGAGTCTATTCTGAAATGGATGTGTAACTGTGACCATGTGATGTACCAGGCTTTGGTGGAGATTCTCATTCCTGACGTCCTTAGACCTATTCCTAGTAAGTTGAACAGAGATGACGTCTTGTAAGATTTTGTGTGCGTGCATGTGTGTGTGTGTGTGTGTGTGTGCCTGGTTATCTTGTGTTTGTAGTACCTTCTGGGAAATCTATGGGATTGATTCTGAAGACTGCAGAAGTAGTGTGTATGGACACTCTTAAGTTCTGTAGAGTAGAAAGACGTGTACCTAGAATAGGTGTCATCAGTGGATCTAGGATTTTGTAAAGGGGAATGTAGGAGCAGCCTGTGATGCTGTAGGGGTGGCTACACCTCCTGTACCCAGCTTTCCCTCCCCCATCAGGTAGGCATACCCTGCAGTGTGAGCAGCAGTACCTCAATCAGGTAAGGACCTTCCTTCCTTTCCTTCAGTCCCACCTCCCGTCACCTCTGTGCTCAGTGACACATCTCCTCACCTCTGTTTCCCACTCCCATACCCTCCACTGCTGCCATTCCTAGCTGTTGTGGGGATTGGGGGTGGAGGGAAGCTCCACAGCCATTCTTACTCTGCTTCAAATGGGCTGCACAGGGTGCCGGAGTCAGCCAGAGACAGTAGTAGTCATGGATGGGTACCCTTCCCCCATGCCTGCTCCTGAACTGGCAGAAAATATCCTGGGAGCAGGGAGGAGGAGCCTAGCCATCACTGCCATTCTTCATGGCTGGGCCCAGTTCCCTGCAGAGTCCAGTTGGAGAGGGAAGGAATGGCTGTGAAGCCCCCTCACCCCCAGGTCTGCAGGGACGGTGTGAGCAACAGCAGTTGTGGGGGGAATGGGAGGTTACAGAACGTGCCAGAGTTAAGGATGGGAGGAAAAGTCTTACTTCCTCCAGGATCTTAAGAAAAAGTCCCTAACTGCTGCTTCCATGAATGTGGGTTGTGTCTGTGCCATTGTGCCCCTGATTGGCACAGGCATTGCATTTAAAGAAAATAAGACTGGTAATTTCTACATATTTATAAAAAAGAGGATAAAAACATGCTTCCTGAAGGTTGTAGGGTATATTTTGCTGTGAAATATGCCTTGGTCATTATAGATTATATATTTTGCTGTGTCTGAATATGAAAACTGTGTTCCTTTGTTTTCTGGCTCTAGTCTACCTGATAGACTTCAATATGCTCTGGGTCTGAGCTATGATCCATGTGTGTCTGTTGGAGTATTTAAACTAACTTCAGTTGTCATTGCCTTAGGCCTTAGAGTAAATTACAAAAAATGTGGCTATCCTCTCTGACTTCAGTTTTGGACAACTAACAAGTTGTTGTTGATCCTCCAAGTATAGTAAAATCAGTAAGCTATTAATCCTGATGCTAAATTTTACTACTAAACACAATATAATGCTAATTCAAACGTGTTAGCCCTATTTTTTTTTCAGTTTAGCATGCTTCTTGTTCTATGTACCACATGAAAAAATCAAAAGATTTTTAAAAGAAAAATTTAAAGACTGACTAAAGTATTATGCTGCACAGTTGGTAATACTGCTGACTGTACTATGATTTTATAACTAAACAATAATTATCAAATTGTTTAACTCAGGAATACAGTTTCTTTTTTCAAAGTTGATTTTATTGGTACCTGTAACTGCTCAGGCAGTTTACCTTCCAGCTGTTTTTGATTTTTAAAAAAAATCTAATTTACCTTAGTTTCTAGCAAAGTTGACTTTATAAAATGTTTATTGTGTCAGGCATGTCATGCTAATATTGTCTATTAATAATAGTTAATAATATCTTACAGATAAAATCCATATCATTATATTAAATATTGTATTCTCTCCATGGACCAAACAGTAATCATTTCACAGTTAGATTGGCTTAATGTTTTAAGAGATGGTGCCTCAAAAATAGCCTTGCAGCTAGCAAAATCACTTTCTGCTTGTGTCAATAAAAATACATCTATAATGTTTTCAGTTATTACAAACGGTTCAGAAAAAATTACACCCACAGCTTTATAAGAACATGCTACTGACCTTTGCTTGTTACTGAAACAGAATTGGACTTCACTATATACAGAATATTATTTACAGTACGAAAAATGTTGACAATATGACTCAAAGATCAAAAGTTAGCCATTTAAATATATTTCCATCGATGTAGTAGGAAAAAATAATGTTAGATGGTTATTTTTCTTTATCAAGCTATAGAGATGATACAGGTGACCTCTATCTTTTTATAAACTGAATAAACTAATAAACCTTTTAAATTAATTCATTTTGATTTATGCTTGATATAGTCTACTTTTCTAATATAAAATGTAAGAAGATGGAATCTTATTTTTAAGCACATGTAATTCACCTTTAACAAATAGGCAAAAAAAATGTAAGATTTCAGAAATTGAGTTAAGGCTTAAATTTAGAAGAAAAAAACAATTAATTTTGTCTTTCCTTCACACAAGTTTTTTTTTTTTTTTATTTAAACATGATTATGAAAAAGAAGCTGCCATGGAAAATGTTAATGTATATATCTGTACACTGATTCTTGTTTCAAAATTGCTTTTTCCTTGCCTTCCACTTCTTTCTTTTGTGCTTTCTATTAACCCCCAGAGAAGTTTCATAGGCTAGCTGAGTGATTACTAGCCTATGACATGTTCCTGCCTACTCTCTGTTTATTTAATAAAATAAAAGAAATAGCGTTAATGCAAGGTTTTAGAAAAGGGCTCATGTGTGGAGCATTTCTGTCTAAGCTGATAGCTACTTAGGTTTTTGGTCCATTTCATGTACATTCTGATTGCCAAAAATGACAGAATATTTATATTTGAAAAAAAATGTAGCAATGGATGAATGTACTATTAAACAGATTTGGATAATTGTTTTGGGAATTCTTGTTATTTGGACAATTTTCAGATTTCTTATTAAAAATCTCTTCTGATCTAAGGACTGTCCCTTACCAAGAGGCCTCTACATATCATTTCTGGGTATCCAGCTGGCTTTCTACTAGGGCTGTGCGAAGCTTCAGTCATCAATCTGATTCGGAAGAGATTTGGCCCAATTTGGCAACCGAATCTCCGAATCTGAATTGAATCGGGAGACCCATTAAAAGGTCCAAATTGAATCCGAAGCCTCCAAATTGATTCGAAAAATATTCAAAGAGATTTAGAGATTTGGATCGGCTGGGGAGAGGCAGGCACAGCCAGGCAGCTGCACGTTCTCCCTCAGCTCCTCCGGCTGTGTCTGTCTTTCTCCAGGTGGGGGGAGCCACAGAAGAAGGCCCCATGGCTGCTGTGCCCGGCCCTCTCCCCCACCTGGCCCCAGCCTCCTGGCACTTGAAAAAAAAAAAAAAAAAAAAGCCCTGGCCGCACTCATCGGCTGCAGCAGTGGGGATCAGGGCCTTTGGGAATTCGTGGCAGACCCTCCCCCTGCACAGCATGGGGTAGCGGAGATCGCCCCCCCCACCCCACCTGGCACCACCTGTTCAACATTTTTTTTTTTTTAAAGTGCCGGGAGGCTGGGGCTGGACAGGACAGCCATGGGGGCTTCTCTTGCAGGTCCCCCCACCGGAAAGAGGCAGGCATGGCCGGAGGAGCTGCAGGAGAACCTGCAGCCACCCGGCTGTGCCTGCTTCTCCCTGGCCAATCTGAATCTCCGAATCAGTGCTGAATCTCCAATTCTGATTCGGCCAAATCGAATGGGGACAGTGATTCGAATCACTGAATCAAATCACTGTCCTCTTAATTGGCCGAATCCAAATCCAAATCAAATACTTCCCTATTCGCACAGGCCTACTTTCTACCCATACCTCCATGTTTTCAGAGCGAAATGATTTATTTTTTCAGTATTTAGAAGGAGCTAACTAACCAGCTAAATAACCTAGCTAATCCCTTCTGAGGAATTAGAGCAAACAAGGTGACCCACTTTCCCCCAAATCCCCCATCTCTTGGCATTGTAATTCCTGCTTCCAGGTAGAGAAAAATCTCTCCTACTCACTGCAATAAGATAGGTGGCGGCTCTAGGGACTTAGTGGCTAGTGTCATCAGAACTGAAATGGCTGAACTAGATAAATTAACTGGATCCTGGAAGAGGCAAGAATTTCTTAGGGTGATATCTTTTATTGGACCAACTATGTAGTTGGAATAAAGTTAGACAACCTTTCAAATACAAGACATTCTTCCTCAGATCTCTGATCCCAGGAAGCCAGGCACTGCATAGTAAGGCTATGTGAAGCTTTAGTCGCTGATTCTCCAAATCCAAATCAAATCAGGAGACCTTTTAATCTGTCTGAATCAAATTGGAACCCTCTGAATCAATTTGGAGAGATTTGAAAAGATTTGATGATTCGGACATAGACACAGCTTTAAATGTTTTTTCTACATACCTCAAGGTACCAGGCGGCACGTGAATGCTGAGATGCTGGGGTGGATGGAGCATCCCACGGGAGCGCTGGGCAGTCCCCAGTGTGCTTGGCAGTCTCACAACCCAAAGGGTGTGATTTTTGTTTTTGTGTGCGCTTTGGCACCACTGAATTATTTTCCCGCCAAATTGTAGCTTTCTTTGCAGTGTGCATTTCTTCTTTGCAGCACAGAAATGCACCCCCGCCATTTGTATTCTAATTCGAGTCCCATTATTGGCTTGCGTTAAATTATTCACACATGGCGGCTAGTGATTGGCTTGCTAGCCGTATAAAAGGCTTGGGTGGTTTCCGCCCAAGTTGGAGACCTCCGAGGAGAACCCCCGCAAGGGAGGACTCCACGAACACCAGGAGGAGGAGACTTCACGCAGTGTGAAGATCTCTAAGCGCTGCTTCTATCGGACCCAGCGCATTTAAAGCAGGCAACAAGGGTCTGATCAGCCTCTAGCCTCTCCCCGTCACCGAGCGCAAACCTCGACGTATCCCTCTCCCTGCGCGCAAAAGAAGGACCCACGGAGCCTAGCAAACTTCGTGTGAGTGAATTGTGAGTGAACAAAAGGGTCCACAGAGCCTCGACAACTCCGTGGGAGTGATCGAGTGTTGTCTGAGTCCTCAAATGAGGATTTAAGCGGAGCTGTGCCTGGGAAACTGTCCAGCCTACACCGCGACCATCTTCGGTGTAAGTAAACAATCTTGAATCAACCATTACGCATCCGTGCCTAATTCCAGCGTGTTGCCTGTTCTCTCCGACCCAGCGAGCCTGGGCTGCTGGCCACAGCCTGCGCAGCGCAAAAAAGGGCCCGGATCGCTCCCCGCCGCCCACACATGGCGACGAGGATGGGATCTGGAGACAGCCCGCACAGGCAGCAGACCTGGAAGTGGACCAGAAGCACTTCCAGCCCACTTCTGGGTCCACCAGGAACATGTGGGGGATTCCCCCGCCACCTCCCGGCTCAGCAACTGGTGCCTCCTGGGTCTGGGGTGGGCGTGTGGGGTCACCCTAAGAAATCTTTGCCTCTGACATAAAGCCTGACATCTTTTTTTGTCTTCTGGATTTTCAGTGTTTCGATTTTGCAAAAGTTGCACCAGTTGTCACTCAGTTGAGCCATCAAAAATGTCAGTATGAAAAGAGGAAATTAATTCCAAATTTTGAAGAGAAGACCGCAAGTTAAATCTCTCATTTGGAAAAGCTTAAAAAAAAAAAAAAAGTTAATGAAAATTTTTAATTTAGGAAAAAAGGCCAAATTTCAGAGAAAGAAATGCTTTTCCTTCAAAAAAATTATTTATTTTCAATTCTGACATAAGTGGAAATATTTAGTCTCTTCCTAGAGCTGTGCAGTAACAGCATTGCTGCAGTAACAGGGATTGTAAATCTCTGTCCATGGAATCTTCTTTTCTCCTCCAAGACCAAGCAGGTAGCATGTTAGTTGTGGGAAGGGTAAGCTTCTCATCCCCTGATATGGAGGAGGAGGATGGGTATCTCAGCCTTCTTTGGCATTCTGTAGTCAGGAATATTTCTCTGTGTCCTTCCAGGTTTTTTGTTTCAACCAGATCAGCATCTGCAACTGCTGGAAATCTTGCAAGTGATCATGTTCTCTTATTATTAGCACATCATAGATTCTAGGGTTGGAAGGGACCTTAGTGGGCCATCTAGTCCACCCCCCTGCCCCTAGCAGGCAAGAAAGGGGTTCCCAAACCTGCGATAATGTGATCCCATCCGGGTGCCTGTCCAGTCTCCTCTTGAAGACCCCCAAGGATGGGGCGAGTACCACCTCCCTTGGAAGCCCATTCCAGATCCTGGCAACCCTGACTGTGAAGAACTTTTTCTAATGTCCAGTATAAACTTACTTTCTAGTAGCTTATGGCCATTGTTCCTTGTTGTTCCAGGGGGTACCCTGGTGAACAGATCATCGCCTACTTCATGTTGCTCTCCCCTTATGAATTTGTATGCCACCACAAGGTCCCCTCTCAGCCTTCTCTTACAGAGGCTGAAGAGGTTAAGGTCCCTTAGCCTTTCCTCATAAGGCCTTCCCTGCAGGCCTCCAATCAGACGAGTGGCTCTTCTTTGGAACCTCTCCAAGTTGTCCACATCCCGCTTGAACTGGACACAGTACTCCAGCTGCAGTTTGACCAGTGCCGCATAGAGAGGGAGAATCACCTCCCTGGATCTGTTTGTGAAGTACCTATGGTTGCACGACAAGGTGTGATTGGCTCTGTCAACTGCTTCATCACATTGGCGAGTCATGTTCATCCTAGAGTCAACAGTGACTCCAAGGTCTCTTTCTGACTCAATGGTGCTAAGAAGGTCGCCCCCCAGCCTGTAGGTATGATGGCAGTTCTTTCTCCCTAGATGCAGCACCTTGCACTTATCCTTATTGAATTGCATCCTGTTGCTCTCTGCCCACTTCCCCAACCTGTCTAGGTCAGCCTGGATCTAGTTCTTCCTCTCCAGGGTGTTAGCTTCACCCCATATTTTTGTGTCATCTGCAAATTTGGACAGGGTGCTTTCCACCCCTTCACCCAGATCACTGATGAAGATGTTGAACAGCACCAGCCCCAGAACTGAGCCCTGAGGGACTCCACTGCACACATCTTTCCAGGTTGACACTGAGCCATCCACCACCACTCTCTGAGTGCAACCCTTGAGCCAGTCTGCTACCCAGTCTACCATATAATTATCCAAGGCAAATCTCCTCAGTTTATTAATAAGGATGTTATGGGATACCGTGTCAGAGGCCTTCTTGAACTCTGGATAGATAATATCCACCTCGACTCCTGCATCTAAACATTTGGTGGCCTTGTCATAAAAGGAAACTAGGTTAGCCAGGCAGGCCCTGCCTGCTATAAACCCATGTTGGTTACCCCTCCGCATCACATTAGCCAGCGGGCTCCCACAGATGTGCTCCTTGATAATTTTTTCTAGGATTTTCCCAGGGATAGAGGTAAGGCTGACTGGTCTATAGTTCCCTGGATCCTCCTTCCTCCCCTTCTTAAAAATTGGGACGACGTTAGCCCTCTTCCAATCCTCCGGAACCTGACCGAAGCACCGTGAGTATATCCTTGCCAGTGTTTCAGCTATGACACTCACTAATTCCTTCATTACCCGTGGGTGGAGTCCCTCCAGTCCTGGTGATTTGAACACGTCCAGTCCCTCCAAGTGTCCTTTTACCGTGTCAGCACTGACAGTTGGTTGGCTGATGTTCCCCTTGTTGGTGTCCATGATGCATAATGAGGGTTCGTCTAGATTCCTAGTTAAGAAGACAGAGGCAAAAAACTCATTGAAGAGCTCTGCCTTGTCCCTGCTATCCGTCACTAAGCCCCCCCTGCCTGTCCTGTATGGGTCCTATGCTACCCTGCACCGTCTTTTTGCTCCCAACATACCTAAAGAAGGACTTTTTTATTGTCCTTAATCCTTGCTGCTAGCCTGAGTTCTAGAGCTGCCTTGGTCTTCCTGACTGACTCCCTGCAGGTGGGCCAAGGAAGTGTACTCCTTGCTAACTACCCCCTGCTTCCACTTCCTGTATGCTTCATAAAATATTAAGGTATTTCAAATTAAAATCCAAGCTTCTGTGCATGCTAATCCATACCAATTATTTTGAGATTTGACCATCATAATGAACCATCAATTTCTGTTGTTATATCTTCAAGTACAACAGATGTAAAAAGACCCCTTTAAATCTAGAACTTTACAAACTTGCCTTCAGGGTGCCACATTTTGTTTGAATTGTTTCCACTTAAGTATTCTCATGCCATAGAAAATTGCTTTCGTGCTCCAAGCCTTTCTGTAGAAGATCAGCACTTTTAGTTCTGAAGGCAGCACCATCAGACATGTTATTAATTAAACAAATAGTACTGTTCCTTATGCCATTTCCGAAACTTTGGCCATTGTCCAGATAGACTGTAACAAATCAAAAGCAACTCAAGTCACTTTCCCCGTTCACTTCACGTCAGATTCACCATGCAGCTGTCTAAACTAGTTTCTTTTCTGTAGTAGCAAATATGTTTGAAGAATGTTGAAAGGAATGCAGATGTTTGAGTCCTTTGTTTGCCAGACAGGTTTACATTCACTGGTACCAAAAAAAAATTAAAATGATTTATTTCATCCATTAAAAAAAAAAAAAAAAAAGGTTTTGGTTTTAGTTTTTGTAGTAAAGGCCTGGCACAGATTCAAGTAGCATGCATTCACTTGACTGAAACAAAGATGACAGAGACTTTGTTTTATATTTAGATTGAAACATTTGAAATTCTTTAGAAATTCATGGTAATTCTATATAATCTATCTTAGATACCATAAGAGAAATTTCCTGAGGTGGAAGCTAGAATTTCTCTTATTCTCATCCATTTCTCTCTTTCTTCATAACTAAAGAGACTTCTTTCTATAGAGATGTCCTTTAGCTCTTTTTTCCATATTTATTTTTAAGGCAGATTGGAGATGCTTTGTTCTGCAACACAACTATATGAAAGAGATGTGTACAGTGGGGGTGTCAAAGATAAGGCCCACAGGCCAGATTTGGAGCATAGAGCTGTGTTATCTGACCTGGGGGGCTCCCTAGGGGCCTGGAGATTTGGCAGCAGGTTAAGTGGTGGCAATAGCAATACAGACAGTGGCAAGACAAACCATTGTGTCTTCTGGCCCATGGGGCTGCCCTCAAGGCTGGAAATTTGGCAGCAGAAGATGCAGCAGTTGCAGTGCCTCTGTGAATAGCGGCAGTTAGCATTGTCACCACCAATTTCTGTTCCCTATGGGCAGCCCTATGAGCCAGATGACATGGCTCTGCACTCCAGATCTGGCATATAGTTGTCCCCAAGTGACAGGTCCAAAACGCTGGATGAGTTTAATGCTCTTTTGTTACACTAGCTTTTGTTATGCAGTCTGTGGCCATGAAAACAGATTTGGTCTTAAACAACTAGATGCCATGAACTTGATCTTCCTTACATTTAATGTCTATATGTAAGAATTTTTATTATGTTTTACATAAGTTTGTACAGTTAATCAGTAAGCATACAGCAATAAAATTGCACAGACTCAAAAGTGTGCTTGAAGCTGATGAACAAGTATAAAGTCTGTTCTTGTCCTAAAAATCTCTTGAACAAACCTATTCTCATAACATTTCTAGCCTACCTTCTCAGAATCACAACTCTGCTAAGTTTCAGCTAAGCATCTGAAATGGGGATTAATTTTGTAAACCTAACCAGACTTACCCATCACTAGTCTGTGCATCAGATTTAAAAATAAAACAATACATTATGATGACAGTGTTTTTATTTTTGAAAGATTTGACTCATTCTAATAAAACTTATGAAGAAAAAGGCTTATTATACATTTAGTAGTAAGTAGACATTTTTCAAAAGATGTGACTTCTCTTTTCTGTTAATTCTTACTCTCCCAAAAATGTAGTTTCTTAAAAAGAGTCAGATAAATCCTCAGTTGTAGAAGTGTGCATTGTTTCATCTAAGATGTCAGTGAAAATCTAATAACCATTTGTTTTCCCTTTCTAGTTTTTTTATATCAATATTAGGACAGCAATTTTCTTCCTAAAACTTGATTGCTGTGGGAGAGTTCTAGTTTCCCTTTCTAAGTATAGCCCCCTAATCCCATCTTTTCCATCTATCTTGCTTTAAAAATTAGAACCTTTTCTTCTCGGAGAAATGCAAACTGGTGTCATCTTTTGGGGTCGAGACTCAAGTCACCCCTTAGAAAATGCTAGTTCTTAGCTTTCATTCATTTTTTGATTACAGAAAAAAAATAGCAGAGCAGTTCTTCTGTTGCAACAAACTCAGAGAGACCAAGACAGATCACAATGCTTTTGATACTGTGGATTCCTATTTGAAATCTGTGGGTTTCTCTTGTGAATCATGTAGATGTTTGCACGTTTGTCAGTGGTAATATTGTGCAGTACCCCAAAGCATCCTTAAAAGAATCTCACTGCACCCGTGGACATCATGGCACCTCAGTTAAGAATTACCTGACTGCTTGATAGGTCTATATTTTTGAACACCTGTTTGAATACATTAATGCTTTGGGAGATATACTGGGAAAGGGAGAAGGGATCAACAGTGATGAGTAACCCCCTTTGCTATCAGTTATACCCATTGTTATATTTTGCTGATTGATCTTGCCTTTGAGTACTGCACATTGCATTTTGTTCTTCAAAACTGAACTAAGAAGCCCTTTATGGTAATGGAGAAACCAGCATTGAGCTTCTTTGAGAACACTATTCTCAAAGAACTGTCAGGGTTAATATTGTAACACTGACACTTTTAGCAGCATCTCACCACCCTGCATAGAAAAAGCTCTTGTTAGTTGGACTGGAAGGTTGAAAAGTTATCATCTAAAATATTTAGAGAATCCTATCTTTCCCATTAGATACAAAGCAGTTGTTACAATTCTTCCTTTATAAAACTCCCTGAAGCAGTATTCACCCCTGGCCATACACTTTGAAAGTATCTTAAATGAGGAAGTCACTTCTGTTTGCTAAAGCTGAAAACAAAATTGTTGGATGTTATCGTGTGAATGACAAATTTATGCCTAAACTGGATAACTGTCTTAAGTCAATAAATGCAGCAGATCTCAGTGTAGAATATTCAAGTATTGAGGATACAGAGAATTGAGTACAGGCACCTTGACATCTTTCTCATTCTGTTTTTATTCTTTAATGTTTAGGTGCCTTGACCCAAGCCATTCGCAATTTTGCAAAAAGCCTTGAAGGTTGGCTTTCCAATGCCATGAACAATATTCCACAGAGAATGATACAAACCAAGGTAAATTAAGTAACCACTGTTTTCTTCACTTTAGTTTTGAACAAAAGTGGCATTATGTAATAGTGTATTGGAATGACATTAGCAAAAATAGCAGTAGTTTAATAATTACAGCAAATGTTTTTATATTTAGGCTGGAATCCGAGCATAAAAGAGGTGTGGGAAATTAGTTTATTGACAAAACAATTTGAAAGAAAAAAGGAAAGACTATTTAATCTGGAGTATAAGTGTTTTGTTTCATAAATAAAGTTCACAGAAAATAAAGTAGAAAATATTGTCAAGGAACAAGTTGATCTACAATTAACATAAGTGCAATATAATACTAGGAAATTAATTTCTTCATAGGTTGCCGCTGTAAGTGCCTTTGCCCAGACTCTGCGAAGATACACATCTCTTAATCACCTGGCTCAGGCAGCTCGTGCCGTGCTTCAGAACACATCTCAAATTAACCAGATGCTCAGTGACCTCAACCGTGTTGATTTTGCCAATGTCCAGGTAAACAGTGATTTTAGAGAAGAGAGTTTTATAAAATATCCCTGTTATTTTCCTCAGAACTCTGAGCATTAGTATTAGCTTTCATTCTACCACTGACAGAGTGCAACAAGCACACGTTTCAGATTTTTGAGAGTGGTTTTCTCCAAACCTTCAGTCCCCAAGAAGGAAGGACACCAAGGCTGTTCTGTGTTTTTATTTTCTCTGGGGTTTCCTATTTTTAGCCAAATATGTCAGGCTAACTTAAATTTATGGAGATGATAATACAGAGTCCATTGCTATTAGAACCAAGGTCTCTCTTTTAAGATGAAGTATATGGCTATAGCCGTGGTCTACTGCATATGTCCAAAAGTAGCTAGCTGTTTTGCCATGTGTCTAGCGGAAGTACCTTGCTAACCTTATTGAATCATGAGAGAGTAGCACTGTTGTACAGTAATTAAAAAGGGGCATTATAGAATTTAGACTTTGATTCCAGTTTCTCTGCAAATGTTTTATATACCTGACTAGTCTTTGTTCGAACATCACAGCTTTCTGTTACTATGCCTGCCTCCCTGGTGCCTATGCCCCTCCTCTCCACTTGTTTCCCTCTCCTTCCTGTCCCTGCCCCCTCCCCCACTGCTCTGGCTCCAATCCCACCTAGCCAGGCAGCAGCAGTTGTGGCAGTGGCAGCTCTGGCCCCAGTCCCAGCCCTGGGCCAGAGCTGCCACTGCCACTGCTGCCTGGCTGGGTGGGAGCTAGAGCCACCATGTGCTGAACAGGGTCAGAGCCACAATGGAGGGTAAGGAACAGCTGGAAGAGGGGAGCAGGTGATGGGCTGAGAAGTGGGGGCACAATGGCTGCAACTCCAACCCTGAGCCTAAGCAGCTTGCAGCATCTCCTGTCCTCACCTCTTCCACCTTGTACTCAAATCCAAGACAAGGGGCTTTATTCCACATGTTGACTAAGAAAACTCATCTTGGATTGGAGTAAAAACAGTACTTTGACTTAGCAAATAGGTCTTATCTCTTTAGTTGACTCACTGACATTCCCTCCATTTTATTATACTTTGTTACTATTCTATCACTCTT
>NW_005842145.1:1534632-1565373 GCF_000455745.1 Alligator sinensis
CTTTCCACCCTGTTATTACTGTGCTACCAGCAACACAACCAATTCCTTAAGTTTTTACTAGAAAAATTAGTAATAAGGAAAGTTAAAAAAAATCTCATTTGAAAATTAGTATTTCAGAATTGCAATTTAAGGGTTTTTTATTTCGAACGTTCAGTAGTTTTGCAACCCATTTGAATACTTTATTTTTTTTACCCTTTTTTAAAAATGAGATTGTGGAATCTTAAAAATGAAATGGGCCATTAATTTACCTAGCACGAGTAGCTTGTCTTCTGTTGAGTTAATCGCCTAATCCTTCGGATGAACATTCTTCTGTAAATATGTGAATAAACCTCATGTACTGATCTGCCTTAAAGAGTGCCATGTACTGTTACAGGAGCAGGCTTCCTGGGTGTGCCAGTGTGATGACAACATGGTTCAGAGACTAGAAACAGACTTCAAGATGACTCTACAGCAGCAGAGCACTCTGGAGCAGTGGGCTGCCTGGCTTGATAATGTCATGATGCAAGCGTTGAAACCATATGAAGGAAGACCCAGCTTTCCAAAAGCAGCAAGGCAATTTCTGCTAAAATGGTCTTTCTACAGGTAGTACCTAAAATGTATCTAAAAATGTTTTTACTGTGTTTTATACTTCACTCTTCATTTGTACGTACACATGCTCACATATTAACATTGAGGAAAAAATGAGATCAGAACATGTAGTCCTAATGACGAAAGGTCCCATGTTATTCTACAGAACAAGAGCACTATTATGTTTACACAAATCCAAGACAATGCTGAATTTAAGGTGACCCCACAGTAATTAAATTCTATATCCGTGTAGGCAACCCCCAGGACAAGTGCCAGAGTGTAACACACAAAGGCATTTTGCTTGACACACACACCTCGGGGAAGGGGCCAAGGATGCATGGCCACAACAAGGATCAGGCCCCTCGCAGCTACCCTGCCAACATCTTCCCCTGGCACACCAACATCGTACAAGTTGAGCATGCATGTGTTTTTGGCACTCTGCCCAAAAACATTGCTGACTTCTGTTCTATATACTGTATTTATTCAGATATAAGATGAGGTTCCTCCCTCCCCATCTGCATGGGGGAAAAGCTCCTCACCTCATATTCACATACTAAGTGGAGCGGGGTGCAGGCAGCTGCTGTAGCTCTGACTCTAGCCCTGGCCCTCTTTCCCCTTTGAAGCTTCTGCCCTCCACTCTCTTACTTTCCTCCCCCTTACTGTCAGGCACAGCTCAGTTCTGGCTCAGGGGTCATTTCTGGGCACAGAGCACATGGAAACTCCTTCCCCTGCCCAGCCAGTCAGCAGTGCCAGCACTGCTGCATGGCCAGGCAAGAGCTGAGCTTTCACATGCTGTGCTCCGGGAACATTCTGAGCAGCGTCTGACAGTATGGGGGGGAGGGGAAGAGATAGAAACTGGGGGAAGCTGGCGGGGGGGGGGAAGAGGCAGAGACTGGGGCAAGAGCAGGGAGGGGCAGAGACTGTAGGAAGCTGGGGACTGGAGGTGCAAGTGGCGTAGGGGCAGGAAGGTGGCAGGGAAAAGTGGCAAAGCAGCCACCTGACTTTGTCTCCCCCTTCTAGCCAGTGCTTTCCCTGATGTAGCAGTGTGTGGTGGGGTGGGTTAATTCAAGACAACCCTCCAATACTTAGATGCTATAACTGAAAAATTATAACAAATTTATACATTTTCTAAATACAGGCTAATTATTGGGGGTCTGCTTTATATTCAGGGTTGCCTTATATTCGAGTAAATACAGTATATCAAAAATTTATAAATTTGTTTACAATTTTCCAAATATGGAATCTAATTAGTGGAGAGCCATCTTAAATTCATCTCACCCACCATTACAGTGGAGAAAGTGCGGGGCACGCAGTGGAGGAGGCACTGGGGGAGGCTTTAGAGAAGGCAGGCAATGGGGGAGTCAAGCCACCTGATGCCTGTCCCCCCACCACTTGCCCCCACTTTTCCCTGCCTTCCTGAGCACTTGCACCTCACCCCCCCCCCACACACACACACACACCTCATGGAGCATGGGCTGAAGCTGCCACCACCACCGCTGCTACCAAGCCAGGCTGGGCCTGGTGCTGGAGCAACCATGTGCTGTGTCCTGAGCTGCAGGGCCAGAGCCCTGCCAGAACTAGAAGGAAAGTAATGGGGAGCAGAGGCTGTGGGGGGCCAAATGGTGGGGACACAGAAGTGGCAGAGGATGGTGTGGGGGTAGACAACAGTGGGGGCAGATGCCAGAGGAAGCAGGCATGGGGGGCAAGTAGCAGGAGGACAAGGGGCATAGGCAGGAAGGAGGGTAAGTGGTGGAGGGGACAGACAGCAAGAGGCATGGTGTGTGGGTATAAGGGGCAAAGGTCAGGCTGCTTGACCCCCCCACACCTTCTGCCCCCCCCCCCCAATGCCTCCCTACCACCTTGCTTACTACTGCCTCCCCCCAGCTACTTTCCCTGCTTTCCCCACTTCAGATTGGGGGGGGGGGGCGCAGACACATTTAAGACAGCTTTCCAATAATTCAGTTCTAGGCTGGAAAATTAAAACAAATTTACACATTTCTCATGTATAGAATCTGATCAGTGGGGGGTTATCCTAAATTCATGTTCCTCTCGGATTCAGGTAAATACCTGTGGCTGGCAACCTAAAATTAGCTCTCCTTCTCTTACCAGAATAGAGCTAGCAAATAAAGTATATTCTATGTGTTTCTGGTTGGTAGATATATGCACGCGTTGCATTATTCAGGGGTGTAGGCTGTAGCCGTGTTGGTCTAAGGACATAGGTAGACAAGGTTCTTTGGGTACATCTGATCTCTTTTATCAGATTTACCCAAATTGGTAGTAAGATGGTCAAGTTGGTCTAATAAAAGAGATCAGATTTATCCAAAGAATTTTGTCTGCTTTGCATTATTTCATTTTTTCTATCTATGTAAAGTACATTGACAGAATTATCATAATACCACTTTGTTGAACTCTTTTTTTGTTTCTTTTTTCCATTTGAGGACCGGGATTTCAAAGGACTGTTTTTGCATATGCCCAATTTGTGTGTATGCTTTTAAGTGTGCGCACAAATTGGAACACTCTCACAAACCTACCGGAGATTTTGCTTGCGTAAAAAACTTCTACCCTTGAAAATTTGGCTAGTGTTTTTTAAGGCAGATTATCTCTCAGATAATTTTTTAGAGAAAGGGGATAGTTTGTTGCAAAAACGCTTCTGTAAAGCTCCTATAACATAACTCACCTAGTTTATTTAATCCAGTCTATTTGAAAGTTAAACCTAGTCAATTTACTTTTGAGAACTGTTTTGTATTTTCAGAATAGTGCAATGCATCATATCTATAGTATTCAGACAAACAGTATTCTTAGCATCTTTTCTGCATTACTGTCTTTGACCTTGCATTCCAAAGACCCCACAGCAGAGGAATTCATGTTTGCGGATGTTTGTTTCAGAAGTTTCTGCTTGGAATCAGTTCTTCTAATGGATAAAGCATATAATTGTAACCATGAGTTGTCGTGTTTATTTTATATCACTACATATAACTATAATATTTTCCATTTCTAAACAGTTCAATGGTGATTCGAGATTTAACCTTGCGCAGTGCTGCTAGCTTTGGCTCTTTTCATCTGATCCGCCTGCTTTATGATGAATACATGTTTTACTTAGTAGAGCATCGTGTTGCTCAGGCAACTGGAGAGACACCTATAGCAGTTATGGGAGAGGTAAGCTAATGTATAAGAGACATGTATTAGATTTAAATGAACTTAGAGTAAACCTTTGCAAAATTTCTGAAATGGCTGTTTAAATGTGCATTTTCAACATATAAAAAGAAGGTTAGTAACATATCTGCTGTAGGTATATGCATGGTATCAGACACGTCAAAAGTCTCATTGTATTTAGTAAGTTTATGTATAGAAATCTTTTGGTTTCGATAGTCATATGAATAAAATTAAGCCTACACATAGGTATTTGCAGAATGAGACATAAAATGGGTACCAACAGTATTCTTTGCATTCTACAACATAAACATATCTCACACCAGTCAGAAAAAGACCCTGACAAAAATGTCAGAGAGAGAGAGAGAGAGAGAGAGATTTTTTTTTTTTTTTTAAATAGAACTTTATATTTTACTTGCTTTCACCATTTTCATTGCTGAGGCATTGTCTTTAGCACTGATTTCTGTACTATAAGAAAGGACATAACAGGTCTTTCTGGGACTAGAAAGCATGTTGGTAAATTAAATGAACTCCTTTTGGCTGTTCATGATATCCTCACCTCTACGTTTTTTGTCAGAGAAACAAGCCAACTGTAAAGATTTTTCTGCATGTGGCCACATACGTTGTTGATGCTGTCATTCAATCCAGACCTGTCCATCAACACTGTCCAAATGCACCTAGTTGCTGTCTGAGCCTACTATCCTCTGGTCAGTGGCCAGAATGTTTTTTTCTTACCTGGCAATCCTGCAATTCTTCAAGAGTCTGATGAAGGACCATGTTGCACAAGGGGTCCTAATGTTAGTTTACACATCTCTGATGGGGCGGTTGTTTAATCCTGTGGCAATGGTTTCCTTGCTCAACATTTCCATGAAAAAAGTCTTCCTGTGGCTGTTACATCAGCAAGAAGGATGGGTGAAATCCAAACTCTCGTGGCAGATTGCTAAGGCCAAACCCTAAGGTTTTTTCCAAGATGGTCCCTGTATTCAGCCCACATATCAACTTGCCAGTGTTCTCCCCTAGGGAGACACGAGATGCTACATCACCGGAGCAGTGCGCTACAGGAACGTAGCATTAGCGGGCACAAACCATGGCACCGCAGGTATGTCGCCGTAGCAACATGCTCCCTCGCTATAATGCGTTGCTATGGCGACATAGCAACTAAAAATAACAATGCGCCGCCAGCACTGCAGTACGGGCTGTTACTGCACCGTCATTTAGTACTTCCAGTACTTATACTGATATTGCTGCACTCTAGCACTTCCGAAAGGAAGTACTAAATGACAGCGCAGTAACAATGTCACCATAGGGGCAGGTATAGACCCACTCTAGATGTCATTCTTCATGAGTTGAGATGTTACAATTGCTTTCTGTGAGAAGTCTTAACCTCTTACTTACAAAGGAGTAAGCCTTTCAAAAAGTTGCCATAGCTGTTATTTTCCATAGCCAAGAACTGCTCGAGTGCAGCAATATCAACGCAGAGCCTGTACAAATTGATTTATAGTGTGTCAAGCTGTGTATGAGACTGCCAAGGTAGAACCACTGTCTGAAGTCAGAGTTCACTCCACCAGAATTCAGGCAATACCTAAACCAACCATGCACACTACTTCTATAGCTGTCTCTTCAGAGCAGCCACCTGAAATTCGAAAATGTACCTTAACTGAGCAGTAGAATCAGCAACAGAATCAGAGAGGCCTCCTGGACAGGTGATACATATGATTAATCAGTCCTTCCACCTGCTGCTTGCCATTTGGACTCTAAGATCCAACTCCAGGTGCATGGATACTCCTTTGGATTCACCAACAGTGAGGGTGTGCCTGTGGGAAATTACTCAAAGGAGAAAGAAGTTATTTAGTAGCAACTGGAGTTCTTTAAGATGTGTTGACCATATGCATGTCTGCATCCTACCCTCCTTCCTCGTCCTTGGAGTGACGTACAAGATATGATTCTGCACTTTAGAACAAACTGAAGGTCAAGAAGTGTGCCAAACCCTTCATCTCCTTAGCATGGGGCACAAGGGCAGGGTAGACTGTGGTGCACTCTGCTAAGGTAAAAAAGTCTTTGACAGTGTTCTCAAGGTGCCTACACCTCCCCTACAGTGGGGATACAAATATGGACAACACATCTTGAAAATTCCAGTAACAGTTAAGTAACTTCTTTTTCATGCTGGCAAAAGAATGGGATGTATAGATTTCTATTTCGTTTCGTATCTAAAGAGGTCTCGTAGCATGGGTTTTAAGACCCGCCAAGAATAATGTTTATTGTTTATGTTTCAGTTTGGCGATTTAAATGCTGTGTCCCCTGGAAATATGGATAAAGGTAAGCATTTACTCTCTCAGGTATTTATGGTACTTCTGTAACTTCTGGATCAAAACAAACCTTAAGATTGTGACAATATAATAGAGTACAACCTAAAAGTAGTCCATCATTAGATAGCTATGGCATTTTTGCATATGCGTGTGGGGAGCCGGGCGGGCACTTTAATTAAAGCATCTCTAATTCAGGTGCCCAGAGCATCTCATGTATCAGCGTCCCCATGCCTCAAAATGGTGGTGGGGCATTTTATTTAAAGCTCATTGAATGAGCTCTAGTTAAAGCACCCCCACCGCCGTTTTGAAGCTCAGGGACGCTGATACACAAGACGCAGAGGCTGGCTGAAGTGCAGTAATTAGCGTGTTCCAACAGGCTGGATTAATCAAGTCTGTTCTGATGTGCTGTAATTACAGCATTTGTTGGTGCAATCTCTGTGCTCATGCACAGGCACCCCTTGTGTTGTTATGTTACATAATAATGATGTAACAGCGTGGATTTGGCTTCTAATATTCTAAATCTTTTAAAATGGCTTAGTGTACATAGGAATAGACATTACAAGTTCCATCCACAATTTAGTGCAATGTGTAGGTGAAGGGTGTGCTTGTGTGTGTGTGTGTGTGTGTGTGTGTGTGTGTGTGTGTGTGTGTGTGTGTGTGTGCCCACACTGAGACCACAAAAGCTTTCAATAAATGAGGACTGCAGAAGTCAAACACTTTCCTAAGTAACTAACTTTTAAAATATCAGTAAGAAATATACCGGAGCAGGTAAGCTTTTATGTCCTGGTAGAATACAAAACTGGCTGTGGGATCTTGGGCAAGTCACTAAACTACTCTTTACTACAATTTTCCCATCTATAAAATTAGGGTAATGATACCAATTTTTTACCCTTTGCATATGAAAGCCACTATATAAGTTAGTATTAATATTGTTTATTAGTGATAACGGTCCATTTGTTTGAGCTGGTTTGCAGAGAAAAAAGCAATGTCACTGTTAATAAGGTGTAGCTATGGTGATTAAAGCTGAGAGTTCATTGAACACATTTATCTTGAATTACGTATTGACTGTTTCCCCAGTAAAATCTCAATTTTCAATCTTCATTTTATCTGGTTGCTAGACTTCCCTGTGTTGTCATATCTTATCTGTTGTTTGCAAAGGAAAGACCCATTGTAATTCTCAACATCTAGATTTTTTTGCATGTATGTGCTAGTTTCACGGTTGTTTGTTTGTGCAGATGAGGGCAGTGAAGTGGAAAGCGAAATAGATGAAGAGCTGGATGAAAATGGAGAGCCACAAGCCAAGAGAGAGAAAACAGAGCTCAACCAAGCATTTCAGGTGGGCTGCATGCAGCCAGTACTTGAGAGTGGAGTACAGCAGAACCTCCTGAACCCACTTCACAATGAGCACATTGTCACAAGTACTCAGACTATCAGACAGTGCAGTGCGACTGGAAATACATATACTGCAGTCTAACTGTTAAAGCTTTTTTTTCCCCAGATTACATTAGCCCTATTGATGTTGGGCTTATTATGACAAAAGAGAATAAGTCTGAAGGTCGACTGTTGTCAAATTTTAGCTGTGCTGAACATTACCTTTCTTGGAGTTGTGAAATGGAATGGGTGTATGTATTTTGCCAGATCTGTTTTAAGAACATTTTTGTAAACAAAATCATTTTACATTGGCCGCTCAATATTAAGAGTTTTCTTAGTTTCAAGTGTCAAGAAGGATTTTGCAAAGCTTAATGT
Source organism: Alligator sinensis (assembly GCF_000455745.1). Lineage (NCBI taxonomy): Eukaryota > Metazoa > Chordata > Crocodylia > Alligatoridae > Alligator > Alligator sinensis. The sequence goes on from NW_005842145.1 coordinate 1,542,402, forward strand.
TAATGTTTTTGTCCTCTTACAATTAAAGTAATTTAAATTTTTTCATAGTTTTTTTAAAATATTTTAATGTTAATTGTTAGCTGTGGTGATTTCATATACATCGTTTTTTAATTAGATGCACTTCTGTGAAATATCAAAAGAAATATTTTCTTTGATTCACACTGGAGGCATACTCATTTGACAGCAGCTGCATCAACTTTATTATGAAAAGGTGCTTTTCATTGGACAGAACTAGAAGACACTATTTTGATAATGTTTCCGAGTGTTCAGGGGAAAAGTATTGGGAATTTTTATCATAATGCTGGAGGGTTGGGAAAATCTACTGTTTTCTTTCTCTGAGGAAGAAGTGAAATTTCTGCATTCACGAATGCAGAATAAATGGGAGAATTTTAACAGAATGTGGTAATGTGTACGTCATATGCGTACCTTGTTATCAGATCATCACGTAAACAATGCAAGCTTCCTTTTAGAAACAACCGTTTTGGAGTTTATTTGCATACCAGTTCCTCTGTTTGAAGACTACTGATTCTATATTGGGACCACTGCACAGATGCTTTTGGCTGTTAAGTGGGACTGTAGTTGTTAGAAACTGAAGCTGCAAAAGAAGTGACTTGATTTTTTTTTTTAAGTGTACATGCTACTTATGCTGAACTGGACATGCAGGAAACCATTCCATTTGGATGACTTTCTTCTATTCCAGGTCTTTTTCCTACTAGTAGTTCAATCTGCTGCTCTTATAAAAGATAATTTATAGAATGCAAGGAATGTAGCAACCTGCATCATATTTCTTTCAAAAATATTTCCTGGTTCTTAAAGTGGATTTAAATTTTTACAAAAATTAAAATAAGGCAGTGTAACTGGCACACCTCACGTGTACTTATTCCCAATTGCGTAGAATTTGAATAGGTGGCTAGATGGACCATTGCCATTTAAGAATGTACATCAGGGATCATTGTACCTCGGCTATTACATGGTGCCTTAAACAGAACTGAAGCTAAGATTTAGTACTTTTTGTTATTGTTAATAACTCTTAAATTCATCCAACAAGGTGTGCCTGTCATTTTTCAAATTCCCTAAGAAGTAAGGGCAGGTTACATAGTCTTCAAAGGAAAAAAGGAATTTTTTTATTAAATGGTTTTAATATCCCTCTTAGAGTAACAATAAGCCTATTTTTTCTTGTTTCTAGCTGAATTTCACTTTATTACAAGTCAAATTTGCTTGGGGTTTGAAAAGCAAAACTAGCTTTAATACAAACTTCAGATGTTGTTAATGAAGTAAGTCAACCCTAGTCCCAAGCATGGTTATATATTTTCTAAGCCCTTGTGTACTTTTAATTTTAGAAAATAAACAGAATGAGCAGGTACTTAATGCAGCATACGTTTCCAATTTGGATATGTGGTGGGGTGTTAGCCTGCTATTATGTTTAATGGTTAAATCATGGGGAACACTTCTACATCCTATTTTAATTGATATAAAATATCTTATAAGCATTTGAACCATTTTGTTATTTTTAAAACAGGTACATGAATTTATTCTTCAGATAGTGAAAATAAATAAGCAAGCAAAAAACCAGAAGCCAAAAATGGAGGAAAGCACAAAAAATATTCAGTCCTACAAACAAGGACTGTAGGAAAAAATTAGGGAGTTATTTAGGCTGGTTTACCTAGTGTGTCTATGAAATGATCTTTGAAATTACATATACCAAATGGATGAACAGCATGTGAGAGAATATATTTATAGCATACAGGTTTGTTGCTAGAGTACTCATACGCTCCAAGGAGAGCAACAGATTAACTAAATTGTCCTAATTGTAAACATTTTTAATGTATGAAACATTTTTTAAGTTGCTTAACATTGTGCTTTACAGAATTTGAGGTAGAACCCTACACGTTCTATCTAGGCATAGGTCCCGCTGAAGTCAGTGGGTGTTTTTGCCTCAGTAGCAAGTGCAAAATAGAGTTTATGTCAGATTTTTTAAAATTTACACAGGCACTAAATTGAATCATAGATTTTGTTCACCCACATCTTATTTAAATATGTTCTGATTTTTTTCCTTAAAAACAGCATGTCTGCACCCCTCACCAAAAAAATAACCTAAGCTGTGATAAATATCTACTCCCCTTCATTGTGCATTATGAAATGTTTACAGATAAAATAAAGTGAAATTAAATATGAAAATAAACATTTTTCATTGTCAACATAGTTTTTAATGCTCTAATACTGATGTTCTATAATAACTAGTTTCATCTTTTGTGTTTGACAAAACTTAAATGTTTTATCATTGTCCTTAATTGTTTTTAATGTTGGATTTGTTGCTGAGAGAGAGGCGTGATTGTAATGTGAAAGTATAGATTTCTAAAAGAGGTGGGACCTGTAAGCCTTCAACTTTTCCCCTCCGTTGTTCACTGTTTCCATTGTGTGCAAAAACAAAAAAAGGAATTTCCATCCAGTAGTTAATATTTGTGCCTTTGTTGAACAGATAGTAAACTGAATTTCAGAGCTTAAACATGCCAAAAATCCCAATTAACTAGAGGTGATCCCAAAAAGTTCACTATCAAAACAAACTGGACCCCTGGCAGGTTTTGTTTGTTGAATGGAGTTTGTATTTCCACCTTTATCCCTTGATTTTACTCTCAATTTTTAAATCATATTTTCATTACTCTCTTAAAAGATCTCACCTTTAATGAAATAACAGCTGGTTCTTGTGTATATTTATGGTTGGGGGGGGGAGGGGGAGAGTATTTTTTTTAATTTAATAGAATTGTAGTAAAGCCAGTAACACATCTATCCATCTGTTTGCATACTCCTTCCATTTGCCGGTACCTGGGTATGGAAAATTCTTTTAGGTAATAAAACAGGAATGTGACGTCCCTGACCTCCAGATTCTGCAACATGTCACCTGTGACTGGACACTGGCACCAACTCAGAAGCCTACAAACACCTTGTTAGAAGTGCAGCAGTCTACCAGTGGGGAACATGTTGCAGGATCAGAGACCATCTCATTTGTGGGTTTAATCTAATTTTGACATGGACTTAAGAACAATGCTTTTAAGCAGTTTCCTCCATTAGCACAAACAATGCAGTGAACAATGTAGGGGCCATTGTTGAACCACTTTCTCAAAACACAGGGCCCAATTTTCACAAGTTTTACATGTCTGCAAAGCTGTTGGTACTTTTCCATGGTTCTCATTACAAACTAATTTTAAAGTGACTGCTTTCTCACTTTCCAACTTGCTTTCCTCATTGTGTTCACTCTTGTACTGAGCTTGTTTTTATGCACCTTTGTTTAGATAATGTTCCTTCAGCAAAACGTGGAGAAAAACGTTAACATTGTTTACCTACCACATGAGTGGTGTGCAACATTACTGCCTTTAGTTCACAAAGGGGTGAAATAGATTAAGTGCTGGTGTACTGTCATTCAGGAATGTATAGGTATATATATGATTTTAATTTAAAACGAGGTATTTTTAAATGTCTGAAACACTGCTGTGCTCAAATTATTTTCACTAGGAAACCTGATCTTGAATCTTTGTGATTCTCATTAGTTGACATCTGCACTGTTTAGGAAAACACTTTTATTAGTTGAAACTGCACTGCAATCCATTTTAATTTACAGAAGTGATTTTACCGAACAAAAGAATAATTTATAGCCATAAAAAGAAATTAATGAATAATTTAACTTTGGAATAGTAGAAGTAATTTTTGGTACTTACATGTGACATTAACTCCAGAATATTAATGTCGGAGAGCAGTACTCATTTCTGAAAATTGGGCCCTTGTCTCTATATTACAGGACAACCTCTTGTGTATATGGTTAAAACAGTCAATGAATGGAATTCTAGTATCTCTGATTTGTTTGGTGATTTAAAAAGAAAAACTGGAATAGAGGCATAAACACACAATGCTTAGTTCTAGTATTAGAAAGTTCATTTAATGTAATGCCTTGCATTAACCCTTTGAGCATTGTAAGTCACATAATGATAATCAGAAGATTTTCAGGTAACTTAATTAGTCCACTGACAGTATTCTACATCCAAGTGTCTGGTAAGGTTGTATATAGCTATGGGCCTTTTTTTTTCTTTTTCCAAATCAAATACTTGCATACTACATAGGCTTAATTTTGATGTAGACGGTTTAATAAAATTAAGCTAAACTATTAATTGCCATCTATGTGCACTATCTACAGCAAAACAGTACATCAGTTCCTTTGGTTTCATCAAGTCAGTAGGTTGTGCTGGAATACACCAGTACTGTAAAAGGAAATGTCTAGGAATAAAAAGAAAACAAAAGTGTTTTAGTAAAGAAGGAAGAATTTTGGTGGACATCTAGGTTTCAGCACATCTTTTTGATAAACAATTGAAAAACCACCTAACCTTATTCATGCTATGTTTAACATTTTGTCACTGTAAAAATAACATATGGGTCACTCAGTTCTGGTTCATCTAGGGATGAAGCTATGGATGATACTTAGCGTGCCCAAATTTAAAAATAGCCTATAAATTTACATCTGCCTTTGGCATGCTGAAAACCACCTTTTGTTCTCATAAATAAATAGCGCACAGATTCAAAGCTGGAAGGAGGTCCTTTGAAAATATAGCTCTAGATGTTAACTCATGAAATGAGAATACTGCAGCTATATTAGCATCTCTGCAACAGCAACCAGTGAGCAGCATTATCTGCAGCTGTGCTTGCTTTAATGTAGCTGAGTGCAGAAGAGGTCTCAAATTAAAATGTTAAGTGGAATTACATCAGTAGTATATAGTGCAAGTATGTTGTAAACATTTCTAGTCAGTTAATGCAAATTCATACATAATTAATTAAAACAAATGCAATACTCAAAGGGTTTTAATTTAACAATTTTTTATTCTTCATAATTTACTGTAAATGCTTCTGTTTGCATGCCTTGATCATTGCTGCTAGTGATTTTATGTGCCAGTAGACCTGAGTTTAATTTACCAGTTTTACTTAAGAAATAGTAAAAGCCACTTACAAAGTGACTGCCTAGTTTTTGTTTGATGTAAAATACGCCTTATTTTCAAAAGTTGTTTTAAACCATTTCCTTTTGTTCTGGTTTTGTTTTTATTATTATGATTATGGCTATTATTATTATTTTAAAATAAATTATGACGTTGGGATTGGAAGCCCTGAGTAATGAAATCTTTGGTAAGAATCATTCACGCAGATTGATTCCTAAGGGAGGTATTAGTCACAGAGAAGAGTGCCCAGCACAAGATAGCATGCACCAGATGAGCCTCCTTGAAGCCCTGATTCAGGAAAACACTGCAGCATCTGCTCTCAAGTGCTTTCTTGATTTGGAGCCTGAAGTGGCACTGCTGATCTTGCAGGGGCTATCCACCCTGGTCTGAATTTCACTCTGAAACAATAGATGTCTTTGTTAGAGGAATGACAAGTTGGGAAGAACAGCATCTCATTGAGTGGTAATTACCAGGGGCCCAATTCAGTACTCCAGGCTGAAGAAAATTACCCACTGAAGTCAAGAAATACTAAAAGGGCCTGAGCTAAATTTTCCTTGTATAAAACATTGAAGTGACCACCTTTATTTACACATTAAATGCAATCTTAAAATAACCCAGTAAAGAGATTCTAAATATGCTTTTGTCAAAAAGTACCATTTTGTACCAAAGCAAGTGCCCCGTGCTCCCCATTCCTACTCATCTCCATTGCAAATTTGGATTTACAGTAGTAACCAGCAAGGCTGTTAAAGAAACTTAAGTGAGTGCCTTTCAAAAACTCAGAAATTTGTGCCTGAGGTGGTAAACTTTGATTAGGTTATTCTACAGCTTACCAATCAGTAATTCTGCTATCACTCAGGGCTTTCTTACCTTCTAGAAAACTTTCTTTGTTATGTTTATTTTATATTGTGGGGTTTTTTTAAGTGCCATCTTTTAAATTTCACTTAGTAAGTGGCAGATTACATTTGTCAGTCCCATAAGCACAGACACATAGTAACACTAGGAGATATTTGAACTTTTATTTTCCAATTGACTGAATATATTATGTAAATGAGGTAAGCAACTTTTTGTAGATTGTATGTGTGAGATAATGTAATGTTCTTTTCCAGTTTTTGGATTACAGCTGAATATACTTTTTAATTATTTAAAGAAAACATCTTTACAGAATAACGTGATGTTTTTTCTTTTTTTCTCTTTTTTTGTATAATGTATTTGATTTTGTAAATACGTATTTCCTGATGTGATTTTTGTGAGAAATGCTAAATCTTTTAGTATATCATGTCCTCTCAAAATTGGCAGGAGCTAAATAATAGTTTGTGGGCAATTTGTATTGTGTACTGTACAATAACTGGGGAACTTTTATAATTATAAAAATATATATTAACTTTTAGTGTGTTGTTTAAACAAATGACTGGAACATACTAAAGATAGTAGGATTTTTCTGAATATTTCAGACTTGAACTCAGGCTAGCTTTCTTGTGTTTTTCAAAACAAAATTGTGTCTTGTCTTTTAAAATCAATAAATTTGTTTTCTTGTTACAAACATATTTAAGTGCTTTGGTTTTTATTTATTTTTATATAGCAAGCATTTTATTTTACAGAGACTTAGTTTGGGGCAAAAAATGAAGTCACTTCAGCCTTTTGGATTGTGACTAAAACATTAAATATTTCTATTTCAAAAACCAAAACCATTGCAGTGTATGCTTTAGAGCACAAGAGAAAACTTGCAATTGAGCAATCATACCAATTAGGAGCTGTCCATTTTACATGGAATTTTTCAGGCCAGGTTAAAATTTTATTTTATAAAATTTTGTTTTAATTGGTTTATTTATACTTATAATACAAGATGATAAGTCTGTGTTCTCCTTAAAAAAGAAAAATGATATTTTATACTCTTCACTGAAGATCTCCAACACAAATACTGCGCTTAGGCTTTCATGCTATGAATCAAAAGTGTCCTGTGTGGGGCACATCCAAAATGTTTAGTGCAGATCTTCACTGCAATTAAGAAGATCTGTGCAGATGAGTTGTTATTGTTTTATTTGTATTACTGTAGAAGCTGTTACATCCAACTGGAAATGGAGCTCTATTCAAATAAACACTGTGCAAACATTGAATCAGAGATTGCTATTATCTGTAAGAGTTTACAATCTCTATAGGCTAGAAGGACAAAGGGTTGGAGAAAGAAATAGAATTATCTGCATTCATAGATCAGGAAGGAGAATTTTGTATAGGGTTACTAGTGTGTGATGCCATTTTAAAGCCTAATATAAACGTGGTTATGGGTGAACCAGTGTTACACAATCAGACAATCTGAAGAGATCCAGCTATATTTTGCCTAGGTTTAAAAAACAAACTGTAGCTCTCAGAGAAGCATACGCAAAGTTATAAGCTGTTGTTGGTCTTTCCTCTGTAGATTTAGCACAACCAGTAATTTGACCATGCAGATAAGAATAATCAGTTTATTGGTGTGAACACAGAAGGATGCATGGAGTAAACCCTGATTTTTTTCAGAGGTGCACATCATTCACCACTTCAGTGACTTCAGAGGCAGTGGCACACACTCACACAAATCCAAAGTTAATTTGATTTACTTACTTGCTAAACTGAAGCCACTTATTAACAGTCATTTACAATTATTTAATTTATTTGTCTAGTTCCAATACTTTGCTAAGTATTTTACTGATGGGCCCTTGCCAGAAATGGCTTACAATTTAGACAAATTATGAAGAACACAGGAAAAACAAAACAGGAGCAAGTAGTGAATTTAGGTGAGTTATTCCTTATTCCTCAATTTTTATGTTGTTTAATAATTTTTCTATTGTCTATTTTATTAGCACTATTTTCCAAGAGAGGTGTTATTTCTAGCACACTCATAATTAATGCATTTAAGAAAAAACTGAAAGAAGAAACAGGTGCCAACACCTGGTGGATCAGGTCAAAGACACTGACATGAGTGGGAGAAAGGTAGGAAAGCTTATGTGTTTGCAAGTTATTTTATTGTCAGTGATGTTGTCTGAGGTTTTATCTTATCTTCAAATTTAGTATTTGTGACAAGTAGTGGAGTTGCTATTCTGTAATGTGCTGGGCTGTTTTTTTTAAATGTGAACTACAGAACTTAAATGAAAGCTGAGTTAAGTCTGGAACCATGTGCTGGCTGTTCCCACTAGCCTGGGTACAGGGAATATTCAGCAAGGATGTTTGGTTTCATTAACCTTTTAGAATTTTTTACCTACCACATGTGATTTTTCCGTAGAATGTCCTTATTTGTTGAAGGTAACTTAATACGTCCATCTATGAAATCACTCTACCCACTGTCATTCACCCTATTAGCTGTAGGCATTATATGTACATTAATTAGAGATGTGATAGTCATATTTTAGGCTCCCAGGTCTCTATTTATTAGCAGTCTCTTCCCATATGTTTGAAATCTGCACATATGTTTAAACCTTTCCAGCATAATCCAGTCTCTCCATGTTTGTATGCAGTTTCTCTAGAGATACAAAGAATCTATTGTATTTAATACCAACTGTGGCATAAAAAGAAGTTGGCTATATATGGAGGTCGTATTACTGATCCTCCAAACTTTCATTCAATAATTATTTGGGTTGCAATAATTACTTGGGCTATGATTTGTTCTGACACATTTATCTGGGCTAAGGGTTGAAAATGCAGTTTTTCTAGTTAAACAGAAAGAAGTAAGTACCAAATGTGAATCTTTTACCATGTTAACTACTTTCAATTTTATTCAGTCATCTAAAATTGTATGCCTCAATGGTAAGTATCTCATCTTAAACTTCATGAAAGAAAAAAATATTTGCATTTTGCAGGGGGTTTTTTAATTCATCCATGGAGATTTGTGGCTTTATAATGAGTCTCCAAAATTCTACTCATTACACCTGTCAAAAACATTTTGGCAGAAATATGGAGTTGTGGTGAGTAAATCACACTGAGGAGCTTCTTAGTGTGAATTTGAATCGTCCATAGGCATCGACTCCAAATAGTCTATCAGTAACAAAACAATTTCAGTCTTCAATATTGCCAACTACACAATCAAAACTCATGAGGTTAGCTTAAAAGTTTATTTTAAAAATATGCTTTTAGGATTCTTTTTTGTTTTCCTTCTGGTTGAGGATCCATTGGGATAGAGTTGCATCATATTTTCAGGTGGGGTTTTAGGGCAAAAACTTGCTTTTAAAACTAAAGCTGTAATTCTTCCATAAGACTATGACACCCTGTGACCTGTGGTCTTAATAACACCAAATATCACCACATTATGAGCTTTCATAACAGTAGTACTTCAGTTTTCAGTATGAAAACCTGTGGTAGAAACAAAGTGCCTATACGAAGTAAAACAGTGGCCTCTGGTTTAATTCATTTCGCTTAGCACAGTTCCTCCAGATTTTTCATAATGATCTTTATTTGGATGTTGTAAATGTTTTTTTGGAAGAAGTTCTCTCAGGTTAGGGTCTTTCTTTTGAAACAAGTAATACAGTACCATTTTCATCTTTCATATTTTACAAATTCAGATGATTGAATTCATATGGAGAATGCTCTGAAATGCTACGTCAGACAGATACAGTGTCTGGCAACCAGGCCCAGCCAGTTTAAGGCTTTTTGTGTTAAATTCAACACCTCATATTGAACCTGACTGTGAATTGAAAGTCTGCAGATCATGGTGCACATATGCAAGAAACCCCCGTACACATTTGGGCTATTTCATTCTGCACTGACAGTCGTCTAAATCAGGGATGTTAATCTCACCTCATGCCTCAGCCAGACCATGTAGCTTCTGCAGGCCAGATCTAGCCAGGGGTACACTACAGTAGAGGTAGGTCTGGCTCTGGCCCAAGGCATGTGGTGGCAGTGGCAGCAGCTCCAGCATGGGGCACAGGATGGCAGTGGCAGAGATGAAGCTGCCACTGTTGCCATGTTCCCCATGCCCTGTGTTGCAGTGAAAACCCAGCACAGGCAATGAGGTGGCTGCAGAGCTGGTGCCAAAGAGATGAGACTACTTTGGTGGCAACAGGTGAAGCAGCTGGAAGGCGACCAAGGCTTATCAGCCCTCCTTTGCTCTCCTGCTGCTGATTGCCATGTCCAGCAGGGTTCAAGGACCCTGGATTTTACAGCAGACCACTCTACCTGGCCATGCCCCTCCAACTTGCTGTTGCCTGTCAGAAGTCCAGTGGACCAGACAGAGCACCTCTATTGGTCAGATCCAGGCCATGGGCTGTATATTTGACACCCCTAGTCCTACCAGTTTTTAGAATTAGATCTTTTAGACGTAACCTCATTCATGGGTCATTACTATATAAGTCTGTGGGACAAAAATAATAGAGTCGCTATAGCTAGGTCCATATCTGAAGGGAAAGATACAGCCTCCTGCCAGTAAATACCAAAAACTTCTCTTGGTCATGTGCACTGCCTAAGCTTTCAGAAATAGCAGAGGCATAATAATGTGTCTGTGGGCTCGCAGAAGCAGTAGCCACTGTTTTAGTGGCCCATCAAAACTAGCCCACCCCTATTTACGCTCCTGCCCCCCAAGAATAAGAATGCAAATAACAAAATGCAAAGGCAGGTCATCTGGTTGAGGGATGCAACATCAACCACCTTTTGTTCCAGTTGTTGTCCATTATACCGATTAATTCTAATCCTGTCTAATCTGAAATGCATCCTGTTGGCTCTCAACTAAACTCTGATCCTGACAATGCTTTTGGGTAAGCCAGTATGATCACCTAGCACATCTGATAGCACAAAGTGTTAGAGCAGAAAGTCCCATGAGAAACTGAAGAACCTGTACCCGTAGCCAGTTCCCTGTCTCCTCTGCTTGCTCCAAATGGACATTGAACAAGAATGACAATAGGGTAAATCCTATAGTAAGAGTCCAAAAGACTCTTCAGCATAACTGAGCAGTTGCCCTGACATGACCCTTCATGTTCTATCAGATAGAGTAGAACTATTCAAGAACAACTCCATTTATTCCTACTTGGTCCCACAATCATATTAATCCAACCCATAATTAGGGATCTATGTAAATTGCAGAGGAAGTGGCCTCTGCAGTGGCTCCTTTAAATGTATTTGTTTGACTGATTCCTCTCCCTGCCACTGATCCTGATTGATAGAGGGGCCCTGCTGGACAGGCCATTTGTCACTGATCACCAGGGAAGCAAAACCACAGTTTTAAATATGCCACAGATTTTGCTTCCCTGCCGCCGATTAGCAGAGGGGCTCCCAGTGCCCCTTGTCAGTATAAGAAATTATCGTAAGCTATGACTATATCTTCAGCAGCATTGCAATCAAACAAGCAGCACTGCTCCATGCAAGCTGCTCCCTAACTGTTTCTGCATGGCATCATGGTTATATTAACTAGCTTGGCCCTCGGCTAACTAGCCCTATCATTCAGCAGTGCTAATTAGCCTGCATAAACCACTATGCTGACACAGCTATGCTGCTTCTAGTTTAGGTGGCAGCCTATGCAGAGCACTGTGCTTGAAGTCCCTGCTACCTAAGATGGCAAGTTTACTAATACAGATGTGGCCTTATTTTCTTTGAAACAACTTTCTCCATAACCTTCCTTAAAAAGAAGTTTAGAAACAGGGGGATGATTGATGAAATGATCCATAGCAAGTGTTGGTTTCTTCAGCAAGTGACTAAGCATTTCTCCTTAAAATAATGCTGTACTCTTATTGTTATGCGGCACATCTACATGTGCATTTGATGCAGCAGCAGTTTACTCATAAGTAAACGGTTCCAGGCATGCGTCTATATGTGCAGGGAAGTGGAAACCGATTTGCTGCCAATCCGCTTCCACTTCTCAGGGCCCTGCAATGGGTCTCTGCCGCCACCGGGGGGAGTTCCAGGCTTCAACTGCAGCTGCCAGCAGCTGGCAGCCCTCTTCAAAAGCCAGTCCTCCTTGCTGCTCCTTGGCCAGCTACTTCCCTGGCCAGGACCAGCATATGCAGCACAGGGACAGTATGCAGCAGCGCTCTCCTTGCCGCCTGTGCCTCCCCAGACTATGGCTGTCCAGCCCCTGTCCCTGGCAATGATGACCAGTACCCTGTGCTCCTGCTAGCCACTGCACTGGCCCTGCTGGCCTGCTGTCTCAACCGCTGGCTGGCCTATGGCCATCTCACTTCTCCTGGCTCCCCTACTAGCCGTGACTGCCTGGCCACCCCATGTGCTATCTCAGGGCCAATGCTGCACACTTGCTGCCTCAACCCCATCCAGGTAGCTGGACCCCGGCAGGATGCAGACAACAGGCTCCAGGATGCCACCACCGGGGCCACCATTGCCCTCCTGGGCCTCCAGCCCTGCTGCCTCTGGGCCCACCAGGCCAGCCAGAACTGGTGGTTGCACATTATCCAGCACACCTGGGACGACGAGCAGTGGCTGGAGGCCTTCCACAATGCACAAGCAACCTTCTGAGATCTCCTGGAGCAGTTCCAGCCACACCTGGAGTGACAGAACACTGGCATGCAGCCACCCCTCCCCATGGACCTACTGCAGGCTGGCCCTCACCCTGCTCAAGCTGGCCATGCCTGCCAGCCTGCAGTAGGTCAGCCACCTGTTTGGTGTGGGCAAGGCCACTGCCAGGCAGACCATCCTGAACATGTGCGGTGCCCTCCAGGATGTCCTGGGGGAAAATATGCTCCAAGTGCATGACCCCCTGGCAGTGGTGGTGGAGTCCCATGCCCTGGGATTCCCCCAGAGCATCAGGGCCCTGGATGGGACCTACATCCCCATCACCTGCCCACCCCACCTTGACCACCCCTATTACAGCTAGAGGGGCTTTTTCTCCATGGTGCTCCAAGCCATCGTAGACCACTTCAGGGCCTTTACACATGTAAACTCCACCCTGTCAGCCCTGGTGCAGAGCGGCTGCTTCACACTGGGAGTGCTGGTCCTGTAGCTGGGCCCTGTGGAGGTCTTGACCCTCCTCATTGGGGATCCCAACTACCCACTCCTGCCCTGACTCATGCAGCCATACACTGGTCACCTGGACCCCCACTAGGCCCACTTCAACCACTGCCTGGGCCGGACCCACACCCTGGTGGAGTGTGCCTTTAGCCACCTCAAGGGCCGCTGGTGCACCCCCACTGCCTGCCTCGTTCACCAAGAACAGCCACCCCTGGGTCATTGTCACAGCCTGCATGCTACATAACATCTGTGAGGCCCAGGGGGAGCTCTTCTGCAAGGCCTGAGAGGAGGAGGTGCAGCAGGCAGACACTGCCTGGCAGTGGGAGCACCGCCTGCAGCAGCAGCAACAACAGTGACCACACTCCACCAGGGCCCCAGGAGAGCCGCACACCCGCCAGCTGGACCAGGGCACCGGGTGTGGCAGGTGCTGGCTGACCATTTCTTCCAGCACTCCCCACTAGCTCTCCCGCGCTGCCACCCATGGACCCCCCACACAGCCTGCCTACCCCCAGCACCATGCTCACTGCAGACATGTCTCAGAAAAACAAGTTTTTATTCACCTCACATCAAACAGAGCCCTCTTCCCCCTGCCCTACCCAACAAACAGAGCCCCTCTACCACCCGCTCCATCCACCAACAATAAAACATCTTCCCCATGAAAACTATGAGCAGTGTCCTTTGTGTGCTGTCCCAGGGTGGGGGGCCATGGGGTGGGAATACCTAGGGGGCAGAGCCCAGGGACAGGCAGCCAGCACCCCGGCCTCTGGTTGTTCCCCCGTGGGTGTGCATGCCACAGTGAGTGCGACAGGTAGGGGGCTCGCCCAGGGGTGATGGTAGCCGGTGCTCCTCTGGCACAGTGAGCTCCCCCTCCAGCAGGCAGTGTCCAGGTCCAGTAGGGCTGGCGTGCAGTCCTGACCTCACTGCAGGCAGCTCCAGTTCTGCATCTGGCCTGGGCCCAGGCGGGGGGACTGGGGCAGGGGCCAGGGGCCAGGCCAAGGTCTCTTGCCTGCTGGAGGTGGCAGAGGACTTCCTTCAAGGCCCAGGCAGGGGCCTGTTGCTGGGCGGTGGGTGGCTGCCAGAGAGCAGGCAGGGCTATGGTCAGGGGCCAGGCAGTGGCCGGCATGAAGGCAATGGCCAGGATCAGAGCAGTGTCCAGCGCCCTACAGGCATCATCTATGGCCTGCACTGCCATAGATGATTGCGGTCTACTCCCACAGCACCTCCACCTGCTTGCACTCCAGGGCCAGGAGCTGTGCATGGAACTTCCAGTCCACATGGTCCTGTGCCCCCTCACACTAGTCCTGTGTATCCTCAAGGGCCACGTCCTCCAAACACCATCTGTCCTGGTGGGCCACATTCTCTGTCTTTCAGGCCCAAGCATCTGCCTGCATGCATGGGTAACTACAGCATGTTAAACGAGCTTTAATTAAAGCATTCCAGACTCTATTTTCAGCATGAGGACGCTGATACATGTGACGCTCCAGGCGCTTTAATTAAATTAAAGCATTGCCCCCCCACCCCCCGGAGCACATGTGTAAATGCCTGAAGGGTTTCCAATCAGGGAGTTTGCCTGGAGTATCTAATATACTATAAATTCACACCCTAGGTTACTGTACACTTCCCTCCCGGGGTGCAGTTTAATTGCAGGTGTAGATGTACCCAGTAAGAAGAAAACTTGTATCATTTGTATCTTTACTTTCCAGAACACAACCATGATTTAAGAAAAGCTGGCATCTTACTCTCCCTACAGAAAACATTGACAGTCTTCCTATGATTGACGTTTTTTCTTTCAATTGATCAAGCAAGTATTGGTCCAACACACTAATAGTGACCTATAGATCCATCAATGCCTCTGGATCATCGGTAAGCCATAATTCTGGCCCAAACACCAGTAGAAGTCTGTACATCCAGATCCAACTCAGCCCATACAGGGTTCAAAAGCATCTGATTTTCAGTGATCTTGTGCCCAAAGGGGAAAAAAAATGTACTCAATTACATGATTTTTTACACAAAATCCCAAAGATTTTTAAATTATTTTATGTATCAAATTTCTGGAGGAGAGGGAGGATTTTTATTAACTATCTTTTCTTCATTTTTAATATATTTTTAGTTTCTCCGGTGCCTCCTGCCTTGTGTAGAAACAAAAAGCCCAGTGCAAAATAAGTGTTACTAAAACTGTTACCAAATTTAAAATGCTAGCCATCTACATCTTTGTATAGGCATGAAAGACTATACAGGGGAGAAGACACTTAAGGATCAAGCCTAGAAGTGAACCAAAAGAATAATTTGTAAAATAAAATCTTAACCAGATGTATACCTGGGCAGAGATAAAAGAGATTTACAAGCATGCTGTTCTCAACCTTGTCCAAAGTGTCTATCATGTCTTAGTAAGTAGTGTTTTTTTTCTCAGGGACAGTCTTCTCCTTCACAAAAATGCAGACCAGCTGCTTTCCTACTGGATATTTTGCTTATGTAATATTAAGAAAATAATATATTTTAATTTTATGCAGCTCAGTAAGTCGAAAACAAGGAGAAGAGCTAGCAACCCATCACCGGTCACGTCTCCCATGAGTCTCCAGTGTTCCATAGACTGTGCATGGGACAGTTCTGCAACCACAGACTGTGCATGGGACAATTCTGCAACCATAACACTGTTGTTCCATGTCCAGGAGGCAGAGCATTGTTTCTAACTGGGAAATTCCCAGAAAGTAACAAAATCCCTGAATGTCCAAGTAATCTTGGAAGGCCAGGATCAGAACAGAAGTTTTGCACAGGGTTCAGGAAAGAAAGAGAAGCTACCTCTTTAAGTTTGATTTCAATTAATCTTGGGAAACTTCAGCTAACAGCATCACAGTCCAGAGTCACTATTCATTTCATACAGCTCACTTCAACTAAGGTCCAATAGCTTACTAGAATACAATATCAACCCACCAGATAAAACTATCAGTCTTTCTGCTCCATGGACTATGTAGTCTCCATCACTTAGTCGGCTTAGTTAGGCCTAGCCGACACTGCAGATGCTGAGCAGTTTTTGTTCTTGCACACACCTGCTGGAGAAGGATCTATAAGAGTACTCCCCACCCCACAAATAAACATTGTTTGGTCATATTAATTTGGATAAGTGTCCATCGACCACAGGGACAGTTTCACTTGGGAGAGAGTTCAGGCTGTGATCTACATCAAGTAAAACAAAATAATTTAAATTAGCTACCCACATGATAACCATTTAATGCAGTTCCTACAGAGTGTGCTATAAGTGGGCTCACTAAGTGTGAAACATGGCAGAGCAGAAATCCAGAGGCACATGGCTTAGTGAGTGGGCTCACTAAGTGTGAAACATGGCAGAGCAGAAATCCAGAGGCACTGGTTATGTCTAGAATAACAAAATAACAAGCAATAACACAATAACACAAACACATGAGCAAAACTATCCTGCTTTTGTTGCTTCTTCTTTACAAGGTGGTGTTCTGTACAACACCGGTATCAGTTAAATATGCTACACGCTGTATTGAGTTATTTAAAATTCCATTCACTTGCTTCTTCTCAGCAGTTTACTTCTATAATGTAAAATGCCACATGACCCACAGCAAATTAAACTGCAGCAATCATTTTGCTGCACTTCAGTCTCTGTGCCAAATGCCGTTATGCATATAAAGCCAGCTATTGTTCCACACAGGGATCTAACCAAAGTAGTTGTGAAACTTTGATCCAGTTCTGGCATAGACATATACCAAAAGGAGCTTCCACACAGACTTTATATTGTTGCTTCTGATCCAATTGTTCCTAAATCCCATTGTGTGCTTTCCTCCCTAATAGCTGGATTAGCCTAACAGAATCAGGTTTCTATTTTAAAAATCCCCAAAACTCCCTGACAACAGTAGTATCATGTGCTTTTGTTGCCAGCTTCTCAACAGAATTGTTTTTAGTGAGAATAGTTTCTGCATGTTTTCCTTTATAAATGCTCTGCATACAAAAATCCAGAGACCTTTTTGCTAGTGTAACATCAGCAGGCAGACCACCTCTGCTAGGATCCCTTACTCCGAGTGGATTTCACGAATTTTCAGTCTAAATCAGTGTTTCTCAATCAGGAAGCTGCATCACCCTCAAGTGCCACAAGATACTTTTAAAGGTGTCACAGGATGCCATGCAATATTATTACTGTTAGCTGTACAAGCCCCTACACATGATTCACAAGGTAAAACCAAAGATTTTGCATAGGAAGAGCCTGGCAGTGGCAATAAGACTATTTGGTCCCATGCTGAGCCACAAGGGCTGTGGCTGAAGGCCATAGTGTCATAAACATTTTAACCTGTTGTGGTGTCTCTTGACTTCTTTGTAAGAGAAGGCGTGTTGCACTATTTTTCCATAGTCAAAACAGTAAGTGAAATTCGTTTTGGAAATGGGGTGCCACTACATTCAGAAGTTATGGAGGGGTGCCTTGGATCTAGAAAGGTTGAGAACAGTTGGTTTAAATGATGAGTAGCCAGGCTCCAAGAACAGTCCTATCAGCTTCTCAAAAGTGTCTTTAGCAACAGGTCAAGAGTGGCGGCTCAGACTCTCCCACTTCTTTCTCACAGTATGAAATTCACTGCAGTACAGAGGGTGTAAGTAAGATCATTCCTACCATTGCAGATGCGTAGGGGTGGATGGGTTGCCCAAGGAGCAACCAGATAGATCAGGTTTTAAACTTCTATAATGGTACTTTGTTGCTGTGATGATAATCTCATCATAAGGTCCTTGTCCTTCAACCTTATACACATGCTTAAATTCAAGCCAGTGTGTAGTTCCACAGATTTCATTATTTATATTCTTAAAGACCCATTCCTTCAGTGTTCACACTTTCCATTTAAGCTGTGAATATAGAGTTACAAATTAATGTTTTCCTGTGAGAAAAACAAATACTATAGACAGAGCTGTATTATCAGACCCTGTGATGTAGATAAAAAGCAGAGGTTGCTTCTGTTGCCAATTTGATTATTTTCCCTTTTTATTTTTATTAAGTATTTATACTAGTGTTATCTTTTTGAGTTTGGATGTAACTGGCTCTGTTAAAACTTTTAATTTTTGGACACTAAAGTTGCTTAATAAAGATTCCCTGAAAGGTTTTGTTTACTTTTAGCATTGCTGCTTTTAAGTGATAAATTCTATATGGTTATAGCAGAATCAAAAAAAGAAAAAAGAAAAAAACTCTCCAATCAAATCATAAAAACTAGCATCACCTTTACAAAGTATAGTTGGTTGAGCATTTTAGGCAGTTTAAGGCGTGATAAGTTTGGAATCCAGCAGAGCCATTTCAAACTGGCGACCCTGGTTACAAAAACACATCTCTTTTTATAATATTCTATCTCCAAACTACTTGACCTATCATATTATGCCTTTAAAAATTAAAAAAAAAAAGTCCTAAAGATAAAATGTATTATGTCTAAAACTTCTTCGGCTGTATTTTCTTTTCTTGTAAAACATACTTCATAGCAACTCTCTTCATATTATTTTTTTTTCCATGTGAAACAACCAAAACAACCTGCAAAAATAATATAAAAATAAATACAGGGGGAAAATTTCATTACCCTTACTTACCAGTAATTACAACTTACTACCTGTAGGGCGTGTGTAGGTGAAACAGGGGCCCTACATTGAAGCGGTGGGTTTTAAAAAGCATTGCTTTAATTTAGGGCTGATTAAACCCCCATGTCTTGCACACACCCCACTGACTTACCTGCCTCTCCAGTGGGGAAGGGAGGGTGAGCTGCCAGCAGGTGGAGCAGTCCCTGGGCTGGGTGGGGGGAGGGGCTGGTGCTTACCTCTGCAGCAGCTGTGGCCCCCCCAGGTGGCACCCAGTCACAGGCACCTGGCTCGGGCAGTCCTGGGGGACACTGCAGCCTCAGGGGGAAGTGCCAGGCCCCCATGCAAGTCAGGCAGGCAGGCTCCAGGGGAGGCGGGGGAAAAAAAAATTCAGGCTTGCCACTTTTCTTGGGCAGAGCTGCTTTCCTGGGCTGCTGTCAGGCGGCCTGCAGGGCTTCCTGCAGAGCTGTGGAGCTGCATGGAGACCGGTTTTTTGCTCAAAGGAGTTTTAGTTTCCTGCACCTCAAGTCATTTAAGGTGCATTACGCCACTGAATTTCCTACAGCCGCTGGAATTAATGCACAATACACTGCTGAGGCATGCAAACACTGACACCATTAGAACGATGCAGAAGCATTTAGCCCGCTTTAAAGTTTCATCTACACACGGCCTATAGGAAATACAAACTATATTAAAGTCAAGAAGTCTAAAGTACACACCACAGAGTTCCAAGTTATTTTCATGGATGGAATAATGTTGTTAATTTCATCTATTATTTTATCTTTGCTCCCTATCCTGTATGTGACTCTGTAGCTCTCTGCAGACAGACTTGTGTTAAAGTCACTGCAGTTCTGTATGGGCAGAAAGGCCCAACTGTTTGGAGACAGGTTGCAAGATTAGAGTCTTGGTCTCTGATAGAGAACTTGTCACATCTTTGTGCCTTTTTTTTTAAATCACCAATTCCTGTAGTTAGAGGATGGGCAAAAGTGGTGCTGCAGAATGAATGTGGGTTGATCCAGTATAGGTGGAGAGAGAATCTGAATAACTGAACTCTGTTGAATAAAATGTACTGTTTTACACAAACATTATAAGGAAGGAAGCTTAAAATGTTTATTTCAAGTTCCAAGTCCCAAGACGTGCTTTGAATTAGATAACCGCAAATTTAGGCTAAACATTTTCACTATCAGGGAAAATTGGTTAGTAGCATCAATTTCACACCACTGACACACAATCTTTGCTGATATCCCCCCCAAAAATTGAACTGAAGTTAAAGTTTTTATTTCTATCATTTCTATAAAGCAATCTTGAACTGTGGATGATCTAATTTTCCCATATAAATATCTAATCTGTTTTGCTGGAATTTCTAATAACACTGGAAACTAGACTTCAAAAACTGAAACATGCAGTTTCTTTTCTTCAAAGAATCCCATAGCAAGAACTAGTTGAACATGCCTAAAATTGTAAAATGAAATGTGTAGTAAATATATTTCATGTGCTCCCCATTTTTACTGTTTTCTGTTGACTCCTCAAATTTTAGTTTCTTTTTCAGCAATTCTGATTAATCACTTCAGCACTCCCTGATTTTCAACCCATGATTTTCAGTTTAGAATAAAATCCCTTCCATAAAAGATTGCAAAGAGGATACTTGCAAGCTTTTCCACTGCAATTAAATTGTGAGTTCTTCAGAGGATTGTTACTTTCTAATTAAGTAAAGCACCTTGCACATTTAGGTATGAATCTTAGTTGGCACCCACAGGTGTCACTATAATTCTTCTTCTCATGTCCTGCCATCACAATTATAAATTATTCCAGGGTTGGGCACAGAATATGACCTGGTTTATAGCTGTGGCAGTCTTCCACTGTGCATAAGTTCTTCCAGAAGCCAGCAGACCAACAGATATTCCATGATCTTTGTTTCACTGTATTCATATGCCATTGGGTTGCTAGAATAACCCCATTTTCTCAAGTTGTCTTTTCATCTGACTTGTTCTAAGGTGATTTAAACACCTCCATCTTAACCAATCCTTCTCCACTCTGGCAAAAAAGTAGTGAGAGACTCTGTATTCTGATGCCTGTGTTGAGCATGTTCAGCTAGGTGTACCACATTTCCAATCGTGTAGTCATCGGTAATTTTTTAAGCGGATTCATTACAGTTAGAAAGATTTTCTGGGATTTTAGGCACCTAACAGCTGCAGTGTCAACATATATAGCAGATGCCTGGTATATTCAACCTATTGCGATCATTCCGTTTTCTTGTGACAGCCCTCCATATGTCTGATATTCTCCCAAGTGATATGGACCTGAAGCTCTTCAGCTCTGATGTATCCTTCCCTGCCTTCAGGGATGCCATGACCTGTGCTGGCCACCAGATCTAAGTCACTTATACATGAATAAGCATGCTCAATATGAGTGCCATCTCAGTGTGTGCGTTGACATTTTTTAAGGCATTAACTCCAGATAATAGTTTGCCATTTGTGTACTCTGCCTCCACTTTATTAGTTCCCTGGTCTTTTTTTGCCACATAAACACTGTCATACATTCCTTGTTCAGTGCCCCACCATTTCTAGGATTGGAGTACCACCTGGTCTGCAGTACTGTAATATTATTCTGCCTTCTTTGGGTTATTGTTAAGCTCCTAGATGGGTATCTGTGCCTTCTTGTAGCTTTGGGCCATGCTCATGTTCTGAAGGAAACTCTACCATGACCTATTTCTTTTCCCCTTTAATGCAGATACCAGTTCTTTGCTTACTGCAATGGTATCCTCAGCAAATGGGTCTGCTTCGAACACTTCCTTGTATTTTGCATAACAATCAGATAATGTGGATGTTAGCTCAAGTAAGTAATTAGTTTTGGAGCCTTGTAGAAAGTGCATGTTGTCTCAAATAGCATGATCTTGAAAAAAAGATTATAGCATTCTGGTAGTAGTTCAGTCTTTTCTACACCGGCACCAGAATTGCTGGCGTAGCCCTTCCAATCCACTTCCTTGAAATGAATGCGGGATGGAATGATACAGCTGATATAGCTGTATCAGCCTCAGTCCCATACTAACTTTGTAGCACAAACCAACTATGTTGTTGCTGACATAGATTAGATCAGGATCAGGATCTCATTTCCACTTCTTCTCATGCCCTGTCACCAAGTTCAAATTTGAGTCCAAAACTGGGCATGTACTATTGCTCAATCTGTAGCCTTAGTGAGGTCCTCATTAGTACATTGTTCTGCTGTATGTGAGTAGGTGTTCTGTAGCCTGAAAGTTTCCTCCACATTCACATATGATTTTTGCATTGGTAGAGTACTCCCACAATTGTATGTTAACTTTAGTCTGACTGGCTTCTGTTCGAAAGCAGTTCAAGCTTCTCCCTGTTGACCAGTCAAGCTCTGCCCCTGCAGGGAGATGTTTGACAGTTTTGATACTCATTCTTACTCCCTCCTGGATCATCTCTAGTCATGACTGCCACATTTTTGTACATGTAGCTGTCAGTGTTTCATCCAGTAAGCTGCACTGTAGAAAGGACATTTTCTCATGATTTTAATCTACTGGGAGCCATAATGTGGCCATGTAGAACCTCTTATCTTCAGTCTGCCATTTTGGTTGCTACTACTCTCCTGATGTCTGATGCGGGCAGTTCTGGCAAGTAGGTGGAGACTATTGACATCCCTTGTTTTAAGGGATCTAGTAATGCACCTTATTTCCACTGACTCTTGCTGCAAGAGCTGGGGAATTTGGGGCTGTGATGATGTGCTCAGATGATGTGCAACTACCCGTGCTTCAACCAACTTAGTTTTTGTTAGTGACAGTGTAGTGCCCCATCAAAGCTGTGGTTGTTAAAGTCACCTGGATTGTGTCATGGTTGAAATGATGTGAATTGTGTGGACTAGGAAACTTGAACTGTTTGCATAGTGGTTTGTAAACAGACATGATGGAGATGCTGCCAGTGTCTGTACAGTCATCATTGTTGGCCAGAGATGTTGTACGGATGACAAAATCAGGTTTGAAGAAGAGGGTGTTACCATATTGCTCATATGGGGTGCCTATACATGGGCTCTGACATTCTAATTAGAAAGCATCAGAGCAGATTTGATTAATTGTTGAATGAGCTTTAGTTAAAGCGCCCCCATGGCCATTTTGAAATGTGGGACACTAAATACATATGATGCTGAGGTGTTTTAATTAGAGTAGCTGTCTGGGAGCCACTCTAATTAATATGACCCACTCCCTACCCCAGAGCACATATATAGACACCCATGGTCTTTTGATGGCCAGATTTATCCAAGGTAGTTGTTGTTAATCCCTCTGTGTCTCCTAGAGGCATAGCACCAGGCAGCTGAAGTCAGCACATGATTTGGCAGTAAGTGCCTGACAGTCCGTAGATATTTGTTGATATAATTGGCAATACCATCCCTGATGGGAGCCCTTTTGAGTGACACTGATGACTGGATCAGCTCTCAGATATAATTGGTCAGTGATGTTGACAACTGCATCAGATGGTAGCCATAGACATACTCTTTAATTGCCAGGG
>NW_005842145.1:1565404-1568727 GCF_000455745.1 Alligator sinensis
CAGGATTTGTAGATTTAAGAATATGACTGAGGTCACAACGTGAATGCTTCTGCTATGGTTCCCATCATTGCAATATAAATTATTGTTTAAAAGATCATATGTCATTTATTCTACAAATCTGTTTGTCCAACTCTCTTTTTCAGGGTTTCCTATGTCAGAAGACATGGCACTGCTATTTTGTTTCAAAGCCAGGAGGCTGCTGCTTCTCTTGTTTCTATAACAATCCAAACCCCAGACCTTTATTTTTTCCTTGCAATAGAGATGTGTTTAGAAATGTTTATTCCATAGTAAAATCCTCTTTTGGTGCAGAATTCTACTGTTTTACATGGTGATTTTATAAAATCAATGAGGAATGTCAATAGAAATCAGCATAAAAGCAGTTGCTATCTTGATCTGCACCACATGATTTACGTTCCCATCCTCTAAAAAACAATTAGAATTGATATTATATTTATTTATTTGCTTTTAATTAAGAACATGGAAATGTAGTGCTTGAAACCAAAATGAAGTGTAAACAGGAGATAACAGGATTTCATTAAAGACAAAGTTTTTAAAACTGTTTAGCAAAAATTGAAGAGAAAAATCCGAGGTATTCCACTTGGGTTGTAGTTCATTTTATTGTACCTGAGGCAAATGATTATTTACCATAATCTCCTTGAGAGCCATGGAACCCTACTCTCTAGGTATGGAGTACATTCCACTACTGAGGTAATAAATAACTCTTGATGAAGAAGCCAAATGCGCATTAGGAGGGTGTTTGCCCTTGGATGAGATGGATTTCATATTCCCCAAATGGTCATTATGTATTTCATCTCCTTCAGAGGAATGTAGAACTGATAAATTAAACTGGATCAGTGAATTTGTTTCAGAATATAAAACTTACTATATGCTCTGAGTTTGCAAGCCTAGTCTATAATTTGATGAGCTCTCATTCATGCCACATGTGGAGACAGTAGCCACCTGTGACATACATTACATTGGAGTTGTTTTACCATTGATCCAGGCAGCTTTGTCTATTCTTCAAATGCTCCAGTCTTGCTCTGTCTCTCAAACAACAATTGGCACAACTGCTCAGTACTCTCTTCTCATTCTGGGGTACAGATGACCCTTAAGGCCCCTTCCAACTTTATGATTCTTGTACATTCTCCAATGTAGTCTCTCCAAGTTAGTCTGTCTCCAGAGGGGCAATATGTGAAGAGACTTGTTTGACAAAAGTAAAAAGGCCAGGAGAAAAATACATTCATGTGACTGATGAAGCAGTTTAATTTAGGTGCTTCAGATCTTGCAGCATGAGTTCCCAAAATGTAGCCATCTGTGATAATCTTGGAATCAGCAAAAACTCGTCAACTTCTGGTGAATGACAGTCTACAGTGGGTCTAAGATGAGCCAACCATTTCAAAATGGGGCGCATGTACATGAGACACTGACTGCGCAGTAGCTGAAAAATTCTGCACAGGAGTGCATCACAGTGCTAATACCCTACTGCACAGTATTGTTAGGGTACTGTACAATAGTGTCACCTAAAAGATGTTTTCCAGCATTACTGTGCACAGAGGCGACCCAAGCAGGGTGCAGGGCCTGGGGAAAATCAGCCTGTGCAGGGTCCTGTCCACCCCTGGACGCGAGGAAGCCAGTGACCGATTCAGCAGTGGGGGTGGGATGCCGAGAAGCCTAAGGTGAAGCTGGTGGCAGCACGGAGTCACCGTGGCCACTCTGCCTGGCTCCGCGGGGGCCCCCCAAAACACGGTGCCTGGGGCAGTTGCCCCAATTCGTCCCCCGCCCCCACCCAGGGCAGCCCTGACTGTGCAGTAACTCCAGTTACTGCACATTTTTTTAGTACTTGCTAATACAAGGACTAAATAAATAGGCAGTAACAACTGTGCAGTAGCATCTTGTGTAGGTGTGCCCAGGGTAAATAAGAACTGATTAAAGAAACATTTTTATAGTTAAAATTTAATGTGCTCTCATTTAAAAAAAATGCATCTATTTAAAGATAAGTTTATATTAGCACAACCTATTTTATGGCCTAAACTTAATATACTGTAATAAACTAATTCTTTTTAATTAAATAAAATACAATATTCAAGTAGTACATATTGTGCTGCTGAAGTTTTAAATAAAATCAAACCATTGAACTGGGAAAAATCACTGGTTAAGCACCTGGAACCAAAGTTTACTGAAGTGAAAAACAAACAAACAAAAAACAGCTTTTGACAATGGTAACCTCTTTTGCAGTTGCAAAGAAAATATTTCATTTCACTATAGTTCAGTTCAGTAACTAGTTCACTCAGAGCTGAAAAACTGATTTGGAGTTGAAAAGCAGGAATATTTGTTTTTCCCTTCTAATCTGTGAATAGGATGCATGTATGGGAGGCTGAGGTCTACTAGCTCTAAAAACCTGAAGGACTCAGTAGCCAGAAATAATCGGTTCAATTCAAATATATGAATTAAATAATATTTATGTTATTTAATACAGTGATTTGAATATATGTTTTTGATAAACTTTATATCTTTGTATACAGCATATTTCACATAATTTTAACAAGTATAAAACAAATTAAAAATGCAGGAGGTCAACTTTTAAAATTAATATGAATTTTGACCTAGTTAAATCTAGTAAAAAAAATATCTTGAACCTTTTCTAACATAAAACAAATGTAAAAATTAAGATCAGATAAATGTTTGTAACTATATATTTGCTTAAATGTGTAAATAGTGTTTCTGTCTGGTTAGCACAACACAGTATCAAATTCAATGTGGAGGCCATACTTAGCAACACCTTAATGATTATCAACCAATGAAAATCAGTTTAAGAAATCAACTAAAAATAGAAATGCAAATCAAGTTTAAAACTGGTAATTTTAAGTGAAGGTTTCTTGCCTATTTATTTACATTACAATTAATTTAAATTATAATCTACTATTGCTGGGCACAAGTTATTAGCAAGTTTAGTTTCTAATGGATCTGCCTATTGTCCTCTCATGTTTCTTACTCCCAGATCTGATAACTAAAGTCTACATAGAGGCTTAACCTCTTCCCTCATCCCACCCCTTTCCTCCCTTCCCAAATTGAGGCAAAATCCAAAAAACGTGAAAAACATGAATCTCAACTTTCACTCTGTCATACCAGTCCAAGTCTGCATTAAGTCAGATTTCCAGGTCTGTAATTACCTGGGTCTTTCTTGTTCCCTTTTTAATATTTGCCCATCTGGGACCTCACACGGTTTCCATGATTTCTCAACAATAATATCCCATGGCTCTGTGATTACCTTAGATAATTTCTTGAGTACATCCAGTTTGTCCAAATAATCCTTAACCTGTTCT
>NW_005842145.1:1568737-1596383 GCF_000455745.1 Alligator sinensis
TCCTCCTAATTATTGGTTCAGCCAACATCTAGTTCCAAAAGCAGCCTTTCTCTAGATTTTTCCTAGGCTCCTGCTCCTAGCTTCTCTTCTTTCTATTTGTGTGATTCCTCCCTTGTTTCTTTCATGTACTTACATGCATGTCTTCCCAGAGCAATACTCAGCAAAGTCCTCTGCCCACACAGTTCTAAATCCAAAGTGGACTGGCATGTGCCTTTGTTTCAGGCAGCGACATTTGGCTGTATTTTGGTTTGGGTCCCATTACTGTTTCTTCTATTTAATCCGAATGAAAGATGATTTGTTATACTCACCAGTTTCAGCTAGATATAACCGTTCCTGCACTATTCGGGTAGACTGGTGATATGTTGCGTCTGCTGACTACCGTGTTCTCCAATACTGTCTCTTTGTTTCCTTGTTCTCTCTCATTGGTCTGTTTGTATCTTTTTCTCTTGTCTTATAACTGGATTGTAAACCCTTTGGGACAGGGGCAATCTTTCTGGTTTGTGTTTGTATATAACATAGCAGAGTAGCAACCTGATCCATTACCAGGTGCAATATTCATACAAATAATAAAAGTGTAATATCAACAACAGCCTAGTAGTCTTCAAAGATTCTATGACTTCCCTTTGGTGCTTTCTGTTCATACCCTTTGCTCATCTAGGTTTCAAAATAAGTGACATCCTGAATGCCTTTATCCTTCAGGGAAACCTGCCATAGAAACCTGCACCTCTGCTTGTAAGTACTCAGCTTTCTGGTGTCCTTAATGAGACATTGTAATCTACCATGCTTGCTTTGCATTCAAGCCCCAGCATTTATTTATTTGCCAAGAGGTTAAGGGACTGATAGGTGGGCTGAGAATTGAATTACCAAAAAGGACATTTTGTGTTGATCCCACAGAGGGTATTACTGCCACAGTTGCCAATTTTTGCCCTGGGTGAGGGTGCATGTAGAGGGCAAGATGGAGCATGGGACTTGCCTGGCGGTCCAGTTCAGAATCAAGGCTCTACACAGATGTAGAGTGCCTTGTTTGTTCTCAGATTTTTAGTAGCAACCTCAGCATATGGAGTTTGAACTATAACAGGAAAGACATCTGTGGGAGAGAAATTGGGAATTGTGTCATTTGGAAATGTGAAAAACAACACGTAATTGGTATTTATGTGGCATACTTGCCTTGTGCTGGCTGTCTGCATAAGTGAGGAAATTCACCCAGTATAACATAAGTTGGTATGGTACAAATGTGGCTGTTATCAAAACACATCTTTTACAAAATAAGCTTCCCTCACAATATTAATAGGCAAACTGAGTATACTTATAGTCTGTTCATTTAAATAGCACCATTTAAATAGCATTCACATTTACAAACAAGGAATTACCATTCTAGAAAAAAACAATAATACATCTAATTTTGTATCTCGTTTCTGGCAATTGCTCACGCTGGATACTTCACAGGAAGTTGAGGAGAGCAGGGGAAGAAAGCCACATATCTACACATAACAACCTTTGTAAATCCTACAGTGTTGTATTATGGAGATACATTTCTTTCCTGACCTCAGGTAGCTCATTTTATGCCCTGAAGAAAGAGTTGATAGTTTTGTCATTTTTAGCATACCATGGGCACCATCACTAGTATCCGTTTATAATATTATAAAAATACTTCTCATTACTGAAATGTAGCAATTTAAAGGTTTATCTCCACAGACCTCACTTTGTTACCTTTTAGTGCGGTAGCTGTTTTGGAAAGGTAAGGGGGGAAAAAACAATTCCTTGTTATATTTGTTTTTGTTTGCAGGCTGTTATTCTTTTACTAAATGACTACTTTAATGTTACTAAAATTAAATATTCTTTTCTGCCTTTGTTGTCATCATAAAATTATTTCTCAATGGGAAATAATTCTTCTAGGAAATATAAGCCAACTCTTCCTTTGTCTATATGCCTTCTTGTAAGTTCCTACTAATATTAATGGTAGTTCTACATACACATTAAGAGAAGTGTGGAGCCTCCTCTATAAATAGGATTTTTTTGTTGAAGAAACAAAGATTTAGCGTGTCCATTGCCAGGCTAAAAACTTGCGTTTTCCTCTTTATTTATCAGTTTTAAGCCTACATTTATCATTTGTTTTGGTTTAGTATTTTAAACTGTTAATTTCCTTTCTAAAGTTTTCAGTTCACTTTTAATACCTGCATTACCCTGTTGTACTA
This sequence comes from Alligator sinensis, assembly GCF_000455745.1. Classification (NCBI taxonomy): domain Eukaryota; kingdom Metazoa; phylum Chordata; order Crocodylia; family Alligatoridae; genus Alligator; species Alligator sinensis. Next base: position 1,570,933 of record NW_005842145.1, read on the forward strand.
TCCATGTTCTTAAGGTTCCACCAAAAATGTCATACTAATGATGTCCACACACCTAAAATCATTTTTGATTTATGAAAAATAAAATTAACGTCCACCATCTGGTGCAGTTTTCTCTTGTGTCTAATTGATCAATATTGTTAGACTATTATCATACAGTTGTTAAATTTGGCAGAGCATTCAATTTAAGCTATTGATTTTGCTTGTAAATTCTACAGTATTGTATATTATTCTGTTGTAATTCAGAACCTAAAACATACACTCAAATTCATATAGAAAATTGTCCAACTTTTAAAAATGTGGGAATCTAGTTAAATACTTCGTGTAATTTGGATTTTCACATGTGAGTTAGCAACTAGATGCAATTCAATTCTTACTGGCCAATCGCATTAAAAAATTTAAGCCAAAGGGTGTGGATGTCTACATTAAAAAGGCTTTGGATCAAACCCTTTTAAGGAGATCTGAACCCTTTCAAGATGCCTGTTGGCATTCCTAGTTCATGTGTACTGTACTTGAACAATTAATAGCAAAACAGCATCTCTTACATGGGAGAAAAATCATGTGAATAAACTGTTGAATATATGTTTGTTTGTCCAAGTATTTACTTTAGTGTCATGTTAAAAAAGATTAACTGTATTTTCACAAACAAGCCTGTTTTTTTCACTGTGATCTGTTTATTTCCTCAAAATTGGCATTTTCTTTCCTTTGATAGACTATGGTGATGTCTAATACACTGTTCTTCATTTTGCTCTATCTGCAGCTTCAGAGGTGTTTACTACGTGACTCGTAGTCGTGTCAAAGGTTATAATATCTCTATCTGCATCTAGATGACTGGCTGCTGAGGACAGAGGCCCTGAGTCCGTCAGTACTTGACTTTACCCTCCTGAAAACTGCCACTGATCTTAGTAACTCAAGTTGCCCATTGAAATCCATGGAGCTACACAGGATGGAAGTTGAACATGTGTTAGTGTTGCAGGAACATTAGTTCAAACAAAGGAGTTAGCAGTAGGTGTTAACTGGCCCTATTTCTTGGTTCTGGTAGTTCACAAAGACAAGCTACAGCTCTCGTTTGTACAATAATGGAAGTCTTTTTAATACAAAGTTACCTTTTCCTTGTCAACCACTTTCTAGGTTCAAGAATTGGTAGGACTTTTCCCTACCAGTCCACTGTTTCAGATGCATTATTGTAATTTATTGTCTGCTGCAGTAATGTCTAAAAGACCTCATCTAGGTTGGGTCCCCACCACATATGCAGCACTTTTAATGTCAAAGCATTTTGCATAGTTCCTTAATTAAACCTCACAACACCTCTCTGAGCCTGGAAGCTGTCCAAAAACCGAAGTCCTAAATTGTATCTTGTCAAGAGTGAAAGAAGTGCTCATTGGAAACTCTTACAGCAAAATAGTGACATCTCCTGGTCACCACTGTGCTTTCACTGATTTGTGAAACAAAGAGGACAAGTGGGAGACCCCAGCCAAGAGGGTGACTGAATTATTTGGGGGTTTAGTAAAGCCGAGCATGTGATTATACTAGATCACACTCAGAAATCCGTTCAAATGTGATTAGATGAAAATTGCCAGAGAGATAAATTAACAGTTCTATCATGTGTATTTTAATTAATTTTATCTGTACGACTTAAGTCTCTGTGATGCAAACGCTTTTCTTTTTCCTTCGCGCTTGTCAGCAGGCCCCCTGGATTCCCCAAAAACGAAGACTTGAATCTGGAGATCAGAGACTTCAGTCTGAACAGAGATTTAAACCAGTTCCGCAGCCCAGTTCTCTCTTGTCTACTTCCAAGGGGAATAATAGGAGCCAGGGAAGCTGCTCCTAGATGTTTTGCTGTTTTCAGATGCTAACACTTAAGACTAGGAGCTCTGACCTTAATTGACACCAAGCGCTGAGCATTTCTCTCACACAGCAAAGCTTGTTGGGCCAAGGTGGCAATGTGAATGTGGGCATGGGAGGGGGAATAAAAGTAGGAGGGAGATTTCATGTAAAGGCTTCCCAACACAGTCCGCTGTAGCAAGGGTGGGAGACATGTAAGCCTGCCTTGAAGACAAATCTTCAAGGAGGGGGTTGGGATTGGGGAGGAATACAACTAGGATGGAGATTGTAAAGGCTTCTCAACAGAAACCTTTGTGGCAAGAGTGGGAGACATTTAAGCCTGCCTTGAAGACGAATCTCCAGGAAGGGGGTTGGGACGTGAGGGAGACCTTTGCAGAGTGCTCTGCCTTGAAACAGCAGGGCAAGCTGCCTTTTGCCACCCTCCTGCCCCTCAAAAACAAACAAAAAAAGGCCTGGTGTCCAAGCCAGCCAAGTGTAGCCACCTGGGCGGCCAGGAGATGTCACTGCTTTGCTGCGAGAGCACAGTCTTTCTCAACCACTTCTCACCCCCAGCCCCCTTCATCTGGTGGCAAATTGTTAGTGGCTGAGTAGGATTGAAGGGGGGGAGAGAGAAGGGGAGAAGATTGTGTTGCAAATGCCAGGGAGAACCAGGAGGTGTCTCAGATGTGGGACTTGTTTATCACTCAAACCTGCCCACCGGGGTCTCCCCCCTCCCCCACCTCCTCAGCAGCCTGGTTTGGTTGTTGTTTTTTTTTCCCCCTTCCTTCCCTTTCCCCGTCTCTCGCTGCTCTGAGAGGCAGCAGGAGCGGTGGCAGCTCCTGCAGCGGCAGCCCGAGCTCGGCCGCAGCCGAGGCAGGCAGGGCGCGGCGGGGAGGGGGCTCCGCCATGGCAGCTCCCGCCCCCCAGCCCCTGCGCTGTAGCGTGAAGCTGCTCTTCCTGGGCGACGAGCAGCTCCGCGGGGGGCTGCCGGTCGCCAGCCCCGGCCAGCGAGCCCTCCAGGTGGCGCTGCAGCCGGGAGAGGAAGAGGCAGACGTGACTGTGACAGACGGTTAAGTACTGAGCCCAGCGGGGTGGGTGGCGGCTGCTGCCTGCCGGCCCCCTTCGCCCGGGGGAGCAGTGCCCCGGCCCCGCACTGCAGCGCTGCCCCTGCGCCTGCCGGGCTCCTCCTGCCCCTGGGCCACGGGCTGAGGCAGGCAGCTCCCCTCCCTGAGGAGGTGGGCGGCTGAGCCCCCCTCCCCCGCTTTTGAATTGTTTTTTAGTGGGTGAAAGGAAGTTGCCCCCCTGTTTGGTCCGGGGGGGGGCATCAGCAAGGCGCTGGGCATCGTGACTCTGCGCAGAAGGCCGTGGGCTGGGTGCTTGAGAGGGCTGGCATGCAAGGCATTGACCTCTGGGGCAGCTGGGCGCGGGGCAGAGCTCTTCTCTTCACGAGGCCCCTGGCCTGGAGAAGGTGAGACTGAGGGGGATTTGATAGCCGCCCTCTGCGGCCTGCTGGGCGCTTCCAGGGGATGGAGCTGGGCTGTTCTTGGTGGCGGCGGTGACCGAGCAAGGAGCAATGGCACAAGTGGCAGCAAGGGAAGTTTAGGTTGGATGTTAGGGGAAACTTGCTCATTAGAAGGGTAATAAAGCACTGGAACAGGTCACCCAGAGAGGTGGTGGCATCTCCATCCTTGGAGGTTTTGAAGACCCGGCTAGACAAAGCCTTGGCTGGGATGATCTAGTGAGGGATGGTCCTGCTTTGAGCAGGGGGTTGCACTAGATGACCTCCCAACCCTCGTTGTCTCTGATTCTGGGTGCTGCTGTCATAGACCTAATAAACTAATAATGCCACAGCGATGAACAAGGTATAAATGCCTCCTCGATCAACGTACTGAAGGTGGGCATGGAGCTCTGTTTGTTTGGCGCGTACCAAACACACTGATGACAGGTGGGATGTGATATGTGCCCTCTGGCAATGTTTTACCAAACACAGTTCTTGCCCTGGCTTTGGGAAAAGCATGACTGTTGTATGCTGGTGAATAGCAAACACGGAGGCTTTTTCATCTCAAAAAACTGATTTTGGGAAGGAGAAGCATAGGCCAGACTTTTTTCCCCAGAATTTTGAGCGCCAGGGAATTTTTAACTTAGAAAAGGTCTTTGCTTAACTTCACATCCAGAGGATGAGATCTTAATTTCTTGAGCCTCGTGCCAATACATAGCTATAACTCCACAGTTGTGTTAATGCTAAAGCATGCCAGTTCCTTATGTCAGCCTGGTTATAGTGGTGCAAAGAGGGATTAAATCAAAGCCATTTCCAATCATGGCTAGCTGTGCTGTTCCAGTAATTTCATAAACAAAACCTAAGAAAATTATGTTTCTCTCTAGACAGTATGAACTATAGAGATTAGCTCTCCAATCTTTTTTTTTTTGCTTGCAAAGGTCGTATGCTATTTTAGGGTTTACAAAGGGCAAACGCAAAAGGCAGATGTAAAGTCCCGAGAATATCTGTGAAAGCACAGTTTGATCACTCTGTCCCATGCAATTGTTCCCTGATGCATATGCATTTGTAGCTTGGTAATTGAGCTATCACACAAAAGTAAACAGATAAACTCTTTTGCACCTGGGGTAGGGAGAGAACAGTAAAAGACATATTTTGAAAATGTAATAATTACTAGAGGAAATAAAAATAATAGTAATAATCAAGTGCTGTCAGCTAGGAAAACATGCTAACGCTGAGCCCAGTCTGCAAAGCATTTTTAACTTCTGCTGTAACTTTCCATAGCACTTTACAAGACTGGGCTGAAAAATTGCTGAAAGGGAGTGTAGAACTAGATGGGTCATGAGTGCAAATGAATCAGCTCTCATTCAAACTGTTAGTGGGCATTTGTCCATTTTTCCCAAACTCATGGAGCTGGGCATTTTGGTGGAAGGGGATGACACAAATTGATCACAACTAAGACTAGCAGGATGAGGTGGACTGGGATGTTGGGGTCCATTGTCTGGAAGATAGAACACCAACTATTTGGCTGGTTATATCTTGTATGCTTCTAATGTGTTCAGCTTTTATGAGCAATGAAAAATCATCAGTTAATGTTGCGGGGGGGTAAAATCTGAATTTAACAAATATTTAAATGGGAAAGGATCACATGTAACACAACTCAAAACTTGGAAATACAATGGGAATGTTGTTTTACTCAAGCTCAGGCTTTTAAACATACTTTGAAATCTGGAATGATCGCCAAACCCTTCTGTGCCTATCTTGTCTCTATGCTTTTGATCACTTTCACTGATCTGTACCTGTGCTCTCATACTAAGTTAAAAAGAGTGCTTGCCTCTTCTGGGTGATGCTTTAGGAGAACTGAGACCTGATAATCTCAACCTTCACCTGTCAAAGGTGGTTTCTACTCAGGCAAGTAGGTGTAGTTGGTTTCGCTAAGAACTACTTAAGAATGTGGATCAAGTCTGAACTTCCTAAGGGCTCAGTCGTGGCTTTCGGCTCGTATTAGTTCAGTGTGGTTCAGAGGGGGGCACACCTCTCTTTTGGGGAACAGAAAGCTCTCCCTCACACACCTTTATGCCCTCGTGCCTTATACTAAAACATTCATGCTACAGCCAGACAGTATATCAGACTGGGTGTAAAGTGAGATTAGTTTTACAGGCACGTGGCAGTTCTATCATTTGCTGCCTGAGCAGTTACTGTATTAGGGGAGAGATTAAGGTTGCAAAGAGTTCTATTATATGCCCTATTTTTAGACTCTTATAACTTTGGCAATCAAAATTGATTGGCTCTGAAAATTGCTTGAGTTTATTCTGAAGCACGAGGAGAATTTTTTTTTGTGAAGTGGTCAGTCATCCTGTGGGGTTTTCTTCTTAAGATGCAAGTTATTTAGAAAAGAAATGTTGTTCTTTTTCTTCATGTCTCAGCAGCTCAGTAAAGAATTTTTAGTACCATTTCACTTTCTAAATGATCAAAACTTCTTCCAAAGATGTGCACAAACTATGTTTGAAATAAAAATAGTTGTAATTCAACATAGTTATTAATGATTCTGTAACCAATTATAATTGGTAGCAATTTGTATATGAATTATTTTTTTCTCTCTGGTAGCTGGTTGCAGCTTACAGTAAATATTAAGGTTCTTGCTGTGCTTCACAAATGTAAAAGACTTTCTCTAAATTTAAGCTGTAGCTTTTCCGGTGCTACAGAACTAGGTTTCTATTCTGAGCTTTTATAGATTTTTGTAGTTTATCTAGTAATTGTATACTGTGTAGCAATAATTTTGTTGCAGAATGGTGCACACATTTTTTTTTCATTGAAGTGTAAAGGAAAATTGGTCAAGCTGTCTTTAAATTATAGATCATTAAAAATTACCCTGAGTATAGAGGAACTCTGAAAGCAGCAGATCTGTAGTGAAGTTGGCAATCAGGGACCATTATAAATCTTATAATAACACCTATTTAATCTACAGAGGTTCTTGTACTGTGTTCATCAGCCTTGTATCTGAGTGTGTTCCAGTAGTGCATTAAGCAAAGTTGTTAACATCTGTCGTGTATGTGTATGTGCATTCTATCATAATTTCTCCATAGATGAGAAGTGTGTGCAGCAAAATGCCTTATTTTAGAAAATTTGTAACAGAGCATAACTGGGCAGGCATAACTGGGCAGTTCTGCGGTCTGGTTGGCAGCAGTTCCTGGGGCAGCAGACACTGCTGCTCATGGTGAGGCCGAAAGAGCAGCAGCTATTTTTGCACCCCTGTAAAGGCAGTATTCGTGGCTGATGTCTCAGTTGTGCCCGCCCCAATTTTTAGTATGGTACTAGGTTTTTTTAGTAATGGAGTAATACAGGCACTCATTTGCTATATTTTGTGTGAGAAGACAAGATCAAATAAATGTTGCTTGCACTGGGAGCGGAAGGTGGCCAAGTTTGTAATGGTCTGCAGTTCCTGCGGGAGTTCATTCAACAATCTTGAGGTAGCCCCCAAAAAAGCTCTACCACCTGCTTATCCTTATTACAGACAGTTCTACTGTGCCAAAAGAGTGACTTCTAAGTTGCATACAGAAAGTGATTTTGTGATTACAAAAATATTTATTTGAAGTACTGGAACAGTTTTTGATATGCCAGTATTAAGTTATGAATGATTTTTAAATGACATGTGATTTAATTTTATTCAATGTATGCTTTTTGGGGGGTCCTGCTAGCTAAAAACAGCTTGACTGCAATTCTTTAAAATCTACATCATTACATACTACTGACATATAAAACATATGCTAATTATACTTCAGCATTTAAATTTATTTGTAAATATTTGCCTTGTAGATTAAATATATACAACATATCAATGTGTGTGAAGTCTGCTTGGGGACATGTGAGAACACTGTAGACCCTGCCGTGTCATAGTATGAGAGCTAAGACAGAGCAAGCTATGAACACTGAGAACCTATAGCACTCCAAAGCCTAAAGTCCTGTGCAGGTCAGAATTCTTCTAAGAAATTTGAAGTATGGGACAACAAAGACTTGTAGAGACATGCCCAAACTGGAAGTGGGAAGCATGCATGTTGGCTGATAGAAGAGAGATAGAGGAACTTTGTTCTGCATTAGCCTTGTAGGTTTTACGTTATGTTGTGTTAACCTCTTTCTTTTCAGAAAGACAGAAAAAAATCAGCTGTGACTATGGTATTGCTTAGATATGTATATAGGGCAAAGGATGTGATACTTAGCAAAGTTGTCAATTTTTTTAAACTATATTGCTAGTTGGTATAGACAAGGATTCAGAAATGTTTTCTATTCCCACATTGGCCACTGGTTTGGTGGTGTCAGCAACAGTTACAAAGCATTGGAATGTTGTGAGTTATTAAAGTTAGTATATGTTCACTTACGTGTTTGTTTCCTGATCTGTACAGTGGGGATAACAATACTGACTTATTTTTGTAAAGTGATTTGAGACTAGCAGATGAAAAGCCTGATATAAATTAAGGGGATGGGGTGGGGGGTTGTTATTTAGCAATAGTCTATATAAGTGCTTACTGACATGAGAAGGTAGGCGAATGGATTTGAATATTAATTTACCTTTTCACTGTTCAGAAATCATTTGTATGAGTATAAGTATATAACCTATAGCTATTTTTGGAATGGGTGATCTTAAGTCTCTGTCCATTTATATAAGATACCCACTATCCATCCAAAAGGATTACATACTTATTAACTGTAGTACCTTAAAACTGGGTGGTACCCCTTTAAATAATATGGGTGTACTCTAGTGAGCCTTTTGGGTCACATCAAGATGAGTGTGGCCCTGTGGTATGTAGCACCGCAAACACGTCTGCGGTACCCACATATCTGTGGTGCCTGGATATCCAAGGATCAAAAAAATCCATTTAAAAAAAAGAAAAACAGCAGTATGTCCTGCCCAAAACCAGAGCCTGTGCCAGAGCCACACTCTGGTTGCCAGCCAGGCTCCGAGCTGCGGGATTGCCACAGCTGCAGCCCCGGAATGCCCCCAGGACTCCCAGGTAAGGCTGCTGGGGCCAGCCCAGTGCTGGCTCCAGCCTCCCCTATTCCACCCAGGGTAACCTGTCATGCGACAGAGGGCACATAACACAGTAGTTCCCTGGAGACAACTAGTGGCGGCACAAGGTGCGCTGCTGCTAGTTGTCCCTGGGGAACCAAATGTCCACGTATATGTGGACATGGCCTTGATCCTTACTGAAGAAGCCACCAGAGCCTTACAGAGGTAGTAGAGTAACCGCATGAACAATAAAGGATAATCTGATTTAAAAAACAAACAACCCCCCCCCCCCAAACAAATCCAAACTTTTCCCACAAATTAGGCAGTGAAGATAAGTCAGGAGAGGACCTGAGCAAGTGCTTGGGGAGAGATGTTCTAGAGGAAGCACCTATGACAGAGGCGTAGTTAGCCTGAAATTCAGACGTAGGCACCTATTATAATTATTTGGATTGTTATAACTGTTTGCTTCCACTACTGTACTACAAAGCCCCTAAGGGGCAAACTGTAAACCCAGAGTGCCCTCAAGGTTGGAACTCTTAAGCAAGTGTAACAGCTAGAGATACTGGGAGGTTAGTAGTGGTCTTGAAGAACCTCAGACAGTTGAGCCAGAAGGTCCCATGTTTGTAAAGGGGTAGCAGATAGCGACTCTACAACCAGGAAGTGTGCCAGAGAAGTCAAGAAAGAAGCAAGAGCTGCAGGCTACTTGGGTGGTGGGAAGCTATAGAACAGAGGCCTAGTATAGTGTAATCCTAACACTGCAGTCTGTTTTCTTAAATGTTCCTTGGTGTATAAATAAATAGCTGCCTTTATCTTTAAGGCTAGCAAAGTTTTGATCAGATTTTTCATGCAAGTCTTTTTTCTTTTTTTTTTTAATGAGATTAGACTTTTCCAGTTTTGCCTCCCTCAGAGGTATTGGGTGTTGACTGCGGCCAGGGCTGTGGGTTTTGCCTGGGGCGTGCCAATGCTCCTGGGACTGAAAAATGTGGACATTCCTGTTTAAAGGTTCTTACTCCTCCACTCAGGATCAGACTGATGACTATATTTAGGATCAGGAAGGGATTTTACCTTATGGTCAGATTGGCAGTAGCATAATGTTGGAGAGGGGGATGGGGAAGGATGGAGGGGGAATGGGGCACCAGCTCCAGGTGCCAACTTTGTGAGGGTGCCAAAATAGCATATCCCTGGGGAGGCCATACCTTGGTGGCATCAGCAGTCACATGTAGGTGCTATGGCAGCTGCAGCTGGGTGCATGGACACCATGCTGCTGCTGTAGTGCAACAACTAAGGCGGACAAAGAAACACCACTGCAAAAGGAGACCTTTTTTGTCCCTGGAATAGGTAAGATTCCTGGGCCCCTTCATGCCGCCATCCCTGGTTTCAGCACACTTTCCATCCAAGTGCTCAGAGGCTCCCACCTACCCTACTCTGCTTTCCAGCAGAGTTTGCCTAGGGTGCAAACCCTGCTAGTTATGCCTCTACAGATTAGCATGGACTGTGGGAGCTTTTGCCTTACTCTGTAGCAGGTAACTTGGTAGTCTTGCTTGGAGCTCTCAAGTATATTTTAACAATCTCCTGTCCTTGGAGTGGCAGGACATTGACAGTACTCTCATCCCCCTGCTTTACTTGTGGCAGGGTAGGGTGTCCTTGGTGTTTTGGGGCAACATGCCTTGTAGTTGTGTGATAGGGTTGTTTTGTAGTTTTAAGAATAGGTTAGACAAACACTTATATAGGATAGTTTAGAGAAGGATGAGCCTACCTTGAGCTGAGGGTTCGAATAGAAGACCTGAAATCCCTTCCAGGCTTGCTTTTTCTGTGATTTTAATTTACAGAATCACATTATTATCATTTGGTTTAGAAACAAATTACATAGACGGGGTTGGGAGAGGGGGAAAGCTAAGTGAAGACTATGTGGTAACATAATTTGAAATATTTAAAAATAGTTAAAAATCTTGTATCCTTTCCTATCCAAACTACAACAATTTGGTTGTGTGCTGTTTCTACTTCACATGCACATAACTGTGATGAAAGACCATTAGCTGCTATTTTTGTGAAATCATGGTTTTGAATTTTCTCTGCTCTCTCAGATTACTCTGTAACAATTAAAATGAGTGTTAATGCCTACAGTGCAAAAATAGAGTAACATTTTTTGGAAGCTTGAAATTAAAAAAAATGTTCTAGCCCCCATCAATTTGGTTTGGCATAAAAAAAATGTTTACTTTTGTCCTTTTACAAATACAGCTGAAGTAAACTTGCTCCGAGCTTGATTCTGCAGGATGCAGAGTACTACTATGAGGTGGTGAAAACCATCAACTCCACTAACAGAAATTTAGTGCTGGGCACCTTGCAGGATTAAACCCACAGTGCCTTCCTTCATGCCAAAAGAAAGCTGCAGATCTGAATAGGATTCGTTAACTAATTGCTGCTACACCCACTTATTTCTAACACGAATAGAAGCTCTGTGGAAATGCATATTGCATCTACTGTTCACTAGATGAATTCATTTTGATTGGTGTTGCTACAAGGGAAAATAAAGCTCCTGTCATTTTGTTAGGTTAGTTTTATAAGAAAACAGTAAAACTAGCGAACCAGGACAGAGTAAATCACAGTATGTTCTCTGGCTTTAAAGGATGTCTAGAAAAAATGCAACCATTCTATCTAAACTATTTCTATTTAATTATAATCAAAACAAATTAAAGCATAATAGCCTTAATATTGGAAAGATTTTTCTTCAAGTTACTTGTCTGCCCCAATGTATAGTAGCCAAATGTGAACTGGATGATGAGGCTTGTTTGTTCTGACCAATAAGAAAATTTCATCTAAATACCTTTTTCCCTTCCTCCTCTTTTCTCTGTCTCTAACTGCATTAAACTGTTTGCTTTATTCAAAGAGGTCTAATGATACAGAAACTGTTAGCCTAATATTCGGTTCTCAAATTATTTATAGTTGAAAAGGATTTAGAAGGATTTGGAACAATTTGCTCTTTGTGTTTGTGTTGTTCAAGTTTTTGGTGGGGCGAAAATACAAACTGTGTAAACTCTAGAGTCCCTTTTTGAAGATAAGTTATCTTTATTTTTCTTTTAAAGATCAGTGTTAGAACATGGTTTTTTCTACTTGATAATTTAATTTTTTAACTATTTATCATTTCTCAAAAGAAATAAGGGCTTCCGAGAAAAGTACTGAATTTATATCATAGTAAATAGAACATTCATAAAAATATTTTAAGTATGAATGGATTTTTGGTTAATTGCATATGTATTGCATAGAACTAATTCTGCATCAAATGTTGTCCGGTCAGAGGTGTACTTGTTTTGAAGTCTTATAAATTCTCAATATTGGTGAGTCTCCCTATAGTCTTCCTTGAAAGGTCTATAAAATTGGGTCTCAGAGGAAACATCAGGAAATATTTAAGCTTTTTTTCCTTTTAATTATTTTTGTTTGAAAAAAACAAACAAACCCGCAAGTTCTTAGAATATTTTAAATTGAGGCTGAATTCTACTCCTTCCTCTCTCAAAATAATTTAAAGGGAGATATTAAAAGCACTTTGTTTGGATAAACCAGGATTAATATTTTCATCAAAAAATGTCTTGGGTAGGACCTTTTTTCAAGCCTGTTACTCTAAAGTTGGAGACCTTAAACTCTCTTTCCAGAACCTTCAGCCTGTGCTGTACCACAGCATTATCCTGTACTTTTCTAGCTATGTAAATCCATTATAATTTAACTGCAGTTCTTAATTATACCTTTTTAATCATTTTCTCTCTGTTCTGCTGAGGCTTCCACATTTTCAGTCTTAGGAAAATTGTATCCAACTTCTGATCCATTTTCAATGAGGCATTATAAATCATTTTAAGGTTATAAATCACCTACCTCCCATGGACTCACTCCTGTGCCCAAAGAAGGAGATGGCAAAACTCACATTAAATTAAAAGGTGTTGGATTATGTCCCACTAGTGAGAGATGGCAAACTTATTGACCAGCTAGACTGGAAGAAAAAGGGTGGAGGAAAGGTAGATCGGCTATCTCAGAAGTTACATTGACTTTAAAGAAATTCTTTCCCCTTCACCTCAGCCAGCACTGAGGACTGTGGGCCAGGTGTAAAGTTAGGCAAAATCTGGTATAAAATTAGGGAAGAGAATAAGTATGTAATATGCAGGAAACATGGAATATTTGTATGGTTCCTACACCTTCTATTGATCCTTAGAACAATTATAATAAATATGATAATTTCACATCTTGAAATTTGAATTGCTGCAAGCTAGGTTGAGACCACCAACTCATTCCCGCAGCACTGCATTCTCAGGATGATGACTTTTAGACCCTGCTGACCTGGGCTGGACATGTACAGTTGGGCTTAAGGGATAAACCTCATGTTTTATTAGCACCCTCCCATGTCATTAAGTTATCTGTGTTAGATGCCTCTTAGTTTGATGGACTGCACTATGCTTTCTACCACTAGGAGTACATTTAGACTGTAGTTCTGTCTTAAGACTAGTGAAATAAAGTAATTTAGTTATAAACTGAGAGTCAAATTCACCAAGTATGGACATGTGCATTAGAGACTCAGTATTTGGTGTACCTGTGTTTTAATCCTAAAAATACATATGCATTGCATTGGCTTTAATGGCAGCAATGTTTCAAGAACAGGTGCTACAAACAGGTCCAACCAGGAAAGCTATTATCTCCTTTTATGCCATGTAACCATAACCATTTGTCCTTACTCAGCAACCATTTGTTCTCGCTCAGGCTACAAACAGATGTTGTTTTTGTGTCAGGATCAGTTGAACTGGGATGTGTCCCGTAGGATCGGTTCCCTACCACTTCAGGGGCCAAATCCTGTGGGACAGTGACCCTGGATGCTTGGCCCTGATTTGGGGGCACCCTGGGAAAACCTATGTATTCCCTTCTGTGTGCCTGCAGAAATGCAAACTGGGAATTCCCTTGCAAGGGGTCCTGGGGTGTACATTTCATGTGAGCTCCATGGAGGTGCCTGACTCTATACCATGAAACTTATGCCCCAGGATCCCCTGCAGGGGAACTCTCTGGGTGTGCATATGCTAGCTTGGAGCTGGGTGCACATGGGATTCCCTAAGATATCTCTTAGTCAGGGCCAGGCACCTCCAGCTTTTATTCTGCAGGATTGGGCCCCTAAAGCCCCAGGGGTGCCTGCCTAGGTTGATCAGAAAGCATTGTCAGCTCTGGGCTGCCTGTGCTCTTGTGCCACAAATAAGCAGACATTCATCATAAAAAACAGCACAAACTATTACTAGGAATCGTACCGCCACTTCAGGTATTTACAGATGCAACAAGAGGCAGGAACGTCTGTTCGGTTGGATTTTGTGTCTCCATAAAAATGTTTATGGTAACACAAAGGCAACATCAGTTTGCAGCCTAAGAAAATCAGAAAGATGGTACTTTGAGAAAACTTGATGATATGAGGCTTTTAATTTCTTTAGCATTATCACTGACACCTAGAGGATTTCCTGGGGGATGGGGGACTGAAAGGAAAAATTAAACAGTGCTTTTAAGAGTTCTCTAAATTATTCTACCTATTTGGGGGATTTTTTTTCCTTTTTTGTTTTTGTAAGGGGGAATTGCAGACAGCTCATGAAAAAGAGCAGATTATTCTGTATGAAGAATTACAGCGTCGTCGAATGAGACATGGTTAAAAATAGGAATCTTGAGATTTTCTGTTAGCTTTTCTGTGTCACTGTACTAAGTCTTCTAATGAAAAGCAATTAGGATTCAGGAATGTTCAATAACTACATTCTAAAAGTTTTGTTTTACATATTTTTCTCTGCTTCATGTGGGCCAGATTTTGTCACCTGCAGAGGATGGACGAATATCTAGAACAACATTTATGTTTGTAGTAACCACAGTATTAGTGAGAAGTGACCTACATGGGGTCTGGGTAAGCAATCCAATTCTCAAAAGCTGGAAGATCTTCATGTGGATTTGAATAATTTGTTCTTGAGGTCAACAATGAATACTGCTTCAATGAGATGGTTTAGGTGTTACACTCTATGCCTCCTATGCAGGACCAGTAGAGAGATTTCATAAAACTTGAATAGTAAGGCTCCAACTAGTCTCCTTTTATACCATTGTGAATATACTATAAAGATTTGACTTTATCAGAAAACAGTGCATGCAAGGTGACTGAGGGGGCAGGAGTGGGGGCAGGGGAGGTGAGGAAGAGAGAAAATGAAATACACGTAAGTAACATTAATTCAGAGTTTCTCAGTATTGATTCTTCAGGCTTTGCAGTCTTCAATAAAAAAACAGTAAAACATATTTTTACAACTTTGTAGTTAACTAAAAATTAACTTTTGATTGCATTGAGTCATAAAGACTATCCACAATGACCCACATTTGTGTGTAACAGAGTTGTCAAAAATAGTACTCCTTTTAATGCTTTTGGTTACAGACAGACAGTCAAAAAGCCTGAGCCTGAATTGATTCGATCTTTTCAGGTTAGTCTAACCTGGCTAAGCTAAATCAGTTTGTAACCCAGACAGACATCCCAGAAATGCAGGGACATGCCTGCAGGGCTCAGGCTAGAAGCCAGGGGTGTGCTAGCACAGCCTTCCCTTTGCTTCAACAGGGCAGAGCTGAGGTGGGTGCGACCAGGCCCCGGTAGGACGCTCTTATGATTTCCCGCCCCCTCCTGAGCAGCTCAGCAGGGAATGTTCATCACCCTTAACTCGGTGTTTATCAACTCATTAAGAAAACAAAGCCTCTCTCCATTAACTAAGGGAGCTCTTCTTAAATAGCTCTTCCAAGGAAGGACATTAACCTACCTGTTGATTAGCTCCAAAAAGTCTGTCTGCCTGTGGAGCAGAGAGCACAGAGATTCCAGCCCAGAGAGCAAGTTGAGTGGGTATCTGGTTTATCTTAAACTAGCAAGGGGTCTGGGACAGACATTGCATAAGTCAATTTGAGCCAAATTAGTTAAGTCTGATACTACCTTCAACCAGGTTTATTTCAAACCAGTTTCAGCCATTTCCAAACCTGTTTATGTGCATGGAACATCTGTTCTGTTACAGGTTTAAACCAGTTTCTGATCACTTAAACCAGTTTGTGTGTAATGTCTGTCCCTAGCCTTCAAGTCCAAAATGGCTAACAGCAGAAATTTCTTTCAACCTGAATTGTTAGTCATGAACATGGATCAATTTATGCTGTGATCAAGTGGTGACTACCTAGAAATAATGTGCAGTTCTCTTTCTGCCTCTCCTTCTCTTACCTTTCAAACATTGGATTTAGTGTCTTCCTCATGTCCATAAATGGTAATCTTCCCAGTCTAGGTTATTGTAAGGACTGTACTATTTTCATCTTCCAAATTTGGATGTAGGTCACAGTAGAAAACCTGTTAAATCCTTGAAGTCAAGGATGTTCTATGTCGTGTTTTGGATAGGGATGCTTTTTTTGAGTCAACGCACTGCTTTTTTCATGTAATTTAGAATCAGAGTGAGGCAAAATATTATTACTTTCATCCCAAAAGATGGTTTGCAAAAGGCTGGGTGAAGCATTGACAATTCCCCTTTATGCTTTATCAGAACATGTGAACACCAGAAGTAGATGCACATCAGATCCCCTTATTCTGTGCCTGGCGGTCTCTGAAAAGGGTGTGGTTTAAATCCCTGTGCACCTGGAAGTTCTTAGCAGTGTTTTGTTCTTCTTATTGGACCTCAAATGCTGTGTCTTCTGTAGTATGGGGTATTTGCATTTATATTTGCAGTATAAGAGACTGAACACGAGAGACTTGTTGTCTTTGGGGATGTCTATACTGCAATCTAGCTGTAGCACAAAGATGTCAGAGTTGGCCAAGTTAGCTACTTTAAAGCCAGCTGTCGACTGAAGAAGCATGGGATGATGCATAAGCTAATATACCCTACTTCTGTGACTGCAGTGTAGATGCACCAGTACAGTACAGTTTTGGAGTGAATGTTTCAATTGTTCCTAGGGGTGTTTCAATTGTTCCTATGTATCTTTGCAGTTGCTTGTCTCTATTAATGCTGATAATCTACCAGGGAATACACACTAGCTCTGAATATCTCCGCAATTTAATATACTTATTACCTGTAGGGAGAGCTGTTAGAGAGTAAAAGTATGCGTGTGACTCTGTTTGCTTTAGTTAGTGTGTGATCTCCCCTTCTTTTCCCCCCTGCCTCCTTTCCATACACTTAAATCTAATTAATGAGAGTCCAGTTACTGTAGGTACGGCATTTCCTTGGTATGTGTTTGCCTAAGAACAACGATTGTCTAAAATAATGCCTTTTGATTAGCCTTTTGGGACTTTTTGTTGATTTTGACATTGTACTCTATTGAAAGCTTAAAAGCCTGAACTAAACTATAGCAGATTTTGAGGTTTTCATACAATGGCACTCTCATTAAAAACAGCAGCTTTCAGGCTAATGATCCTTTGCAGATTTGAAAATAAAAATGGCAGTTTTGTACTGAGGCTAAGTCTTGCCTGTGTTGTTCAGTAATTTACACTTCATAATATATGTACACAAATCAAGAGGTTTAAAAGGATATGAAAGGACACTTAATATGACGGTTATCCATAACAAACCTCCAAGGCTAAATACAGAGGTTCAAAAAGCCCAAGGTGAAATCAATTCCATCTTTGCAGGTTTTTCTATTTTGCATAGATTGAACTGATAAGGGGCTGAACTGACATTCAGTACTTCCATGGCCAAACCAGGTAGAAGCCTGCACTTGCCCAGGCCAGGAGTATGTATGTATGCCCAGGCCATATGTACCTCCCATTATGCTGGACACGGCGGAAGGCTGCCAAACCTAGCTGATGGCAGCCTATGCCTGACAGGCTGCTGGACACCCCCTCCCCCCCACTGTTAGCCGCAGGGCAGGGGGAGAGCCAGCAAAGAATCTCTTCTCAGCCCTGCCCCCTGCCAACAGAGGTGGGTGGCAGGGGAGGGGAAATGCACCCCAGGCCACCCCAGCAGGGGTCTGCATGGCACAGAGGGAAGGGGAACCCTGTGTGGGAGCTTTTCCCCACCCACTGCCCAGTACTCCAGGCTGGGAAAGCCCCAGCCTCACCCCCTTTCTAGCCCACAGCCTCTCTGAGATACAATGGCATGTGGGGAATGCATCCCTGGCCCAGCACCAGCCCCACCAGCAGAGTGCTACATGGGAACTCCTGTGGCCGGCAAGGGGGCAGGGCTGGGACTTTCCTAGCTTGATTCTCTGGGCTGCATATGTGGGGAAAAGACCCCCATGGGGTCCCTGTACAGGTCCCTTTTGGGGGGAGCTGGTGCTGAGCTGGGGGTGTTTTTTGCCCCCCCTCCCCCCAAAATGTGGGCAGGTGGCAAGGGGGCAGGGCTGGGGTGATCCCAGCCTTGCTCCTTGGGTTGTGGGGGGATGAAAAACTCCCACTGTGAGGGTTTTCCCTCCCTCCATGCTGTGCAGCCCCAGGCTAGGGGATCCTGGGGGTCGATTTCCCTGCTCCTGTCCTGCCAGGCTGACGGGTCCAGGCAGGAAGCAGGTTAGGAAGCAGAGGCTTTACTGCCTTAGCTCTATGACAGCTAAGGTGGG
Source organism: Alligator sinensis (assembly GCF_000455745.1). Taxonomy (NCBI): domain Eukaryota; kingdom Metazoa; phylum Chordata; order Crocodylia; family Alligatoridae; genus Alligator; species Alligator sinensis. The sequence goes on from NW_005842145.1 coordinate 1,588,803, forward strand.
GCCAGCCCTGCTCCACTGGAGCAGACAGCACAGCCCAGGGCTGCAAAGCATCCTGGGATGCTGGGGGGCTATGAGGTAACTTGAATCAGGAGGGGATCTGGGATGGAAGTTGTATAAACTAGTTTAACCTAAATCAGTTAGGTCTGATCCTACATCCATCCAGGTTTACTTTAAACTGGGTTCAGCCATCTTGAAACTGGTATATGTGCGCTGTACTTCTGTTCTGTTACTGGTTTAAACTGGTTTATATGTAACTTCTGTCCCTAGCTCAAGAGATTAGACTGTTTTTTTGTTGGTTTGCTGCTGTTTGTCACATCCTAATGTTGAATCCTGTTTTAATCTCTAGGTTTTTGCACTATGCCTGATGCCTTAATACATTACTATGTTTCTCACATAGTGAGGATGGTCCAGTGTTATGCTAGCTTGAAACTTGGGAGACCAAGGGTTCAGTTTTCAGCCACAAACATCCCATGCGACATTGGGCGAGTCATCTGATTCTCAGTGTCAGGGCAGTCCAATTGGCGGCCCGTAGGCTGCATGTGGCCCTTGAAGGGCTAATGTTCAGCCCGTGGATTCTCACCTGGCCATTGCTCTGGCTACAATAGCCGCTGGAAACACCAGGCTATCCCCTCCCTCCATCAGCTGCTGCTTCCTACCTTCACCCCAGAGAGCAAGACAGTGCAGAGGGAGCTGCTGAGTCCAGGGTTGCATGCTGGGGGAGGAGAACATGGCCATGCAATGGTGAATGGCATACCCATATGGGCATGTGTTTCAGCTGGGGGGATTGCATTTGTGTTCCTGCACAACACAGTGGTATGGGTGGGTGGGGGGTGCCCAGTACAGTAGTGAGGGCTGGGGAGCATCAGTGCAGTGCGCCTGGTGCAGCCTTTGAAGCATGTGGTCCCTGGGGTGTCTGGCCTTGGGGGCTTACAAGTTGGACAGCCTGTGCCATTAAATTGCTGCAGATTTAGCTATCAGATATTGATATCAAATCCTCTCAGTTTATTTTTCTTCTATATTTTGTTAAACTTCCACAATGTTTTTTTTGAGGAGATAGATTTTTCTGAGTTTTAATCTACATTTGAAATTGTAGGGGAATCATCAGCTTTTACTCCTCATGTTTTAAAAGTCAAATTCTTTACATCTTTATCTTCATTGGAGCAAACAACCAGCACAAGTGGTAGATTCTCCCTTGTGTTACATTCAATCTTAATTTGAAGGTATGTCTATGTAGCACAAAGCAGTGCCATGTGAAAGTACCCAAGTTCTAAACCAGCCAGCACAGATTTAGTCACGTTAGTATGGTTCTTCACCAGGCCACCTGCTTCCTTTGGTTGTCCTAATTAGCCTGGAGAGAGAATGTACTTTGCCAATATAGCTATGCTGCTTTCTATACCCACACTTACGGGTTCAGAGCTACCTTTGGTATCTTTGTTACCTTTGGTATTTCTACATTGTGCCATGTAGACATGATCTGAATACCTGTTTAAAAATAGGCTTTAGTCAAACAAGGCTTTTGATTTAGGTGACAATCCATGGCCTGCATTATGTAAGTGGTCAGACTGGAGGATATAATCATCCTTTCTGGTCTTAAAATCTGTCCCTTAAAAAACCTTCAATTTGCACCTTCCCAAATTAATGGGAACCTTTGTTTGCAACAGTAGCAACAGTTCAGAAGTACAGTTTGGTTCTGACGCTATTGCCCAAAGTACAGCGTTCTAGAAATAATGTGATACTACAACTTTCTTGGCCTACCTGTAAGTATACAGGTGTTTTGAGCTGGACAAACAAGCTAACAGTAGAGCATGTGTGGGATGATACCAACCCTCTCCAAACTTTGACTCTAAATATGGTCTTTTATTTGAAGAGACAGATGGCATCACGCTCTTCAAGCCTAAATAAATGCTAGTTAGCAAGAAAGCCTGGAAATCTTTCACAATAATAAATTAACTATTAACAATCCTAAATGAACCAGAGGAAACTGCCAGTTTGCTATATTATGTTACTCTGAGGCCCCCTTTGCATGTGCAGGTAAAGGCACAATGGGATCTAAAGTGCAGTGGGATCTAACACGCAATATACACAGTAGCGCTTCCTGCCATGCCACATGTACACGATACCTGTAAAATGTAGAGGGGACCTGAGCCTTTCTCAAGCTTGTGGCAACATGATTTGAAATGTGACTTAGAGATAACTTAGGTGAGCGACATAGCCTGTAAACAAGCTTAGAGCTTAGGGTTATAAATCAGTTGGACTGATATAACTGTTCAGCCTGTCTGCTTCTGTACTGTGGGTGTATGTGGGGGTGTATAAGTGGGGTGTGGGTGGATATGGGGTTTGTGGTGGAGGTGTGTGGGAGTCTGTAGGTTTGTTTGTATATGTGGGATGTGGGTAGATATGGGGTTTGTGGGAAGCTGTGTGGGGGGAGCATGGCAGAAGTGTGTGAGGGTTGTGGGTGTGGGGGTGTGAGTGTATGACAGTGCAAGGGGGGGTATGGGGGCATGTTTATGGTGGGGAGTGCCTTACGAACACATACACACTCTCCCTCCCTCCCTCATTGCACACACACACACGGTGTGCTTCCCCCTCCACACGCACACACGCTGTGTGCTTCCCCCTCCACACATGCACGCTGCGTGGAACTAAGCTGTTCTAACTTTCAATCTGAATGAAATGGACTAAAATTTAGAGGGGTTTAGTTTAATTTACATTGATGTAGCAGTGGGCTGACAAAGCAGCTGTATTGGTTCAGACTGACTTATAGTAAACAGCTGTGTGCTTCCTCCCACACACACACACACACACACACACACACACACACACACACACACACACACACACACACTGTGCGCTTCCCCCTCCACACACATACCTTCCTTCTCTCCTGCTCTTGGCCCTGGGGCACTGATGCAGCCCCGTGCTCCCATGGTCCAGCTATACATCCAGGGGCCATGAGGGGCTGCAGCAGCCCCGTGGAGGGAAAGCAGCTGCAGGCAGAAACTTCCGGGTTGGGAGTGGGGGGGACATGGCTGGGGGGGCAGCAGGGCTGGGCTGGCTTTTCATAGTTTCATAGTTTGTAGGGTTGGAAAGGGACCTGAGCAGATCATCAAGTCCGACCCCCTGCCATGGCAGGAAAGTACTGGGGTCAAATGACCCCAGCAAGGTGTTCATCTAGCCTCCTCTTAAAAACCCCCAGGGTAGGAGCCAGCACCACTTCTCTTGGACTCCTGCTGGCTTCCCCTGGGTCCTACTGCCCCTGGCTCCAGTCAGCTTTCACAGGCAGCCAGAGGCAGATAAATATTAATTTTCTAAATTTTTTAGGTGCCCCACAGGCTGGATAGAATGGCCTGGTGGGCCATATTTTGCCTTCCTCTTGAAGGTGTTCTCCTGCATAGTAAGACAGGAATGGAAGCTTTAAGCAGCCAGAACAGGAGAGTTCAAGCAGCAGGTGGACTCTGGGAGTTGGGCCATTCTCCTGTGAGCAGGGAATCCTAATAGACTAAACAGTAGTTACTAGGAAGAGGAAGCTATAATGGGCCATAATGCCAAGATCTGTAATAAATCTATGGTTTTTTGGTGTTCAGTAGCCTTATGAACTACTTTTCCCAGGACTATCTTCCAAAGGTACTGTGTAGATTTATTTTGAAGACAAGATCCAGGAAGTCAGGATAGTGTTTATTAAAAGTATTTGCTTATTCATGATAAGGTGTTTATCTTCTTTCTATTTATTTTGTTGGAAGTTCATTCTGGAGTGTAACAGTTGTTTGTTTCTCCCCAACATGTATGAGGGCATTTGGGGCGTTTTTACACATGTTTCGGGGTGGGGGGGGGTACTTGAATTAGAGCACCCATGGGGTCTCTAATTAAAACACCTATGAGGTCTCATATATCAGTATCCCTGTGCTTCAAAAGGAGAGCAGGGGCTCTTTAACTAAAGCTTATTGACAGAGTTTAGTTACAGCTCCCCCACCACCATTTTGATGCTCAGAGGTGCTCATACATAAGATGTGGAGGCTGATGGAGCCTACTAATTAGCAGCTGCATCAGACACAATTAATCGAGTCTGCTCAGTGCATCAGAGCAGCCTCCCCTCGTGTACAGCACCCTTGGTGCACATGTTGTTGTGGTCATTTGTAGGATCCACAAATGTAGTCATATAGGCGACTGGTAGGGGGGCATGAGGGAGCACGTGCTCCCCCCTGAGATTGGCTGCTGCCGCTGTTGCTGTCACTGCTGGTTTCTGTGGGCAGTTGCTGATTGCCACCCTCCCCCCTGCTGCCACTGGCTTCTGCGGGTGGTCACCACTTGCTACCCCACTACCGACGCTGCTGCCCACAAACTGTGGCCCCCCAGTCTCAGGCAGCACCAGTCCCACATGATCTTATTGGACTGATTATAGCAGACATGGAAACATGTTGGTTGGTTTTTGTATTTATCATGTTAGAAATGTCTGGTTTCATCTGATGTTTCTTGGCCAGCATAACGTTTGGAGAGGTTGGGGGCAGCTGCTTGGGAGTTTCTTCAATGGCCTCATGTTGTAATTTTCTTCAAATATAGGATATCATTTTTCTATGGTTATTCTTATGCTTCCATTCTTGTTGTGGATCATAGTGTCTGAAAAGTTGATGTTGGTCCAAGAGTACCCCAGGGAAAATTTGTAAGGGTTTGGACAGGGCAAAATTATAGCTGTTTACTATGAGTCAATCTGAACCAATACAGCTGCTTTGTCAGCCCGCTGCTACATCAATGTAAATTAAACTAAACCCCTCTAAATTTTAGTCCATTTCATTCAGATTGAAAGTTAGAACAGCTTAGTTCCACGCAGCGTGTGTGTGTGGAGGGGGAAGCACACTGTGTGTGTGTGTGTGTGTGTGTGAGGTACCCCAGGGCCAGGAATGGGGGGGGGGGCTGTCTGTCTGTGCAATGAGGGAGGGAGAGTGTGTATGTGTTCGTAGGGCAAGTCCCACAAGCACTCCCCACCATAAACATGCACCCATGCCTCCATTGCACTGTCATACACGCACACCCCGACACCCACAACCACTCACACACTTCCGCCATGCTCCCCCCCACACAACTCCCCACAAACCCCATATCTACCCACACCCCACATATATACACACACCTACATACTCCCACACACCTCCACCACAAACCCCATATCCACCCATGCCCCATTTATACACACCCACACACCTATCCACCCCCACACCCTCCCAAACACACTCATACCTTCCCCCACATACCCACACACCCACAGCCCCGCACAAAACTATACTCACCCCCCCATGCCCTCCACACACCCATAGTTTCCAAGAGTAAGACTTCATTTTAAGCTATTGTGTGATCACCTTTATGTACACAAATCAATGAACATTGTAGATGTTTGCTTTTTAGAATATAATTTGGTATTTTATGGCAAGATTCCTTGCTGAAAGGAGTATTTCTGGGGGCAAGGAGAGAGGCATCTGGTGGCAAAGGTCAGGGGTTAGGGGCAGGACTTCCGGTCCCAATATGGCAACCAGGAGGCGGGGCACCTGTCAAGGGGTGGGGCTACCCATGTGGTCCTCGATAGCTTGCCAAAACTTGGTAAGCAGCCCACTGCCTAAAATAATTGCTTGCCCTTGGCTTAAGAACAGTGTCTGTAGCTTGATGGTTAGGGCAGTGTTTCCCAACTGGTGTGCCACAGCACACTGGTGTGCCGTCAGGCATGTCCAGGTGTGCTGCGACATTTTGGGCTGGAGCCATGCCCGCCTCCTGCTGCTGCTGCGGACACAGACAGATGGGGAACATGGCTCCAGCTCAAAATGCTGTCCAGCTGGTTGCACGCCACCCCTCCCCATCAGCATCCAGCTGGCTGTGCACACCACCTAACACCTGCTCCGTGTCCGGTGTGCCGTGGTGCTTTTTTATTTAGATAAGTGGGGCAAAAAAGGTTGGGAACTGCTGGGCTAGGGCCCTTTGTTCAACAGTGGGAGTCATGGGTTCTAGTCCCTGTTCTTCTATGGTACCTTGGCTTTGCCTCCAAATCAGAAGTATCAGTGGTACACAGGGCTGATGCCAGCCTTCCCAACTCTTGGTGGAATGGCCAATTGACTGGGCTGCAGAGTCCAATCTCTTGCTTAAACTTTGTGATCTGACCCCAGGAAGCTTCTACACTTGTCTCACTGCACATATTCATGGTTATCAAACCATTGCTTGAGAGCAGTGGCTACCATGCCAGAGTCTGTAGGTTGCGGAAAGTTACCAGGAAATGGGAACCCTATATTTGCATCTCTTCCAAAACTCAGGAAGCATTTTTAATTAAAAGAGAGGACTATAGAGGCCTAACAGGAGGGACTGAACCCCAGGACCTGCTAAGGCTAGGCAGCTGCTCAACCTTCCATCTGTCTGGTGGTTTTAATATCTATAATACAGTCACTGGATAAAATACTAGACACTTTTAATTAATACTGGATTATTTACTTAATTTGTAATTTAAATGGCATATGTGGCAGTGTACCAATGTGGCTTCTCAATCCAAGTGCATCTCTGTTCTTCCCCCTCCTTATCCTATCTCCCAAGACAACACTGCTTTGGAACTTTTGTTAGCACTCAAAAGTTCCTACTATCTGACCTTTTTAAGCATGAAACTTCAGTCTTCCAAAATCTAAAACAATTAGTTTTTATATCTACCAGGTTTCTTATCCATTAGTTGTTATACGTAGTAGGTTTTCTTAATAATGTTTCTTTAGAGATTGTACCAGGAATAACAGAAACTGTAAGAAACACATCAGTATCCATTTTCCCCTTAATATTTGAATTGATCATCTGAAATTCAGTAAATTCAGTAGATTAGTTTGATATGTCTTGTATTCTGATGTTGATTTGACATAGGTTTGATTTGATCCTCTGCTTTCCTCTCTTGGGTAGTTGTTTCAAACCCTGTCAGATCCCTTCTGTTTCTTCTATAAGCCTCTTCTGTTTCTGTCTACACAACATAGCTTCTTATAGCAGTCTGGTAGCTGATCATCTTGGTGGGTATCCCTTTTTGACAATGCAAACAGTTTATCCATTTTTCAGGTATCAAAAGTTCATTTGTTAGAAATATTTATTTTTCTTGTCTTAATTTTAGGCTAGTTTGTATGTCTCCTTGTATCAATTGCAGTTGAATAACTGATGAAATCAACTATCTGATCATAAGTCAGTTTCCCATGAGACGATGTTGGGGAGATTTTTATGTCTCCCTAGTAGATGTATTCCTATAATTCAGCTATTTAAGATAGAGATCCATGTTATGAAAGCCAAAATTTTTCAGGGATCCTTTTTACAGTTTGAACTGTTCTCCTGGCCATTCTATTTGATCATAGGAACAATGATATATATGTTCTGTGAATAAAATTCCATTGCTCTACAAGAGACTTAAAGTATCTGGAGTATTATGGCAATCATTGTCACTAATACTTTCTTAAAACATTCCAGGCCTTCTGATAACAGAAACTCTTGTTGTATCTTAAAGCAAACTCATTTCTGTGTTTTTCTGAGTAGTAGTCTACAAAGATAAGATAATTTTCCCTTTGAAACTCAAAGAGGTCCGTGCCA
>NW_005842145.1:1596393-1616451 GCF_000455745.1 Alligator sinensis
AGGTCTGCTAAGAATCACATGTGGTGATGATTCTCTTTGAATTTTTCTGTAGATATAGTACAGTTCTGTGAAATGTCACATGTTCAATCTGACAAGAATGTACTAGTACCTTCCCATATGAATACTTATGAATAACAGTTAATGTCTATTTTGCTCACACTTTCCAAAGCTATGATTCTGTTCCTTTTGAAAACAAGTCCATCTTGGACATTTCCTCTTGATATAACCAATAATCCCAGATATCCTCTGGTACTTCAGTTCTCTTGTCTGACTCTCTTTGAAAATTAATTTACCTCAAGATTTGGAGGGTTCCATCATTTGCAGTAGCTGCTTGACATTCCTTTAGTTTCTGTTCTGATATTAGTAAGTAGGATATTATTAGGGCTGTGAGAAGCTTCGTTTGCTGATTCGATTTGGAGGAGATATGGCCCAATTCAGTGGCCGAATCTGCAAATCTGAATCAAATCAGGAGACGCATTAATCTCTCCAAATCTAATCGGAAGCCTCCGATTCAATTTGGAGAGATTTCAGAGAGATTCGACGATTTGGCCATAGACACAGCTTTATATGTTTTTTCTATGTACCTCAAGGTACCAGGCGCAGCTCATGAATGCTGAGATGGTGGGGCTGATGGAGCATCCCCTGGGAGCACAGGGGGCATCCCCTGTGCACTCGGAGGCAGACCTGGAATTGGACCAGAAGTACTTCCGGTCCACTTCCAGGTCTACCACGGAGCGTGGGGGACCCCTGTCTCACGCCTGGCTTAGCAACTGGTGCCTCCTGGGTCTGGGGGGCCACCCAGGGTCCCCCTGTGGCCAATCACTGAGGTGGGCCCCCTTCTCCCCCCATGCACTCAGCAGAAGACCTGGAAGTGGACTGGAACTACTTCTGGTTCACTTCCAGGTCTGCCGCTGAGCGTGCGTGGGACCCGTGCTCCTGTGGGACACTCCATCCACCCCACCATCTCAGCAATGCTGTATCTATGGCTGAATCGCTGATTCTCTGAATCAGAATCGAATCTTCAGATTCAGCCGAATTGAATCAGGACAGTGATCTGAATCAGCAAATAGAATCACTGTCCCCCGAATTAGGCCAAATCTGAATCCGAATTGAACACTGCCTGCTTCACACACCTCTAGACATAATCAAATATACTATAGCATCTGCTTCCTCTGAATTTATCCTTTGACTATTCAACATGTATGATCTGGATAAGATATCAGCAATTGCTAATTCTTTTTTTTGGTCTGCTCGCAATTTCCAGTGGATATTTCTGGAGCATGAGCAACCATTTTGCATTTTTTTGTGGAACACTGTACAAAGGTTTTTTAAGAATAGTGTCAAGCAACTTGTGGTCTGTTTCAAGAACTGTTTGTTCCCCCCATAAATATAATGATGAGCAGGGATCCTGGTTTTCCCTAATTAAAAAATCTCAAATTCTCTCATAACCCCCCTAAATCCATGATTAAAATGAAAGGCTCCCTCCCTCTCCCCCCCCCCCCCCCCCCCCCACCCAGCCCTGCTGGAGGGGGGCCCCCAACTCCTGTGCCCCTGGGAGGAGGTGGCAGCTGCTGCAGCAGAGCAGAGCACAGAGACTGGCTTCCCCCCTGCTGCCTGCCTGCTGTGAGCTCAAGCAGGGGGGCAGCTCCCTGCTGCTGTGCGCACTCCCAGCGGGGCAGGAGGAACTCATACTCCTGAAAGCTGTGCATGGGGTGCGGGTGGGCTGCCTGCTGTAGGCTCGGGCTCCCGGTTCTGCTGCCTTCCCTCGGGGCCTCCACAGCCCAACGGGTGCAACCTGGCACTGCAGGGAACAGTGGGGCTGTGCAGGGATCTTGTTGCCACTGTGAGCTCCATACTATCCTGTCCCCTGTGCGTGCAGCAGCAGCAGAGGCAGCAGCATGGGGTTGTGCCCTTTGTTGCTGCCATGTGTGCAGGAGATGCTTTGCCAGGGCAGCGTGGAGCTTGTAGTGGCAAGGAGATCCCTGCATGGTACCGCTGTTCCCTGCAGCACCGGGTCATACCCACTGGGCTGCAGAGACCCTGGGGGAGGGCAGCAGGGCAGGGCACCTGAGCCTACAGTGGGCAGTCTGCCTCAACCCCCCACCCCATGCACAGATCTGGGGGTCACAGGTCCTCCCTGCCCCCCTGGGAGTGCGTGCAGTGGAAGGGAGCCGGCCCCTCCCCCCACCCCATGGACGAACCCATCCTGCTCCCTCCCAGGGCCCTGCGGCCACCCCCTAAGGCCCACACATTGCCCAGCTGGGCAGCACTCCCAACCCCAACCCTGCCCAACTCCCTCTCTCTCTCACTATGGGGGTCTCAATCTCCACCCAGTGGAGATTGTGAGAGCTGCTCTCCAAGCTGCCTGGCAGCCTTGTGTATATACATGCACATGGAGCCCCCAGCCTGACTGCCCTCCTCCCGTTCCTTCCCAGCCCTTTGCAGACTGGAACTTTGCCAGCCTGTAGAAAGCTCTTTGCAAAACTGCAAAATCCATGGGTTTCTCCAGTAAAATGAGAAATCCATGTTTTCCTTCGGTAAAGGGGAAAATCTGTGGTTTTCTCCATTTTCCAGTAGGAAATGGAAAACCCAGATCCCTGGTGATGAGACTGAACACAGGCTAACACTTGCTAGCATTTCTTTTTCTCTTTTGTGAATTTATTCCATTGGAGTGTTGTCCAGTCTTTAATGGTTTAAGTAGCAGAGGCCTCTTTTTTATTTTTTTATTTTTAGAGCACTACAGCTCTTAATTCAGTGAAACTGGCATCCACTGATACAGTAGCTGGTTCTTTACCCCCAAAATATTGGTGCCTTTTGGTGCCAGGAGGCTGCTTAGGATAAGCTTTAGTTACTAAAGTGCCCCGCCACGATTTTGAAGCATGGGGATTCTGATATACAAGATGCTGCAGAGCTTTAATTTAATTAAAGCACCTTACCCCAGGAGTACATGTAAAAATGCCCTTTGTGTGACCAGTTTTTACATGTTTACATGCTTCAGCACCCAGACCAATACATTTTCTTCCAGCTGCTGTTGTCAGTGTGTATGGAAGAAATCCACTTGGGTCACTAACCATTCATAGAAATATTTCCAAGTCAGTCTTGCAATTTGCGTCCTTTTCAATGACTGGAGCAATTGAAAATGTTCTCTTATTTTGTTTGGCTCCTTTGGAACCAAGATACTCTTGTCACCTCTTGCTGTTTTTTCTCTAATCCTTATAGAATTGAAACCCATCTGCTGTAGATTCTTGTACTTTTGTTATAACCTGCAATGATACTATGTAGTATAATTTTTTTTTACTTTATCCCTTAATGCTATGGGAATTTTATGAGGTATATGTTAGGGCTATGCGAAGCTTTGGGTGGTGATTCGATTCAGAGGAGATTAGGCCCGATTCGGTGGCTGAATCTGCTGAATCCTAATTGAATCAGGACCAGTTTAAAGGTCTGAATTGATTCAAAGCTCTCCAAACCTCTGGCAAAGCTTCGGACAGCTTTGATGATTCGGGCAGTCCCCGGTGGCTGCAGTAGGGAGCTGCTGCCACTCTGACCTGGTAAGTACTGAGGGCTGGGGGACGGGGAGAGGGGACCATGGGGGGACCCCTGCCACCCCCCCCTGCTTCCCCAGTCCCCCCATGGCTGCCTCCGCCCGCCCCAGCTCGGTACTTAAAAGAAAAGCCCTGGTGCTCACTGGGTGCTACCAGGCAGGGGGCAATCTCTGCTGCCCCCCACTGCCCCATGCTGCATAGGGGGCTCTGCATGAGCCCCATGACCCCCCCCTTGCTCCCCCAGCACCCCCATGGGTAATAAAAAAAACAAATGAGAAAATCCTTGTGACTCACCGCTCCTGCAGTGACCTTGGGCTTCGGGGGCTTGTGCAAAGCCCCCCACATGGCACGGGGCAGCAGGGATTGCTTCCACCAGCAGGAACAGTGAGTCTGGAGGGGTTTCAGGGTTTTTTTTGTTTTTTGTTTTTCTCTTAAAGGGCCAGAGCTGGCCTGGGTAGGGCACCTGTGGGTTGACTGGGGGAGCGAGGAAGGGGTCGGAGGGCTTGTGCAGAGTGGGGCAGTGCGGGGCAGCAGGGATCTCCCCCTGCCCAGCAGCATCCGGTGAGCCTGGGCTTTTTTATAAGTGCCAGGTGCTAGGGCAGCCATTGTCAGACGGGGAGAGGGGTGGGTGATGAGCCTGGCCCGGCTGATTCGGAGATTGGGCCGAATCGAATCAAGACAGTGATTCGAATCACCGAATCAAATCACTGTCCCCCGAATCGGCTGAATCCGAATCTGAAGCGAATACTAGCTGCTTCGCACAGGCCTAATATATGTTAGAGGTGGTTATTGTAAGTTTACCTTTATGGTGTGTTTACCTGGCAAGTATCTTATGCCTTCACTACATTCTTATATTCTCTTAGTATATCCTAATTACTTTCTGTTTCTGTCTTTACTGTGTTGTCTCTCTGCACTGAATTCAGAATTGTTACAGTTGGTTAGCTCAGTATGGCTTACAAGTGAAATTCTACCACTTGAAATTCCAGCAATGCTTTCTTTATCAATGAAAGAAAAATTGTATTTACCACATATTTACAGTTTTTTCTGCGTGAAGATTATTAACCTAATATTTGTGTTCTGAATGATTCAGCCCTTAAAATGTTGTATAATCTTGGAGACATCACATTGGCCTATGCCAGTTTTAAAACTCACTGTTTTATGATTATTAATTACTATTAGCAGATCCACTCATCCTTAGAATGCTCTGTATTAGGCATACCTAGAAATACTTTATTTTCTTGAATACAGCACAGTTTTTTCCCCTCTCCTCAAGAAATTGGGCGGGGGGGTGCATGAGATGTTTGAGGAGGGGTGAAAGCTTTGTTTCTCAAATGGCGACACCTTGCTAAAGTAGTTTGGGATTACTGGTCCTCTCTCGCATCCATCTCTTACAAATGGCTCCACATGCTGCATCTTGGGCAACCACTTTTGCTGGTGGGCTGAACTTAGTAAGGGGAGACAGTTCTTGTCATTAAGAGCTGTCCTTTGATCGTCACAAAGGCAGCTGCAGTGGAAAAAGATATTTCCCAACAGCAAAGCTGGCCGAAGATGACAATAACCACAACCACTGCCTTGTGGATTGCCTCAGAAGATGTGAAGACTAAGGGAGTGTAAACCCTGAAAGAAAATCTAGAGTGGAGCCTGTAAGGTGTCTCGGTGATTAGTCAGTCTTTTTTCTGGCAACTCCTACAACTTTCCTAGCCCCACATTATATTGGTTCTGCCTTTCTAGTGGATAAGTTGGCAAAGTTAAAAGAGTGATTCTTATACTTGGGCAACTCTTGGTCACCTAGCAAATGCCCAGGCTTTTGCACCCTGGAGAGGTTACTTCAGCTTCACCAATGCGATGAAACAAATGGGAGTCTACAGTTACCTGTTATAAGCCATGGATCCATTGGTGTAGGTCCAGGTGCCAAGTGTTGTCTCTGATAGTAGGAGAGGTTATCACACCTCATTGGATAATGACTGGTTCAATGAGAACTCATCTGAAATGATCCCACTCATAGAAAAAACACAGTTCTCCTTAAATATAAATGTGACCCTAGTCACTCCAACTTGCAACTGATTTGAGACATCCAGCAAAAGGTAAAATGTAGAGTGAGGTGGTGTGCAAATGATTATTGGCTACAACTGTGTGAAAGTATCCAAAAAGCTGCTGTCTGAGGTGACATGCAATGTATGGGGCATCAGAAAAGCTCTTGGGTCTGTTCCAAGGAAGACTGCCTTTAAAATCCTCCACAGGTGAAGTCATCAATGACTTTAATAAGCAGATAGATTGATGGGTTGAACATTACTCAGAACTCCACTCTTGCGAAAATGTGGTCTGTTACTCTGCTCTTGATGCACTTGAAGACCTCTGAACCCTGATGGTGCTTGACTATGAAGCTACCGTAGATGAAGTAGGAAAAAACATTGATCAGTTTGCTTGTAGTAAAGCCCCAGATGCAAATTGCATACTGGCTGAAGTTATTAAGTGTGGCAAATCCCTCCTCCTTTTCCATCTGCATGAATTAATACGTATGTGTTGGAGAGAAGGTGAAGTTCCTCAAGACATGAAGGATGTAAGCCTAGTCACTCTGTACAAAAACAAAGGCGATATGAGCGATTGTAATAACTATTGCTGTATATCTTTACTTTGCATCATCCTTTACAGTGCTGACTCCATGGGCCCTTCTACAAGTGCAGGTAAAGGCACAATGGGATCTAATGCATGTTCCACACACTTGCGCCTCCTGCCATGCCATATGTGCATGGTGGGAGGCACAACTGTGGGATCATGCATTAGAGTCCATTGTGCCATATTGCCAGTGCAGGGAAGCCTGGGATTGTGATTGCAAACCTGAAGCTGTTGTACCAGCTCCCACATCTACTCCTGTGGTTGCAAGCCCTGCAGCTGATGGGTCTCACAGCAGCAGCAGCTTTCTCCCTGCTGTCCTGAAAACATTTGTGAAAAAGCTGACAAAGTTTACGCGGGAAGAGGGGAGTGTTATCCCTGCTGCGAGCCCCACAGCTGACAAGTTTTCACAGTGGGGACAGCACCAGGAATGCTGCCGCCACTGCAAGACTTTTCAGATACAGGGCTGGCAATGGATATTGCACCCTTATGGCTGGGTGTAATATCCAGCAGGTGATGATCATTATTGCCCAGGTGGTCAAGGACCTGCAGTCCCCTCACCAGGTCATCCCCTGTGGCCAGGACCAGGTCCAGCAAGGTGTTACCCCTAGTGGGGCTGTGCACTTCCTGGATAAGGTGAAGGTCCTGTAATACAGCCAGGAACCTACGCGAGTGGTCAGACCTGGCTGTCTGCTCCTCCCAGCAAATGTCTGGGTAGTTTAGGTCACCCTTGACAATAACATTCCTTGACCTAACCACCTCCATAAGCTGACTGAAGAAGTCCTGGTCTAGCTCTTCCCCCTGGTTGGGTGGTTTGTAGTAGACACCCACCATAAGGTCCCTTTCGCCACACCCCCCTTGTAGTTTGACCCATAGTGTCTCTGCCCGATCCTCCTCTAACCCGAAGTTGATCCTTGATGATGTGAAGTGCTTTTTGACATAGAGCGTAACCCCCCCCACCTTTCCTCTGTCCTGTCTCTTCTATATAGGGTGTATCCCCAAATGCCCGCCGCCCAGTCGTAGGTAGGGTCCCACCAGGTTTCTGTGAGCCCTACTAAGTCTGGGTTCTTACTCGCAATCAGGAGGCACAGTTCCTCCTGTTTACTCCCCATACTATGAGCATTAGTGTAGAGGCACTTGAGGCCTCCTGAGGGTGCATGTGCCTCCCTCCCAATCCCAGGACAGTTGTGGCCCCCTGCTCCCTGGACGTTGATGCTTACCTGGGCTTCCCTTCCTCTTGTCACCCTGCATGCTGGTGAAGCATCCTCTCCACTCGAAGCAGCCCCTTCCCCCGGTGAAGCTAATTTAAAGCCCGCCATACGAGATCAGCCAACCTAGAGGAAAAGATACGTCTGCCCTTAGGGGAGAGGTGAAGCCCATCCCACCCCAGCATGACCTCCTTACAAAAACATGGGTCGTTGTCAAAAAATCCAAAGCCTGCCTCGTGGCACCAGCTCCAAAGCCGCCAGTTAACCACGTCAATGCAGGCCTCATGACGCCTACCCAGTCCACTTACCGGGAGAATGGAGGAAAATACCACCTGGGCTCCAGTCTTCTTCAGTTGGTGTCCCAAGGCCTTATAGTCCTCCATGATGTTATCCGGCTTGCCCTTGGATGCATCATTTGTACCCACATGGATCACAACCAGTGGGTAGTAGTCAGAGGGCTTGATGATTTTAGGAATGGTCTCTGACGTTGCAAATCCTCACTCCGGGCATGCAGCAGACCTGCCGTGACCAGGGCTCCGAGCAACAGATTGGACAATCGGTTCCCCTCAGGATGTGTTGTAAAGCACACATCTAACTTGAAGCAGCCCCAGGAACTTTCCCCCAACTAATTAAAGTGGATCCTTCTACCAATTTTTGTGTTTTTTATTAACATGTTTTCCTATTTCCTCTTGGTTTTTTCTTTAAAATGGCTATCTAACTGTATGTGGAACAGTGAAACTGTTTGTATACATGAAATAAAAAAGGAGTATTTCTCCACTTCTCTCTATTTTCACTTATGGTAGTCTTGCCTGTTACCCAGTGCAAGTGAGGTTAAAATCTCTTCAGATGAAAGTGTGACTTATAAATTGATGATGCCCCTGTGTGTTTAAATAAATCCAGTAATTCCAGCCACAGACCTAATTCCTGAGCCTGCAGGCATCTGTGCGAGTAATCTTGCTCCTATGAGTAGCCCCATTGACGTCAGTTGGCAGTACTCATGTGAGTAAACATGAGTGACATTACTCCTACTAATGTTTGTAGGATCAGGTTCTTTGTATCCAAAAAACAAATACTAACTGTTTAATAATAGGCATTTAGAAAGTGAACCATGCATGTTGAGATCATGATAGCCTGTTCACTTCAGTGCCAGTTACTTGTATGCCAAATATTTCTGGCAAGTAAGAAGTATATTCCAAAGAGAAGCTTTCCATTCATTTCATACTGTCAGATGTATGGAATGTTCCAAATATGAAATGGAATCTTTTGAATGTGGGCCCTTAAAAAGGCTTCCATAATTGTAGCACAAACATGTTATCAGGCAAACTATTTTTTTTAGCTTGGATCATTTTACAAAGTGGTAAGATTAAAAAAAAAATGTAAAGCAATATCAGCTTTAGAGCAATAATAGGTACAAACCCATGCCTAAAAAATTAACATGGGAAGAGATTCCAGTTTTTTGGCTGACTTTTGACATCATTGCCAAAATGTTATTATTAGTTACTATGATCTGAGTATGTCAGTTACTATGATCTGAGTATGTGCCAAGAATCCTTTGGCACTCTGAAGTGCAAACACCCTTATGTGTATCTAAGTAGGAAGTAAGATTTTGTTGGCTGGATGTATATTTGGTAACTCATGCCTAATAGGCATTTGTGAGGCAAATGCAATAAAATCTGACCTAGGGAAGAATTTTGGTAATACCTAAACCAGTTATATTCAGTGTTCAGAAATAAAGGGGAGGAATAATGTAAAATTATAGGGCATATCCTTAACTTTTGGTCATCTGTTGTAGCTCCCCTAGGCTGATTTGTGTGGGTCCCTTTCCCCATGGTTGTTGAACAGAGGAGCCAACTGAATAAACAGGGTTTAGCAAGTATTGCTTTCTTGTGTAAAAAGCACTGGTTATGATTCAGTTACATAAGGCTTTAAGGCTTTAAAAAGATTAAACATATACAAAATTGCCTTGGGCATCAAAGAAAATAATGTTCTTTATTTCTCTCTTTTTCTCTCTCTCATGAAGGGTGAATCCTTTAAATAAACTATTTTTCCTTTGACATGCCTATGCTAGTATTAAATATTAGAAGTTAGTTTTCATCAGCTAGTTTTATTTTGTATCACTGTGGCTGCTAAGTACAGACAGTAAAACACTCCAAGGCTGAACTGATTCAGTCTTTGCAGGTTAGTCTGAACTGCATAGATTGAACCAATAAGCAAATGAACAGGCCTTCACTTTTGATTCCAGAAATGCAGCCACATGCCTGCAGTGGCTCAGGCCAGAAGCTGGGGAGGGGGAAGGGTGCTAGACTGAGGAGGCATAGGGTATCCTTCATTTTCTGTAAGTCTAGTAACTTTACACCAGTTTTCATCTCTCCAAGATGTATTTGTATAGGGATGCACACACTCATTAAATGTCAAGCTGGATAGAAGCCAAGAAATGTGATCAATTTACTACTAACAGTACAGGGCATTATGAAATGCCATTCTTGATTTTCTTGGGTCCATAGAAGGTACATGGAAATAGTTTGTGCAGTGTTGCTTTGCATCTGTCTTGTGTGTAAGTGTAGTGCTATAGCCACAGCAGGGATTCTTTAAGCTGTAGTAACTTTTAAGAATAGTTTCTGATCCATGTTTTTCAGCTTCAAGTTAATGGAGATGTGTCATATTACATGGAGAAAATCAGGCCTTGATTTTCACTGTGTATAATATTTGCGGTAAATTATCTATCCATTTCTCAGAATTCATGCAATTCCTGTTCAAGGCGGATAAACAATTTAAGAAAGTGGTAGCAAAAGCTAATCTACATTTAAAACCTCTTAAAGTACTGCAATATGCCCACTTCTGAGCTTTGGTCCTTATTTAAGGTCTTTAAGTCACACAACCTTAGTAATAATGCTGGAGTTTTCTTAAATCACATCTCTCACCTTCCATTTTACAGGTTACATTCAAGACACTCTAGGATATCTAAGGAGCTGTTTCCTGATCCAAAAGCTCAGTAGGAACAAAGCCGCATCCATACCATTTCTTTGTTGTAGCACCAATTCCAGCTGGATTCTTTGTTAAAAGTATACTCGGCTTGCCTGCACGTGCATATTAATGCAACAGTGTAAACTGTGGTACTTATTGCTCCTGGGTAAACATATGCCTGGAACCACAGCACACTGACCCAGTTGGAGCAGCCCCCACTGACATCTTTCCCAACAAATATAGTTGGTTCAATAAAAGATATAACCAAAAAAACCCCTTATTTCTCAGAGATTTGCTGAACCATCACTACAGCACTCCCAGCTGCACTACAATACCGATATTAGACCTCCTCACTAGATAATTCACTCATAACTACCTTCCTTTTTAATAGACTTAGTTTTGATTATAAAAAAGTTGCTGATAAATAAAAAAAAAGAGCGATAGTTAGTGATGCTAGTCTGAAGTCAGGCGAAGGTCAGGGCAGGGTAGCACCAACTGGTTCAGAGAGGCATAAGCTTTCATAGGCAACAGGTATTTAAGTAGAGCTCTCTGAACCAGTTGGTGCTACCCTGCCCTGCCTTCTATATTACAGGGTATATATATATTACAGGGTCTATATTAACAAGGTAACTTGTTACCATCTATGTGATAATCACAATTTCTATTCCCAGTGAAGGCCTTCTGCTCCTAGCAGCCTCCCTTCCCCTTGTATCTTTCCCTTCTATAAACATTTTTCTTTCTGCCAGTTCTTTCCTAGCATCTGACTATAGTTGCATTTAACTGGTTTTTTCCCCGTAAAGGTATGTAAAAAAATTGTTAATCCTGACTCCTGTTGTGATTAGCAGTCATGGTAAAAATGTGCCCAGTGTCTCTGCTTGCATTATCAAATTAATACCTGAGAATGAGGAAGAATTGGGTTGGAGGATGATTGGATAGGGCCATGGGTGGCTTTTCTTGTGCTACATCATGGGGGCAGACTACAGATGTGCTCTGCCAGGGAACACTTTCTTCTATTACATGCACTGGAATAACTATACATGCACACTTAAAACAGCTTGTTTTGAGCAAAATGGTGAATGGAGCTTCTTTTGGTGTAGTCTGTTCCTTGCAGACTGGGGTCCATATCTTAATTCCAGATGCTATGAGTAGATCCTATTTAAATGCACAAGTATCAAAATAGTGTGTGTTAATTTTTTGTGGGTAGTGTCTAGGAATTTTTGTGGGTAGTATAGGAATAGGGTAGTGAGCCTTCTAGTAGAACTCACTATGTGCTGTATATTTAAAAGGTATATATGTAACATATATATTTAGTAAATATAGTTATTTTGAGCCTATTCTAATTTATTCATTTTTGTCTGTGTAGACAAACAGTTTTAATGGGGAAAGGAGCTTAGAAGCTTGGGTGTTCCATTAGAGATTTTTTTTGTGGTGGTGGTGTTCTGTGTGTGGTTAGAGATCTGTCTTTAAAATAAATTATGGAGATGGGAAAGGGAGAAAACGGAAGCTAAAAGCACAAAGCAGTGCTTTTTAGTGCTCAATTAAGGGTGCCATGAGGTGCTATACAATATTACCACTGTGTAAACACCTACATATGATTCACAAGATAACCCAGAGACTCCAAATAGAAATTCAGTGTCAAAAATATTCTGACCTGTTATGGTCTGAGCCCTTTACAGCAAAAGAATGGCTCTATTATTTTTCTGCACTCAAGAAATGAGTGCAAGAGTTGGTGTTTTTAAAGGGGTGCTTTATAGCTAAAAGGGTTCGGATCCATTAACATAGCGTAATAGACTTGCATGCTTGCAGTCCCGTGTCCTGCATTGGCAATAACGATTGATAGATTAATTCAGATATTTTGCCCATTCCTTCTCAAGATTTAAAAAAATATTGAAAAGTTGAAGTAAAATGATAGTGAAAAAAACAAGCAGACTGCATGCTCCCTGACAGAATTCAGTTATTTAGAAAAACATCCAACAACATATAAACTTTTGTGGCAGTTGCTGTTTTTGGCTAGATAGTTTTTGGTTTCAAGGACTGCATGTTTGGCATTTATTTAAGACCACTAGGAGAAAACCAGCTCACCTACCATCTTAAGCCAAAGAACAGCAGCCCTAAAACAAATACCCACTGCTTCTCAATTGTATACTAGGGATCTACGTGCAGAAATAGAGATCTTGCAGATAACTGTTTTTCAAGTAGACAACCACTTGTCCAGCAAGGGGATAAAGGGTTTTCATTTCAAATATCACTGAGCATTGAGCTGTGAAAGTGAAATTATGCGTAACTTGTTCCCCCAGGGTTGATTTTTTTTTTCTTTTTTTAAGGCTTTACCATATTTCTTCTCAAACTGCATGAATTGCAGTATCTGCTGCCAGGGAATGCTCCAACTGGATTCTCCTGTAAAAGGGGCAGCAGGTTAGAAGAGGAAAACTTGCTTGAAACAAATAAACAAAAAGCCCCTGTAATCACCGCAAATCAGTAATATTTTCTGGTACTCCATATCAGGCCCCCAACTAGACTTTTCTGTGAGAGTGGGATGCTACATATTGATATCACTTTAAATGAATTTAAAAGGGTTTTTTGCCATAGAAGTCCTATAGCAAGTATTCATCTGAGAGCTCCATTGTTCTGTATTTAATCAGGGTAGTTTAATATTGCAAAGATGCATTTTTTGATACTTCTACCATTTTCAATGAATTCAAAAACTGTTGAATAACTGTTCTTGCAACTTGTATCTATTTTTGTGTTGTGCTTTAACTTGTAATGAGATATTAATGCTTTGTTGGATAACAGTGCATCATCCTGAGCCCAAAAAATCTAGACAACAAGTTAGGAAATGCACTTAAGTATGCATTTTAGTTGCATACTTACCTTCCTCAACATAGATGCATCCTGGAATCTGAATCCTAGGGAGTAATGTCCCCGGCCTTTATCCCTTATTTAGGTGCCTCTTGGTTGAGCCTACAAATCCCCCCTTTGCCTTAAGATGTCTTTCTTGTTTTTGGATATGTAGTCTCTGTAACAAAATCAAAATTTTGTTTGTGGATGATTTTGGTGATACAAACCATGTACTTTTTATGTTCTATTTTTCCATCCGGATCAATGTGAACTCTCCGGATAGATTTTCTTTTCCATTCTTCCAGAAAGAAGGACTCTGCCTTGCTAACTAAACTAGACTCAAAATCAAAAGGTTAATATAGGAATTAACCAAAAAATAAAACAAATACAGAGTAATAGAGTTATTGATGTAAATGCAAAAAAAAATCCAAGCTTATGCTTCAAGGTGTGTATGTGTGGGTAAATAGTTGTGTGTCTTTCAGATGATATAATTGGCTAAGTGAATCATAAAGATGTTTCTAGCTTGCTTTGAAGATTATAATTACTTAGCCTTGAGAAAAAATGACTGAGAGGGGATTTGATAAGTCTTCAAATTCCTGAAAAGCAGTTACAGAAAAGGTGCAGTTGGCCATTTCTCTGTGGCCATAGGGGATGGAACTAAAGACAATAACCTTAAGCTTCAGTGGAGGAAATTTAGGTGGGAGATTAGCAAGAACTTTCTGACTATGAGGGTGGCCAAGCATTGGAACAGGCTATGTAGAGAAATTATGGACTTCCATCCCTAAACTGCTTTCAAGTGCAGTTTAGGCAGATGCTTGTCTGGGATGGTTTAGTCAGGGATGATCCTGCCATGAGCAGGGGGCTGAATTAGATAACCTCATGAGGTTCTTTCCAGCCCTATTTTCCCAGCAGTCTTTCCTGCCCAAGTGCAGGCAGGCTAGACCCAATGATTTGTATGGTCCCTTCCAGTCCCTAACATATGGTCACAAACTGACAACAGATTTAGGCTAGATATCAGGAAAAACTTCTTCACGGTAAGGGTGGCCAAAATTTGGAGTGGGCTTCCAAAGGAGGTGGTGCTCTCCCCTACCTTGGGGGTCTTCAAGAGAAGGCTGGTTAGGCATCTGAATGGGGTCATCTGACCCCAGCACTCTTTTCTGCCTAGGCAGGGGGTCAGACTCAATGATCTGTTGAGGTCCCTTCCAGTCCTAGCATCTATGAATCTATATATGAAAATATATATTGATGCCTAGCAGCATAAAGCTAGGTAGGTTGACCATGATTTCATCTAGTACAGTGTACATTGAATTAAAAGTTTTTGATCTCTATTTTTGGCTTGGATTTTGTGTGCTTTTGTTTTCATTTTATATATCAAGAGGAAGACTACTTCATCATTTTCTCTAGAACCCCTGCGGTGATTCAGCACATGTAACCACCTGCTGTCAGCTACCTGCTGACTTGTAAAATCAGTTACCAAGTCATGTCTTGCGGTCATCTAGCAACAGACTGAAAACACTAACAGGGAGAGGAACAGAGTATTCTAATTTTTCAAACATTCTCATAAAATTATTTTCCAAGTGTGTATCTGTAAGAGAATAACCCCGCCCCCCTACATTTATCATACTGAGCTTTGCTCTCTGACGCCACTTCCCTCCATGCCCCCAGCTTAAAGCTTAGGTCTTGCCTTCCTATTTTTGTTATCTTATCACATTTATTTGCTATGTTTTCTTAAAATATATTAAGAAAACATTGATTCCTAAATCCCACTGAACGTTTTTACTACCACGTATAACTGGGATTAAAATTTACAAATACCTTTGCCCTAATTTGTGAAAGCAATATGAATTCCACATCAAACATTGAGAATACTTCTAATTGGTGTCCATTTTTAAATGTTAAGGACACTATTTTATCTCAGTAAAACTCAGCAATTTAGTGTGTAGGCATAGGGTTTGCTGTTTCATGGTTCATTGATAATTCAGTCATCAGCTGTTAAAATAAAAGACCTATCCTTGTAATCATGTAAGGACTAAATGGTGGGCCATTACTGCCTAATTCAAACCTTTTCATCAGCTAAAAGTATGAATGCAGCAAGGACATTTCAGCTCCTTTTTTCTGTTGCATGTGGAGTCCCACATACCACTATATGAAAATTAATACAATTTTAATGGACTGTGCAACAGGGCTGACCTATTGTGTACTAACAGGATTGTTTTCATAATAATTTTCATTAGATAAGCAGAAGGCAGGGGTAGAGATGCACTTTATAGACTAAATGAATCAGACATTTCATTAGACAGCGTCTTTCAACATAGGTGTTGTAAAAAAACCACCACCAACAACAAAGAAAACCTCTTTGGGCTTGTGTGGGAATGTGATGGGTTAGTACTGATGGCATGCTCTAACCGTTTGTCTCTACAAACTTAATAATTATCTTATTTTTTATTTTATTTTTATTTTTTATTCATATTTTATATTTTTTTCATATTGGTGTAAGTATTGTTAGCACCTTGTGGAACCCGTGAAATAATTTCTAACTTTTTATATGTATATAATCACACAACATACATTTTAGAAAAAGAAGTTTCTTGCCTATATCATACAAATAAGACTGTAAACCAGTAAGATGGTATAATAATAATGATTTATGATGCAAATTATTGGAGACATAAGGTAAGAGCCTTGTAAATATAGAAGACATAAGTCCATTTGTCTGAAACTGTCCTCTGTTCTCGAATGAAGGGATGCAGAGCAAAGGAAAGAAGCAATAGGGATAGAGAAAACTGTGACAAAACCCATCCATTCCACTGCCTCTCCTCTTCCAGCTACATTTGCTGATTTGTTTTTTGCCTCTCCTTTCGATTTCTATACTTCTCCAGGGCAGCTGTCACGTGCATGAGTGGGTTCAGTTATCAGTCTACAAGCTCAGGTTTCTCTTTTGTGTTCCCAAGACTCTTAGCTCAACTGTGAACATTATCAGTGAATGCCAATCCCGTCCCTTCTTAAATATAATGTTGCTTTCTGCTGAGGAGAATGGATTGAGCAAAGTAACTTAAAACAAAGACCAATATAAAGGTCAAGAGAATTGTAACTGAATGGTTAGAATGGGATTGATACAATTTTCTTTATGGCATCCAAGAAATATGGAGAGATGAAGGTGGTTTTAGATGTCAAGGGACTTCAACTTGTGCACCTTTTTGTGCTCTTACTATTTGGCGGGAGGTCCTTCCAAACTATTTCTCTGAGAGACCTCTGTGCCATTTGAGGTTTTCTCATCCCTTAAGTCCAAGGGAAAACAAATGCTCCTTAGAAAAAGCTTCAGAGGAAGTTCAGAAACTGATTTTTTGGAAATTAACCACTATCTTCAGTCAGGTGCTAGAAAATTACTTGTGTTTGCTTTAGCTTTCCATGGAATAGTATGGGGGAAAGGAGGGTTTTTTAGGTAGGTATCTTCTGAAGAGTAGATTAAGAAGGAGCCAATAAAATGCTGACTAGAGGAACTGGGATGGTGGTGAAGCCTAAAGTGATACATGGGTGGGAGGTTACCATATGCAGATATAAATGGATTCAATGGTACGTTGTGACATCTGTTTGAGGAGTGCACAAAGTCAGCAGGCACTCTTCTGATACATAGGTGGAAATAGCCACTTCACAGATGTCTACTGGCAATTTGACAGTTGGCAGATCCCATCTCTTTTTCTTTTCTCCTGCCAAGTTCCCCATGCAAAGCCCAACTACTTGGGTTCACTCTTGTGAAGAATTAATCATACTCAAAATGAATATGGTATATAATAGGCTTTAGCCTTAATAAACTACTATTTTGATCTTAAATGATAGAGAGCTTGTAAATTTGGCCTCCTGGCAAATGAGCATTAACATTCAGAAAGATTTCAAATGGCTTGAATTTTTATATACAATTTTTTTTATTTGACAGT
The DNA here is from genome assembly GCF_000455745.1 of Alligator sinensis. Taxonomy (NCBI): domain Eukaryota; kingdom Metazoa; phylum Chordata; order Crocodylia; family Alligatoridae; genus Alligator; species Alligator sinensis. Next base: position 1,613,497 of record NW_005842145.1, read on the forward strand.
TTTTTAGGTAGTGGAGCCCTTCCAGCAGTGAAATGGATAAGTTTATTTTCATACCTTATCAATGAAGCTCCAAGTGGGGTGCAGATGAATAAATGGACAGATTTGCATCACATAATGATTGTGGGTTTATATAAATTATTTATCTTAAATTGTGTGGAAGTGGGTAGTATTGCTGAAAAACATACAACTTACCATTTCAGTAAACAATCTCTACTTTTCTCTGTAGCTCTCAAATGGAATTCCCCTCCCGCCACCTTCCAAGATGCAGGATGGATCTGATAATTGCAGAAGTGTCTTATAAGATACATGACACTTGGCAAGACTCCATTTTGGTATATTATGTACACTGATTCTGGAGGCTCATAGCTTCTTATAATAAGGAAAAGATGCATCAGGATTTTTTAACACAGTCTTTCAGTCTGGAAGGAGATACGGATAAAAGGCTAATGGAGTTGTCTTAAAGGCTTTTTGACACTTAAAAGTGTTTTTCTTCTTTCTAGAAATACCAAGAAGTAACATACCAGCATAGCCTGTGTGTAGATGAAACAAGAGGCGTGTGCGCACGACACTTTAAAGCGAGTTAAATGCTTTTGCACCACTTTAATGGTGTTGGTGTTTGCCTGTGTTGGCAGCATACTGCGCAGTAATTCCAGCTGCTATAGCAAATTCAGTGGCGTAATGTGCCTTAAATGACTTGGGGCACAGTAAACTACAACTCCTCTGAGGAGTTTGCTGCCCTACAACCGCGGATTGAAGCAGCAGGCTCCATGCAGCTCAGGGGCTCTTCAGGAAGCCTATTCAGGCACCGTGGCAGCAGCCCGGGAAGGCAGGCTCTGCCCAAGAACTTTTACATTTTTTTTCCCTGGAGCCTGCCTGACCTGCATAGAGGTCCAGTGCTTCCCTTCATGGCTGCAGTGCCCCCCGGAATCTCCTGAGCCAGGTGCCTGTGGATGGGTGCTGCCGGGGGGGGCGCTGTCGCAGAGGGAAGAACCAACACCCCCCCCCCCCCCCCCTGGAGGCCCAGGGACCTGCTCTGCATGCCGGCAGCTCGCTCTCCCTTGCCCACTGTGGGAGAGGCAGGTAAGTTCGGGTGAGTGTATGACATGGGGGTTTAAAGGGCCCTAAATTGAAGCAGTGTTTTTAAAAACCCACCTCTTCAATTTAGGGCCCCCATTTTTTCTACACATACCCATAGATAACAATTTCATTTCCATTCTCTCTGTTTATATGGGAGAGGCTCAGGACAAAGCCACAGTTTTAAACTCTTACTGGGTACATCTGCACATGTGCTTAACTGCACCATAGACTAAATTTGCTGTGGTGTAAAGCATCACAGTCTACACGTGCATCACTGTTAGACCACAGCAAACTGATTTTTGTTCTCATAAGATAGTACTGTTGAGGACATTTCTATTTTATGGCAGCAAAAATAACTGTACTTAAATGCACGTGTACACTGACTTGGGCATAAATTGTGTCTGGTCAGCCCAGGCAGCAGGGGGGCAGACCCCTGCCTGCCACCTAGCAACACAGTTCCTCACTTTGGGCACTCTTTTCCCCCAGCCAGCCCTTCCACCACCATCTGTTGCTACCTGGAGCCCAGCGCTGAGCTCTTGAGCCTGCTGCCAGCCTAGGACTGCTCCATCTCGGTGCAAACTGCTGTGGTCCTGGACACGCATGTAAATGCTGTTCCCAGGAGCTGTTAACTCTAGCACAACTTGCCCTAGAGCTTGTTCAGTCCATTTAATTGCATGTGTAGATGGACCCACTGGCATTTCTTTTTTGACCAACATAAATATTATTAACTAAGCTCCACTTGAAATTCACTGGCTTTTTAGAAGCCTGTATTCCTGTTTTAAAAGGCATACTTCCAGTTTTCATTTGTAGTTCCAATCTTCTTGTGACAAGCTGTGAAATCTCTCCTACTGACATAGCATCAGATTTGGTTTCTAAGCTCCTTCTTCCCTTTAGACAAGTGGCAGGTGTTATAATTTCGAGTCTACATTCCATTTTCTGATTTAAAAACCCTTTCCTCCACTATGAAACTTTCTCTATAACATTTGACTTAGTCTACAACAAAAACACAGTCCTGTTTAGAAGTCAGCCTTTTATACAGTGAAATGTGACCCTAGTGAGAGTGGACTGACACAGTGGATGCATCTATGCTAGGCCTTTGCAAAGTGGCTAGTACTCGCTTCAGATTTGGATTCGGCCGATTCGGGGGACAGTGATTCAATTAAGTGATTTGAATTGCTATCCTGAATTGATTCAGCCGAATCTGATTCAGAGATTCGGCTGTTGCCGAATCTCCAAATCACTTAGGCTCATCTCCCACCCACCCCAGCTCCCGGCACTTAAAAAAAAAAAAAAAAAAAAGCCCCAGATTATTGGGTTCTGCCGGGCGGGGGGACAATCCCCGCTGACCGTCACTGTCCCACGCTGCATGGGGGGTTCTACACGAGCCCCCCTCCCCCATGGCTGCCCTGCCCACCCCAGCCGTAGCCCTTTAAGGAAAAAAAACCTGAGAAAAACCCCTGGACTCACCAGTTCCTGCTCAGCGGGGGGGTGATCCCCACTTCCTCCTGCTGCCCCATGCTGCATGGGGGGCTCTGCATGAGCCCCCTAATGCTGCTGAAGGAGCTGGTAAGTCAGGGGTAAAAAAAAAACCACAGCGAGAAAAAGCGGGGCAGGGCACGGTCCCGGACCATGCCCTGAGGCAACTGGAGGCTGGGTCCTCCACGGAGATGCTCTGGTAGCATCCAGAGTGACTGGCCCTTGCCCCAGTCCTGAAGCATGCTGTCTGCCTGTGCAGGGCTGGCTGCATGCCAGTCACAGGGAGCTGGACCCAGGCTCCAGTGCCTGTATGTAGGGGGTGGAGGGACTGGAGGAGGAGGGAGGGGATCGTGGGGGGGGCCCTGCCAGCCCGTCCTGCTTCCCCAGCCCCCCGATCACTGC
>NW_005842145.1:1616628-1653987 GCF_000455745.1 Alligator sinensis
CTGGGTGGGGCAGTCATCGGTGGGGGGGGCTGCAGAAGCCCACAGGGGATGGGGCCAGGTGGGGCAGCAATCTGGGGAGCTGGGGGAGCAAGCGGGGCTGGGGTATGTGGACCCTGTGGTGGTGGGTAGCGGTGGAGAGCTCACTGGCCAGGTTTGCGGATGACACTATGTTATGGGGGAGCGTAGTCACACTTGAAGATGCAGGCTACAGATACAGGCAGACCTAGACAGGCTAGCAAGTTGGGCCGATCAGAACCTGATGAAGTTCAATGTCAAGAAATATAAAGTGCTCCACCTCAGGACGAGCAACCCCCAACACATCTACAGGCTTGGCAGCGCCAAACTGACTAGGACCACAAATGAAAGGGACCTGGGGGTGGTAATAGATCACAGTATGAATATGAGCCGGCAGTGCAATGCTGTAGTCAGTAGGGCAAATAATACTCTGGCATGCATCAATCGATGCATCTCCAGCAAAACCAAGGACGTGATTCTTCCACTCTACTCAGGACTGGTGAGACCACAGCTGGAGTACTGTGTCCAGTTCAGGGCACCACACTTTAACAAGGGCATGAACAAGCTTGAGGGATTCCAAAGCAGAGCCACCCATATGATCAGAGTCTTAAAAGGCAAGCCTTTTAAAAGGCTGAGGGATCTAGGACTCTTCAGCCTGAGGAAAAGAAGGCTGAGAGGGGACCTGGTAGCAGCTTACTGCTACAATAGGGAAGTACATCAAGGGCTTGGTGAATAACTGTTCACCAGGGCACCCAAGGGGAAAACCAGGAGTAATGGCCACAAACTCCTGGAAGGTCGATTCAGGCTCAACATTAGGAAAAAATTCTTCACAGTCAGGGTGTCCAGACTGTGGAATAAGCTCCTTCCAGAGATGGCGCAATCACCTATCCTGTAAATCTACCAGAGACTAGACAGTCACCTCGCTGGAGTCACCTGACCCCCAGTTATCTTTCCTGCTTGGTGCAGGGGCTGGATCCGATGATCTTCTGAGGTCCCTTCCAGCCTTACAATCTACTAATCTAGTGTCTTAGCAGGAGGCCTTAAATTTATTGTGTATTAATCAGGCAGTATGGGAAACAAACCACTATTATATGCTATTATATGATTAGAAACTAGATAAAAACTGTGATAAAGACAGAAGGCTTCAGATTAAAAAAATATTTTTTCTTGTTAGTTATTGAAACTGACTCTATCCATTTCTTTAAATAACATCAACTCAATCACACTATAAACTGTAAGTTTGTTTAGTCAAAAGGCAAGCCATGACTCCCATTTATCTGCAAAACTTTGTTAATGAGTTACTCATCGTTGCTTGCCTAGCATCTCTTTGTCCATCTGTTACTTTCTGATGCCCAGACTGCAACTGCAACTGTCTCCTGTGCTATGGCCATGTATGATGCCTAGCACATATTTGATTGACGTTTGTAGGTGAAGCCATAACACAAAATCATTTTTATATTCCCCCAAATAATTAGATAGAGTTTGTGATGCCATCTTTATTTCTCTAATGTTCTGTTCAATATGTCAAGTAACGGTGCCAGTTGAAGACTAGACTAAGGATGCGTACACATGTTCAGATGATCTGGGAAAATTCTCCTTGGTTTGTTTTCCTGGTAGAGAAACTTACCCAGAGATCTCCAAGTAAACATTTGAATTCTGAGCCTCAGGGGAGCAGACCTACAATGGTGATAGTATGCAGCCAGAGGGTCCCTGTATACGTATCTCGGTGTGCTCTGCAGGCTTCCTTAGTCTGCTTGGAGACATATGGTTGCAATGCAGCTTGGTTAGCTGACCCAGACATTTCAGGATCAGCCTGCGGCAGTTGTGAAGGGGGCATGTTCTTATCCCTGCTCGACTGGAGAGTCCAGCCCCAGCAACACATTGTTTCCCTGGGGAGCATTGGGAGAAAAGCACCTTGCAACGCTGGAGGACACTGCTGCAGTTTCTCTCAGAAGAGATCATGTACAGCAATTTACCCTTGGTCATTCCCAGGGTTTTTTCTGTTGGAGTGGCCATTTTTGGTCTGGGAGAAAAATCCTCAACATCTGTACATGCATACTGTCTACTGGGAGAGCACAGACTCTCAGTGGAAACTGGAGGTCTGTATGTGGCCTAGAACTAGGTGCTTTAAAAATTCAGACATCTTGCAAAAGGAAATGTTTGCACAAAGCAATCAGGTTGCTTTAACAGTTATTCTAATAAGGCAAGATGCATGCAAATTGCACATCGATTGGAGTTCATTTCTGTACTGTGACTCTGGGAAGTTGCCTATTGAAGATGGTTAAGTGTTATCAATCCTTTAGGTTGTAATCCAACAGGAAAATACATAACACTTAGGTGTCAAAACATTTAGTCATAACGCATGTCCTTAATGGGAAGAGCCAGTTTCTCTTTTGAGGTCACGGCCTATGTTCCATTTACCAACCAAACCAAGATGACATTAGTTCTGTTTTTCATATCTTGATTTTTTTTTCATATCTTGGGATTTTTGGTGTAGTTTCCAGTTACGTGGGGCTCAAGTTTGTGGAAGCTTCCTTTTAATTCATTGTTGAGTCTTGATAGATATAATTCTGGTTGAAAAGAAATGTCAGACATCTTGTTTCTGCACAGTACCCCCTTCCCCTCCTTCTTTTCTCTTTTCCCAGCAGCCTTCTGGGAACAGTAGTTCCTGCCGCAGTGTTACAGTCCATTACATTACTGTTTTTTTTGTAAATCCATCCTACATTTCAAACCAGTCACTGAAGATGGTGAGATTTGCCTGTCCCTCACTACAGAGGGCATTTCCTGAAAATATCCACATTTTAGTTGTTCATTCTGCTTCCCAAATCTCCAGTCAGTTTTGGAAACTGATTCTTTGAAACATGGCCCACTAGTGTGGCTGTTATTTCTCATTTACAACAAAATGAATTTTTGTTATAACTGGGCTTAGGTGGTCTTGAACTAGCAATATCCCACCAAATAGCTTTTTGGGTTTTTAAAGATTTAGCTATCTACTTATGTATACCTCTTAATATATTCTTGAGATTCTTATTTGTATTAAACAAGGACTATTTTGCTGAATTTCAGAGAAACCTATTTAACCACTGAAACTTCATTTCCAACCTTCATTAAAACTTTGCACAAAACAAACATTTTGTAAGGGTGTAGTAGGCAGGTGCTAATTGGAATATGTAACTCTAAGGAATGTTAAATGGTTAAAGCTAGCATGTCCTGTGAGCAGTTGCACATTAAGGGTTAATACCCTCTCTAATTTACATAGCTTGGCCATGCTACTATAGGGCTGGTGAGTAGGGGCATGGCTAGGAACTGCCAAGTCTGCCCTGTGCCTGCCCAACTTGCTGGCTCTCTGATGGCAGTATAGGTTCTTCTGCTGCTCAGAAGCTGTTCCACCAGGCCCCACTTCACCTGGATTTGGCCTGTACTGTCCCACCTTCCTAGACTGGGTCCTTGCTCCCCACTTCTTCCCCCTTCCACCCTTTCTCCAAGCTCACCAGTGGCTGACAGTGCTGTCCTAGAGGTGTAGGAAGCTCCTGTCCCTCTCCAGGGATTATGCAGTGACTGGGCCCAGCCTGGAGAATGGTAGTAGCAGGTGGGTGTGCTCCCCATCCCTGCCTGCTCCAGAGCTGGTGGGTAGCATCAGGAGGAAGTAGGCAGGCAGGGGAAACACACTTGCTGCTGCCACTCTGGGCTACGGCCAATCCCCAGGTGTTCCCTGCCAGCCTGGGAGCCGGCAGGGAGGGGGAACCCATTTATCTACCACCACTACTGCTGCTGTTTGTGCTGAGCCCAGCCCCTGGAGCAAGGCAAAAGCTTCCTTTGCCCCTGGGACAGCACTGATGGCTGCAAGTAAGCAGGAAGGCAAGAGCTGGGGAGAGCACTGAGTGAGCCTGGAATGGGAAGGGCAGGGAGAAGATGTGCCTCCGTCCACAGAGAGGAAAGAGTTTTTACCTTTGAAACTCCCCTGGCTATCACTGCAGGGCAGTAATGCTCTGGAGCAGCGGTTCCCAAACTCTGACGGATTGTGCACAACCAATTTAAACTGATACAACCTTAACTACCACCAGCAAATTTTTCAGTTCAACCTTAAGTACCACCAGCAAATTTTTGTCAAAATAATAATAAATTTGTTAATGTGTACCACTGACAGGTTGTCTGCATACCACTGGTGGTACACATACCGCAGATTGGGATCCACTGCTCTGGAGGACAGCTTGTCCACATGGGGAAGGAGAAGGGTGGAGAGGTGGCTAGGATTAGTGCATCCTGGGATTCTGAAGGACTGCTCCCAACCTGTATTGGTCACATGGAGCAATTTAACATGACTGTAACATGATTTGCCTAAGTGTAGCTAGGGGTAATCCTCGCCCAAAGAGGATTCTCTCTCAGATGCTCAGAGCCCACTTTGCTTATCTTTTCCTGCCTTAACGTGCAGACACTCTCATTTTAAGAGCCCTTAACATGTGGGAAAGGTAAGATGTAACAGCACCCTTAGGTGTGGGAAGGATTTGGCACTTCCTTTTATAATTGCCCATCAAAGACTCACTGGGTTTGTTTCTTTGGTCATATGTAAAGACTTTGCTTAATAAGGATTGTGGAAGTCTTGCCAGCTTTGCCTCTGCATCTTCAGCTTTCTTTTAGTTTGCATTATCTGTTCTATTGGACATTTTCAATGACCAAAAATTGGCTTGACTGCATTAAACATTAATACATTTCTTGGGTTCAGCATTTGTTGCTCATCTTCAGACTGGCTCAATAAGGTTAATTCACTGCTATCATCATAGTTATGTTTAAGATCCTGTCAGTGTTCAGAGTGATGATTCACTCATGGCTTCGTTTTGTAGCGGTAACAAGATACTCTGAGCAAGTATTTTCTTGGTGTGAGTTGGGCTGTGATTCCTGTACAGATGATTGCAAGATCTATTTTTCTAACCCTAATGGGTTACATGATATGATCATGGAGCTATCATTGCATATGTTATCTTTAGATCTTGACAAGCTCCAACTCCAAATCTGTCAGAAATAAGTATAACCCCTTAGCCTTATTTTTTAAAATAAATAATAGGAGCCAAATTTTTCCTCCAAATAATGTTCTGCATGGTGTGTGCATGTTTGTGTGGAGGGACTTCTCACTGTATGATAAAGTTATCATTAGCAGCACTTGTTGGTCTTGTGGTTAATGTAGAAAATGGGATTAGCAGACCTTGGTTTTGTGCTCCTCCTTGCCAAAAAAATTCCTCAGGTCTTGGACAAGTCAGAGCCTCTCTCTCTCTCTCTCTCTTTCAATATTTCCATTTGTATAACAGAAAAATAATACCAAACTCACATTTGATTTGTGAATCCGGCCATATATTTTTGTTGAGAACAGATTATCTAAATGAACTTTTATCACTCTGGTTTTGCTGGTCCAATAAAGTGCTCAGTTATATGGGCAGCTAAAATAAGATTTCTTTTAAAAATGTGTTTCATTTTGTTCAAGAGATATAACTAACTTTATCCTCATCTATTCTAATTTTGTGAAGGTCCTTTCTATAGACCTACAGAGAGAGAGAGAGAGAGGCCTTTAATTGTATACAGTTTTAAGTGTATAGTTAACTTTTGATAAAGTTGCTTCAGGCCACAGTCATTATGCCTAGTGTATTTAGACAAGAAAACCACGTGTTTTATTTGGATTTTAGCATTTATCAGGTGAAATGCTGAAATTACATACTTTGGTGTTTTATGAGCTGCTATGCTTGGGGGTTTTTTGTAAAGCGTTTTGTGATGTTCTGCATGAAAGGTGCTGTATACAGTAAATAGACTGTAGCATAGTAACAGGAATACACACATGCCTGATATTTAAAGAAAATCAAGTTTTCTCTAACAAAGGATAAATTGTTCAGAAAGTTTTACGTTCTTAAAGAAGATTTACATTCTGCTGCTGTCACCAAGACCTCATTATCTGCTGTTTTAATTTTTTGATGTTACCTATCAACTTTATTTTATCTGTTTTCCTTTTATTTAAAAAAAACTAACCCAAGTACTTCAGGCTTTGAAATGTATCCATCTGTTAAATTAAACTTAAAATCTACCATTTAAAAAAATAATTATCTTTTTTCTTTTCTTTTCTTTTCTTTTTTTTTCCTTTTCTTTTCTTTTCCTAAGTTTTACTTCTTTGAGCCCACAGAAGTATATCTTTTAAATTTACATGCTCTCTCTCCTCTCTTTCTCTCTCCCCTCCCTCCCAAATATATGACAATTTAAAAAAAACAAACAAAAAATAAAACAAAACCCAGCCTGCATACAGGTCTGCATAAAGCAAAATTTTACATGCATCCCTCTTAATCTGTGATATACAGTATAGTACATTTATTTATAATAACATATAGCATAGACTCTGAGCTGAAAAGATATCATATATAAGGCAGGCACCTTCATGGGCTTAAAATTTATTCCGTTTCAATACCGAATGTTATCAAATCTCTGCTCACACCAACCTGTGACTGAGTTTTTTGAAAATAACTCACCCCACAGATAAAAAGTGGTCAGTGGTTTATCTTCATTTTTTTTTTTATTGCAGTCACAAAATAATTTCCCTGGATGTAAATGAAACCAGATTCCCCCTAAAAGTATCATGTGTTCAAGGATGGTCTGCTTACTTATTGTTTGTATTACAATTGTACCTAATCAACCCTGTTCAAGGCTCCACTTTTTAAAGGCTTTATAAGCACATAGTTTGAGAGTTCATGTTGACGCTTAAACTCTAAATAGAACAGACTAATTTATGCAGGGGAAGAGGTGAGGCATACCTAGGGGAGCAATAGGGGCAACCACCCCAGGCACCAACTTGAGGGAGGAGGTGAAAGAAAGCAGCTGCTTCTGGCAGCTACATGTGTTCACATTCACAATTGTGGCAGCAACTGGAAGTCACCATTTCCTCTTTGGCCCAAGCACCCAGCCTTGTCCCTACAGTGGGGAGTGGGGCACAAAACGGAGGCAGGGGTCCACATGGACAAATGAAGCATTTTGGTTACCATGAATGTAGCTTTGAACAGTATTCTATACATAGCTCATGCAAAATCTGCAGCGAGTCACTTGGTTAAAGGAGGAATGCAGGCTGAATACTTTTTAGTTGCTTCCTTAAAATTTGGTGCTAGAAGAAGCAACATGGAGATCACATGTGCGATATTTAGAGGAGGTGGTGTAATTGATCCCAGGTTCCTCATAGCTGCTGCCTGCTTTGTTCTCATGACCCACCACCCTTTGTCATAATCTTTTTGTGGGGAATTTTCAAAACACCCAAGTGAATAACTAGTATATGCCCTATTGACCTTTTAATGGGTCTACTAATAGAATTTCTTTTCTCTAATCACCTGAGTGCTTTTGAAATTCCTATCTTTAACTCCTAAAGTGGTATGTGCATATGGAGTACTAAGCAAAACATGTTTTGGGTGTAACTAATTTCTGTTATATGAAAAGCAAAAAGTGGGAGTAAAAACATAAGCAGTAGTCAGACTGTCGTGCTCCAGATGAGGCATTTCTTGTAATGTGCTAAGAAGGGATTAAAATTAGTCTGAAAAATATGACAGGGAATTATAAAGCGAAGCTTCATATTGACTTCATTAAATCAAACCTAATTATGGTTCTATCATGTATGCTTCTACTTTGAGAGAAAAGTACTGGCATAGATGTATTCCGATAGAAAGGAGAAAGAATGTTTCTGATTTCAAACAGAGAAATATCTGCGTTTGAATTTTAAAAAATTTTAGTTGATTTTATTAATGGGAAAATTCTACATAGAGCCTTATTTTTAATAATGCCTAGATATTTGTAATGAGGTTTGAGTGTTGTTTGTCTAACATCTGTCCCAGCTATACAGCTGGTCCAATAAAAGACATTACCTTAATAAGAAAACATGAAAAAAAACTCTTGCTTTTTAAACAGTTGTAATACATCAACATGATACACAGACAGTAATTTAACCTAGTAACAGCCATGTAAAACAGGTAGGCAAGTAATTATCACTGTTTTAGATAATAAAACCGAGACACAAGCAAATGAGTTACCTGAGGCTTGACTCCTGCATAAGTAGACCCATTAGGATCTGAACTTCGGACTGCCTCATTCTCAGCTCTGTTCCTATTCTTCCAAATCCTATCCTTCAAGGAGTTTTCTGGATGACTCTTGTGCTTCAGAGATCTTCTGCCCTTTTCGTTGTTTGACCTTTATTCCAGCCAAGGAAGACAGTGAGCATTTCAGTCTAAGGCCCGTCCGGATTAATTCTTTATTAACCGAAGGTGCTCCAATAGTTTGGGAGTCCAAAGGTTTCATCTCAAAACGGTTCTGTTGACTTATGCTTTGCACCCCACTACAGAAAAAAGCATCATATCTTTCCAGCCAGAATTATCTTTACATCATATTGAGATAATGATGGAAATAGGAGAGAATAAAAAAGGAAACTCTTTATGTAAGAGAACATATTATGTGGCTCTCCTCTACAACAGTCTGTACCTGGTTCCAGAAAGGCAATGGATGAAAGAGGTAGGATTTCTGTTCATTTAAAGAAGTGACCTCAGGGATGTAATGGAAAGCAATGTGCAGGCATTTTTTTTTTTAACAACTACTGGCCATACCAAGGTAAAACCTGTGAGAAGAGCTCTAGATTTAGGTATCCATTCAAAGAACAAAACAATAAATCCCAGTTCAATCCTTGGAGTGACACTTTAGATCTGTGATTGTATATGCTGCATTGATTATACACATGTTTTTTTCCAATGTTTGTGAGAATTACTTACTGACTACAAGGACAGGAGAGACCAATTTCTTATATGCACAGGCTTAAAATAAACATGGGAGAGTAAAGCCTACTCAGAAGATTTGTAATGTACATTTAAAGATGAGGTACTAAAACACATGTAGATACCTACTTGGGCATTGTCCACTTACCTGTGGAGACCTCAATACATTAATTGAGGTTTTCTGCTTAGCAACTTTAGTAACACTTTAATAATCTAGAACATGCTCAGTAACTAGCATAAGCAGGGACTGAACAGGCTACTCAACATGCTGGTAATTTCCATTAGTTATCTTTCTGAGGTCCTCACCCCGCTGTTACAGAAGTATCTACTGGCTGCAGCCTGCTCAGGGTCCTTTGTCCCAGGGGCAACATTCATGGTTGATAGGATTGTTTTGCTTTTATATCTCATTGATTTTTTTTTTTGATTTTTTTTTTTGGTATGGTCTTGTGAATTTCCATTTAATTAATATTATAAGGCAGGAAGGATGGTCCAACGGTTAGGTCATTAGTTTGGAAGTTGGGGGGAACAAGCTTTAATTCCTTAGTTCCACCACAGACTTACTGTGTGACCCTGAGCAAGTCACTTCAGGCCAGATTTACACGCACAAATAGGCACCTTATGATGTGAACAGGTGGGATTTATTAAAGTGCTGCCTCTAATTAACTCTCATGTATGGCACAAATTGTTCAAGTGCAAAACTCAAGTAGCTGGCTGTACAGTGAAGGCTTCCACTCACTTAGGGGTTGCATGCACTGACAGTAAGTAGGGTTTAAAAACAGCTTTTCTATTGTGAGCTAGTTGGGCTGTGGGTTCTCCAAGGAACTACCACCGTGATTCTGTTGGAGGGTCTTGGTTGAAGATTCTTATTCACATGCTACTTTGTTTTTCATTCCTTTGAAATAGTTATTACTCTGCATGAGATGGAGAAGGGGGGCTATTGGGATCACAGTTTTAAGCTTCTTACATGAAACTTTAGCCAAAGCCTGACTGTGTGATGAAATTAACAAAATGTTAAACACTTGAAAATAACTCATCTCCTTCATATGAGCACCATATGTAATAGTTAAGCTCCGAGTTCCCCGATTTAAAATTTAGAACATTGCACATTAAGGGTGTATTTAAAAAAGCAACTGAAGTTAACAGGAAGCTTTTGACATTTTTCACCAATGAGAAAATAGCCTATATTAGATCTGGCTTATATCCACAACTATAATTAATGAGCAATGTTTTGAAAGAATAGTCCTGAGTGAATCTCTGAAGTGTGTGTAAGCACTGGGGGGGGAGGGGGGGGTTGTTGGGTTGTTGTTTTGTTTTGTTTTTTTCTTCTTGTAGAGATCAGAGAGGGCCAAAGAAATCTCTTTGCTCTCTATAGATAGAGATTTCTTTGGCTCTCTTTGCTCTCCACAATCTACTGAACAAACTGGTGATCCACATTATTTATTAATTACTCCAAACCACTCCCTTAAGCCTTTACATGCTTGTACTTGTACAGGCAAAAGAGAGAAATATTAATTTTGCAAGCGTACTGTCATTCCTAGCTTCACCTAGGAAATCCTTTGTTGATGGTCATTCATAGTACTTCCCTATAAAGCTATGGATTTGGGTTGTTACTCCACTAGGGATCTCTTCCTGCTCTGTACATTTTAAATTACAGATCCAGTAGATACCTTGTTAAAGGGGACTGGGTTAAATGCCAGCCACACGCATTTGTAAGGAAATGTTGCACGTTGGGAAACTAAAAATATGTTTGAACCAGAACACTAAATCTGTGCATCTCAGGCCCTCTGCAAATTTTAAGAAAAACTGGGATCTACATCCAGATTCATATGCTGTGGCTCAGTGCTCACTCTCAGATGTTGAATCGGAAGATAAGACTCTGGGGAGAACCCCTCCAAATCTCAATATGACTTTGTTTGAGGTCTTTCTGAACAAAAAAGCAACCCAGTAAAGATGTTTTTAGCTTTGCTTCCCATATTGACTTCAGGGTTTGGGTTTTTCCTTTTTTTTAAGGTAGTATCATGTATTTTTCTTGCTTCTTTGGTGAAGTAATGTTAAACTGGTTCTCAGTTTAAGACTTGTGAGTTGTAGATTTATTGACAGCAGAATGTAAATTGCAGCACAGAGGAAACAGTACTATAACAGAGCAGCTGAAATGCATGAATATGCAGCATACCAAAGAGAATATTTGAACTGATTTTTAAAGAAAGAAAATGTCATTTCACAAGCCTGATATCTATACACTAAACCATGTATGGCTACATGAGCCATATATATATGGGGTGTATATTTGTATAAAGAGGAAACAGTTCTTAGTAGGGAATGAACTGTGGACAATTTTAACGCTGAAATCACAGTCTCCTAATGGTATTCCAACAATTGTGGGGAAGTTGCAGTTGTACAGCCACTCTACTTCACAAGTGGGAGTTTTATATATTAAGTTAGTCCCTCATATTCTGTCTCAGCCATTCGCATACCTAGGACCAAGGAAAAAATATGCGCACACACATTAAAACCCAAATTTGTATGTATTCATCAAGGTTTGCATGAGCTCAAGAGGGACACATTTTTTTGAAAACTTGTATTGTTTTGCCCAGCAAGCCTCACTAGCATGTGAAATGTCTATTCGGTCAATGCTAGCATTATTTTTCACCTCAGTAGATTTCTCTGAAGTGCAGAGCTTGAGGAATGTATGAGTATCATGATTAAGCTGACTAGCTGGAATGAAAAATGTGTGCGCTGCTCTGTTTCTTCCTTCTCTCAGGTGCTACCTTTGCTACCAGTAACAAAATAAAACTGTCCTGTAGGGCATAGTTTCTCAATCTGTGATACGTGTATCCCTGAGGGTACGCGAGACACAGGCAGGGGATATGTGGGTACAACAACACTCTCTTTCTCTTTTCCCCTCTCTCGCCCTTTTTTTCCTCTCAAAACCATGGCAAAAAATTTGGTGCCCAGTAAATTGCCCTGTAATAATTTGGCGTTCAGCCCTCCTAGCTTTGGGCAACATCACCTCTAGCCCAGGTACATACTTGAGTTGTGCACCCCTGGTGTAAAAGGTGGCAACCCTATCCACACCAGATCGGACATCTGTCATATCACGGCCTTATATACACAGCCCTTCTTCCAACGTATAGCACGCATTAGTCTGTAAATACAAAATCTCCTGGAAAATTGAGTGTTGGGGTACTTATAAAAATTTTCAGAACTGAGGGGGTACTTGCTATTTAAAAGGTTGAGAAACACTGCTGTAGGGCATTTGATTTGACTATCTATTACGCTTAACAATCTACTGATAACTCACTGTTAAAATGTAGTTTACTAAATCTCTTGTAGCGTATTTTGCTCTTCCTTTCTCTCTATCCTGGCTTGACCCGGGTTTTTCTCTTTCAAATCCTACGATAGATTCTAGTACATTGTTTGCTGCTTGTATGTGATTTGCAAGATTGTCTATATCCTCTCTCTCTCTTCTCATTCTACACCTGTATGCCCCATTCTTTTCTTTCCTTGCATTTTTTGCCTGTCCTTCCTTTCCTGTCCCATCTCCATTCCCTTCCTCCCCCTTCCCCCAACACTGCAAGTAGTCATTCCTTCCATTAATAAATCCACTTATTACTAGCAAGCAGGTTTTGAAAAATTTACTAGACACGTAGCAGTCATAGGAATGAATTAAAACGAGAGGAACAACTGTGCGGAGACAGTGCACTAAAAGCCTGGTGCTTAGATACTGCGGTGACAAGTCTCCTTAGAAGGCTCTGCTTGAGGACTTCATGCTTGGTAGTCCTGTTTCTTAGATGTCTATAAGCAGTGAGGGTCCTCATCCATTTGTAGGTGGCTGGAAGTGAATGTGTATCCTCTTGTGCACTGCACACATGCACTATCACTATTTCTTCCTGACATCTGCAAGGATAGTTGTTGTTGTGCCAGCTTTCTATGCCCCAAACCTCCAATTTAGGGGTTGTCTTCTATAAAAAGCAGTGCCTGTGCTTACCTTTGCTATTGCTTATAGCTGAACAGCACCTAAAAGTATATAAACTTCTTATTAAGCCAGCCAGTGAGATCATTAAAATTGGAGGAAGTAAGGTTTGTTGAGGGCTTTCACACAGGGCATGACCCTTATGCTATAACTGTATAGAAAGCAATAACCAAGATGCAAAAGAAGGAAAAATAGCTGAAGTTCATTTCTTCATTGTCTGTTTAGTTGCCCACATGATTGCTGACTTTTTCTTTGTAGTTTTATTTGTAAGAGCAGCAAATTCTCAAGTAGAGGAGTGTGACACTAAAGTAGATAATTGGGGGATGCTTACGGGATATATGTGCCAGATGAGAAAGCAACAAAATCTGCAGTTGCAAAGACCCTATAGGAACCCAAGGCAGGGGTTAAAAGAAGGAACTCGTACCTTGTTTCATCCCTTGGTATCTGCTTCTGTTCCCCACTATTCATGGCATGGTGCCCCAAAGGACTGTGGTATGCAGCTGACAATGGGGATAAAGTTTCAGCCATTTTGTGCCACCCCTAAAAAGAAAAAATGTTCAAGAACCTGTATGCTAATGAATAAATAGCTCCACTAAATTGCCTACTATCAATGTATGCTTAGGATGTTTAAAAAAAATATTACTTAGACATCTATTTCTATTTGTGGTCTTGTTTTTAACTTTTTTAAGTTTTCTAAAGTATTTTTTTTCCTTCAGCTGATGGAGTCTGTGTGTTTAAATGCTTGGTTAACAGAGACACTGAATACTGTCGTGTGGGAAAAGAGTCTGTTCTAATTACTATGGGGTACAACAGTGCCTTGCTACAATTCAAGTCACATGCTGGTAAGTACTGGCATTACTGCTGTCTTGCATTTGTGAGACTCTTTTTACTCCCCCCTTTGTTGCTTTTTGGAAAATTTAGCTAAAAATGTTGCTTTCCTTTCCATCTACTTAACATTATCTATCAAATATTACAATATATTATGATGATCATGATCCATGAGAACACTCTTGTATTCTGATCATCTACACTTTGATGCTAGCCATTCAGATATTGCATATTGATTTTTAAGGAAAATCATCATGGGCCCATTCTTTTTGAGATGAGACCATGACATAACATGGTACTTTTAACCTTCTATCCTTGATAAGTAACATTCTTCATGTGTACAACTTACCATTTTTTTATTTATCTAAAAGATCCTTATGGAAGTGCTCTTCATCTGTAGAGATATAGTACTGAGCATTTTTGTAATTCATTTTCTTTTAAAACCTGCCATTTATTTTCTTTTCTACCAAAATATCAGCATCTGTCACTTTTATTGATGTACTATAACATACACTCCTGGGCCCCTTCCCGATGAGCGTGGCCGTGCAGTATGTGACATCGCAGACCCATTTGTGGCATCACACACCACACAATCAGACATTCCCTGCACCGCTACCTTGCAGCACGGGGTGGTTGACCCCAGGAGATACCAGGGTCAAAAAATCTGTATAGAAAAAAAGTGGGTCAACACACGTGGCAGCAGTACACGCTGCCCAGAACCAGAGCCTGGCTGGCTGGAGACATGCTTCAGCTGCTGGCCAGGTTCCCAGCTGCAGGAGTGCTGTGCTGCAGCTTCCCTAGCCCCCAGGACCCTAGATGAGGCTGCTGGGTCCAGCACAGTGGCTTGCCCCAGCCTCCCCTACCCCACCTGGGGTAATCTGCCATGCGTCAGAGGGCACGTGTGATGGGGCTTCCCTGGGGACAAGTAGCAGTTGCTTAAGGTGTGCCACTGCTTCTTGTCCCCAGGGAAACAAATGTCCATGCTCATGTGGATGTGGCCCTGGAGTCTATGGGATATGTTCTGTTTCTTTACTGTATCTTTATAGAAGGCACGGTAGATTTACACCTTATAGACTAATCTAAGTAGCTATTAGGGCTGTGCGAAGCTTTAGTTACCAATTCAATTTGGAGGAGATTTGTCCCAATTCAGTGGACGAATCTCTGAATCTGAATCAAATAAGGAGACCAATATAAAGGTCTGAATTGATTTGAAGCCTCCGAATTGATTCAGAAAAGCTTCGGAGGAGATACAGTGATTCGGGCAGTCCCTGATCACCACCACAGGGAGCTAGACCCAGACTCCGTGCTGGTAAGTAGAGGGTGGGGGATAAGGCTCGAGGAGCAGGGAGGGGACCATGGGGGCATTCCCACCCGGCCCCATCCTCTGCCTGCTCCCCCAGCCTGACTGAGCACCCCCCAAGCCCTGCCCAGTCTCCCAGCCCCATCAATGGCTGCCCTGCCCAGCCCCAACATCCCAGCACTTTAAAAAAAAAAAAAGCCCCTCACTCACCTGCTGCTGCAGTGGCCATTGGGGCCTCTCGGGGCTTGTGGAAGAGTCCCCCCCCCCACAGCACAGGGCAGTGGGGGGCAGCAAGGATTGCCCCCCTGCGTCAATTCGGGACAATGATTCAAATCACCAGATCGAATCACTGTCCCCCGAATCCTAATCTGAAGTGAATACTAGCTGCTTTGCACAGGCCTAGTAGATATATATAAGCTTTCATGGTCTGAAGCTTAGTATATCACAGTAATCAAGGCCGTTTTCCACCCCCACCCCCCCACATACTTTAGTTAGTCTATGAGGTGCAAATCTACTCTGCCTTCTACTGAACTTCAGACTAACGTAGATAACTGTCTCTCAGCATCTTTGTATCTACTGATGCTGATAGAATTGAATTGTAATTAATGTATCACTGCATTTAAGTGAATGTGTGAAACCCTTGTGTCACGACCCAAAGGGTGTGATTTTTGTTTTTGTGTGCTTCGGCACTGCTAAATTGTTCCCGCTAAATTATAGCTTCTTTGCACGGTGGAGTTTTCTGCTGCAAAAGAGAACCCTGGTGCAAGGGAGAGTTTCCAGCCAATTCAAAGCTTTCTTTGCAGGGTGCATTTCTTTGTTGCAGCACAGAAATGCTCGTTGCAAAGAGTTCCCGCCATTTGTATGCTAATTTGAGCCCCATTATTGGCCAGTTCTAAATTATTCACACGTGGCGGCTAGTGATTGGCTTGCTAGCCGTATAAAAGGCTTGAGTGGTTTCCGCCCAAGTTGGAGGACTCCACGAACAAGGGAGGAGGAGACTTCACGCTGTGTGAAGATCTCTAAGCGCTGCGGATCCTTACGGACCCAGTGCATTTAAAGCAGGCAACAGAGGTCTGATCAACCTCTAGCCTCTCCCCGTCGCCGAGCGCAGTCCAGACGTATCCCTTCCCGCGCGCAAAAGAACCGGACCCACGGAGCCTAGCAAACTTCGTGTGAATCCTTGACCGATCTCAGAGCTCTTCTACCCGGGTTCGAGTGCTGCAGTTTTATCTTCCTGTCGCTGAAAACCCTTGCGACGTACCCTTGTGTTTTACATCTTCCCGTCGCCGGAACCCTTTGCGACGTACCCTCGTGCCCTGCAGGTTCGAGTTTTGTTTTGTTTTCTGTCTGTAACCGCAACTCAAGCAAGTTTTCCAGCCTACACCACTGCCATCTCGGTGTAAGTAACCAATCTTTTAAACTACCGCTAAGCGTTTGTGCCTAATTCCAGCTCGACGGCCTTCCCTCTCCGACCCGGCGTGCCCGGGCTGCTGGCCACAGCCCACGTGCAGCACGGAAAAGGGCTCGGGTCGCTCCCGGCCCGCACACCTTGTTTTGAAGCTCCATTTCACTAAATTTGTCCCTAGCAAATTTATTTTATATTCATGTATAAATAGGATGCATTTTCTCACGACTTTTCAAAACTGTTTTAGTTGGGGGGGTTTTGTGGGGAGATCCAAACGTTATTACATTTATTCTGTGTAGTGTAACTCACAGACCAAAGGTGATTTTGAGCCATTGTAAGAATAGAACAAATGTCCCTTTTCTATAATAATATCTGATTCTAATAAATCACTCTTCATCATTAGATTTCAAAACACTTTTCATTTATGAAGAGCGATGCTATAGTTACTGCTATTGTATAAAGCGGGAAGACAAATCAAGGATGTGAATGCATGTACATTTGGCGACTTACAACAGGCAACGGTTTCGAAAGGACAGGGGATGGGAGATTTTATTTGTTCTGTGTGAACAAGCTGAGCGGCTGGTAGATTTTATTTGTTCTGTGTGAACAAGCTGAGAACTGCTGCAACTTTAACGCTGCTTCATCCAGCGTTAGTACCATCTGCTGTCCTTTTGAAATGTTCCCCTTTTCGAAAGGAGTCCAAATGTACATGTATCCACAAAATAATTTGTCCTGTTGCAGAGTCAGCAATGGAACTGACGCCTTCTGAATCCTGGAGCAATGCTCTGTCCACAAGGACACACTTCTTTAAAACCACCTGCTCTGCATTTGGGCACTGTCACTACCTGACATCTTTGGTTATGTTTATATTGTTCATTCGCCTCTCTTGGCAATGTGTGGGGATATTATTCACACATTTTCCTGCACTGCCAAAACAACAGAATTGCAACATAAAAAAGAACAAATGCTACCGGTCCTTGTATTTCTCTTGGGATTATAGCTCAGTTTTCCCCCAGAAAATTGCATATCATGATGGAGGAAAGAATATTAATTTAAAAGTGAAAATGCCAAAACTCTACAGAGCAATTTCATAATCAGGGAGAACTCATCACATAATCAAAATAACTATATGGATAAATTATCGAATAATCTTTCAGTTCCAGAATCTGAAGACTTGATTTTAAAGTTCCTGGATATTCTTTAACTTTCCTGAAGTGAGGCATGATACAGAAAAACAAAAATGATTTTTGACCCATTTAAGTTATCAGGTAAATTTTCTAGCCATTTATAGCTCTTTCCATAAACAATCATAGTAGTTTTCCCTCTTCTTTTATGGTAGGCTTTCATATATTTGAAGACTGCTAAAGGCTCTGTAATCGCCTTTTCTCCAAGCAAAACATGACTATTTTTCTCAACCTTTCCTCATAATCTACAATGTATGCATGGAAGGTTTAGCCTGGCAATGTTTTCTTTATTATCTTTGTCCTCTAGAGTTTCTTATTTAATCTGCAAGAATCCTGCCTGATTTTTGCAAGGCACTTTAAGCTTATGACACCAATATACGACGTGTCATCTTTCCTTGTGCTGCAAACAGCAGGTCAAGAACATCAAACCAACACTTGAAAACTTCAGCTAATACCCTGCCCAGCCCAGCCTTCCCGTTCCTTCAGCAGTCTGGAGGTTAGGAGGCATGTGCAGCTCCACAATGAAAGAAGATTAAAAAAATTATGAGAGGTTTGATCATCTGCCTTAGGGACATGTGATTACTTATTAATATAGCCACAGATTATGGAATACTTAGCTAAAAATATTATAAGAGAATTACGGAACATGCCACAATCCAATGTTCTTTTTCTTTGACAATAGGTAAAAATAAATTGAAATGTGCATATAAATCGGTATGCCAAAACTAAGAACACATCCAGTATTTCTAAGTAAAATCTGTTCAGACTAGAAAATTATCTTGTCAGTATCGAATATAATGTACTGGCTGGTGCTTTTAAATTCAATATGCTAATAAAGAAGGCATTACTCCTTTCCTCTACTTTTTTTTTTTCGATCCACAGTTCTTAAATCACAGGTTAAATAGTACTTTCTTCTAAATAAAGTAATATAAAATAATACTTAATCAAGCCATAGAGTTGGGAACACTAACACTGTTTTTATTAATTAAAAATTAATAGTCAGCAGTCAACTCTTTTCTAGTGCCGTATGTACTGAACTTAATGGTGTATAGATATGTATTCTTTTAAACCCAGAGGAAAATAATGCTTCCACTCATATTTGAATGAAAAATTTTGTCCTTTTAAACTTGTTCAGACTTTTGGTTATGAAAAGACATTTTAAAAGCCTTAGGTTTTCAAAGTCCTGTGTCTTCTTTTCTTTATGGGGAAAATTCATGCCCCACTTGTGCCCGTGCGGAGAATTGCTGTCGTTTGCCTTCCTGCTTCCATCATTTAGACAGCAGTAAATCATAGTTTGTATCTTCCATTTCCTGTTGAACATGTGTGCAACATCTGAATAGGATCAGGCAGGCCATAAAAAATGAAAGTTAATGTATTTAGTAGCTACAGGTTTTTCTTTCAGAAACAAAGATAACTTACTTGGAACAGATCAATCAACCAGTCTGTAAACCATCTGTGGCAGGCTTGGTGTGTAGCTCTCCTGCCTGGTAGAAATGCCCAGCTTAATTTAGCAGAGAATTAGATGATGATAGTAGGATAAATTGCTCTTTCAGGCAGGCTATAGCAATACAGATTTCTTTCTTTTTTTACAAACCTCAGAGTCCTAGTCTCTAGCCATTTGAGTAGTGATTTCAGAAATCAGGCATGCCTGTAGCAGTTGTGTTTACACAGCCTAAAAAGTTCCTCTCACAAATCTTTTATTAAAAATAAATGGTCAAACAGCTATAATAACTCAGCACCACATGTATAAGTACAGTAAAAAGAGCAAAGAGAAATAAACTAGCTACAGTTTTCCCCTTCAGTGGTTTAATATGTGGTGACTTTCAGATATAAAATCCACATCATAATATAGACTAGATTTGCAAGTGAATGCATTTGTTGCAAATGAATGCATTTGTGGTATGTGGAAACTGTATTTGTAGATGAAATGGGGATCTAAGCAGACCTATATATCACATTTGATAGTGACTTTTTGTCACTGTGTTTATAATTGCATAGAACAATATATGAGCCTAGCAAAAAATTGCAAATGCACAAATAGTACTGCAGCACAACAGTACATTTGTTCCATTGTGGCTCCTATACCTCATTGTAAAATCTGTGTGTAATGTGCTTTCCTCACTTGGAAAAGGTCTCCTAGGGCTAGATTATACAATTATGAAATTGCCTTTTTTTTTTTTAGTATCTTTTGGTTGCTCTAGATCTTTCTGAAAATAATTCTAATTTTCTTCACAATTTTTCTTTTCCTAACTCCAGCTGTACATTCAAGGCCCTGAATCAAAAAAAAGTACTTAAGTACTTACCTTTTAAGACTGTGAGTAGCCTCATTGACATCAGTGGGCTCATGGGCGACTGGTGCCTCCTGGCTCTGGGGGGGCACCAGCGGCCGATTGCTGACCAGGGTGGGGGGTCCCCAGTGGCTGATTGCTGACCCCAGAAGCATCTGGGGGGGGGGTTGTGGGGGGGGGGCACTGGCTGGCACTCCCCACTCCCTGGTTGGTGAGGGTCAATTTCAGGAGTGGGGCTGGTGCTTCCCTCTGCTATGGTGGCGCCCTCCCAGGTGGCACCTGCCCTTGGCAGCCCCATGGGGCACTGCAGCTGTGGAGGGAAGCACTGGCCCACCTGCAGCCATGGAGGGAAGCACTGGCCCCCTGTGCAACTCAGGCAGGCAGGCAGGCAAGCTCCAAGGAGTAAAAAAAAAAAAAAAAAAAGATCAGGCTCTCTGCTTTCTTTTTTGCTTTTTCTTCAGTGGAGCCTGCCCGCACAGGCTGCCTGAGCCCCTGAGCTGCACGGGGCCCGGCGCTTCCCTCTGCGGCTGTAAGGTAGCAAGCTAAAACACCTCAGACATGTTTTATTTTGCTGTGTCCCAAAGTCATTTAACATGCAATATGCCACCAACAATGTAAACAGCCACGCCATTAAAGCACATTACGTCGCTGACAGTGTAAACAGCTGTGCCGTTAAAGTGGTGTAAAAGGGCATTTAAGCCACTTTAAAGGCCAATGTTGTGGCATGTACAAAGGCCCAGTGAGATGTCTTATGTTCCTAAAGTTAAGAATATATATTAAATATGCATTCTGCAAAGTTATAGTCTGATATAATAACTTGCTTAACAAATTGTATTAAATCTAAAATAAAGACTTTAAGATGCTAACACATAAGGACTGACACGTGTAGAAAATCTACAAAGAGAACACACACATGAAATGAGCTATGTATACCTTCTCTATAACAAGCAGTAGATCTAAAGCCCAACATTTAGTGTCAGTGTCTTTTCTTCTTTGTTTCAAAAGAGACTGGGCTCACCGCCATTGTTAAAGCTAGTCTTTTATAAACCCTACATGGCCAGATTTTCAGTGGTAGGTTATGAAAAATTGCATCCCTGCCTGCATATGCAAACGGCAGCACTGGTCTTGGATTGTTCTGTGCCTTCTGTGCACAACTCCAGTGGCACCCAGCTGATCCATCCCCTGATTGATGGATCTCTCCTTCATGAATGAGTACATTGAAGAAGTCTATCAAACACTTGTCAAGTTGCCAGGGAGTGGTGTGTTTGCCCATTGTTCTCTAGGCTGTGCTTGAGGCTTCGTTCTACAGTGTGCTGCTCAAGTCTGCTCCAACACATTATAATTACAGCATGTCGGAGCAGCCATGTCACATGTGTATAAGTACCCTTGAGGACTCCAAGAGAAAGGCAGTCTCTTACTTCCCTTCCTTATAGTTCTAAGATATGGTTCAAATCAGAGACGTTTTGGATAGTTAGAGTAACTCTATGGTCTCTCTGAAGTTGGAATGAAATGTTGACACCCATACTCAGTGTAATATCATCTTCAACAGCAGGATTGCTCAAAATATAGTGGAGAGTTTAGATACTTTACACACAAGAAATATAAATCATGACGGTATTATTTATGTATAATCCATTTTGATAGGAGTTTGACACAGTAGGTGATAACGTCGGCATCTGCTAGCTCGAATTATTTTTGGAGTGTTGTTGCAGCTTGAAATTAAAGGTGCTATTTTAATATCTTGCCAGGAAGATCATTTGATGGCGACTAGTTCCTTTTATCGATTTTACTGTTTTACTTTGGATATGAGCCACTTTCCAACTAATGGAACATTTTGTTTTGAGAGAGACTATTTGAATAAGAATGTTCTGGTAACCAGTTTGGAGGTTATGCAGTATTTTCCTTCCTCCTTACCAAAGAAAACGTGTTCCTGGTATTAAAAAATGATGGAGGAAGCCTATGACTTGCAAAATCTATAATGAGATATAGAGTCCATGTTCTTGTGTGAAATGACATGATGCTTTAAGTCCTTGTCCGTATCACTGAAACCACAATTGCTATTAAATCCTTACCATACTTCTATATTCGACCTTTGCCAGCAAAGTTCATGAGCATCAAGTTCTCCTGTACCAATACTGAAAATGGTTTACTCACTAGTGCACTTGGAACAAAACCTTTTCTAACATATTTGTAGAATGTCCAGAATGGATAGAAAAGTTTAAAGGTGAGAGGAGAAATTGATAAATCAGAGCTGCAGTAATTCTTCTAGTTTACATTACATTATGATGTTAATATTCTGCCATCATGTTCAAACTAAACTATTTAACATTGATTAAACTGTTAATAAATGAAGTGTTAAAATGAACATCTGAATTCCACTAGTCTAAACTGCCACCTTCTATGGCTATGTAAAGATCCACATTTAGCTGAAATATTAGAGTTTTTTGTTTTGTTTTGTTTTGAAGTGAAAAATTTCAAGTATTTGCTGCAAAACTGGCAAACCACAAGGAATTCTGGGATTATTTTCTTTCAAGTGTGTGCTGCACGTTGCAATTATTGTAGCTGCTAGGGCACCCTGGATATTAAACTGTAATGTATCATTTCATGTGAGTAAAAGGAAAGCTGTTGTTTTTTAAACATTGTTCCTATACCAGATACTTCCAAAGATAATCTCCCCTTGAGGAGCACGTGTAATTCTAGTGCTAACGCCTACACCAGTTGTTGTTATTATTATCATCAGATGAGGAATCAAACCTCAGTTTACACAGTTAGAATTTTGAGATTTCTTTTTGTTCTGAATGTAAGAGCCTGTTCCATTGATTAAGAGTAGAACAAGTGATGAGTCCAGCAAAGTTTCATTCATACTACATAACACAGTCTCCAGTCTGGATCTAGGGAGTGTTTCTGTTCCATTTTATTGTATTCCTTTATTTCACACATGGGACAACATTCACTGAAGTATATACCCTTTCCTAATCCTGGGCCAAATTTACTCTGGTTTAACTTAAATTTACTCTTAGTATAACTGCTACACTCTTTAATTGTGGACTGACTGCAGCTGACACGCATTTTAACTTTCCCTTTAAGTGCATCTGAATAATTTTCCTCCCCATACCTGTTTTACCTGTTTCCTGAAATCAAAGGGTTGGAGGCTAATTGTAGAATATATTCATTTAGTTGCTCTGTTCGTGTTATTTTGGTACTATTTTTTTTTTCAGTCAAGACTGTCCCCTTTCCATATTTATTCTATTTTGTCTTGCTCTCCCACGCCCTTCCAGTTTTATTGTTGGAGGCCCCCACAGTGAGAATGGTGAGAGACTCCATCTGCTCTGAGCAGATGGGAGAGGTGCACTAATATTATGTCTCATGTTTGTGTATGTTTCATTTACTGTGAGGGTAGGCATCTCAAGAGATAGAAATTAGCAAAGCATTATTGTTAATGTAATGCCATGTAATTCTACCATTTAGTTGGCATTTAGTACAAGTTGGGCAGGATATGGACTGAAGCTTCCACTCTCAAAAGAGGCTGGACCAGAAGCCGGCAAAATACAGCCTGCAAGCTGGATCCAGCCTTCTAGGCCATTCTATCCAGCCTGTGGGGGCCCTAAAAAATTTAGAAAATATTTATCTGCTCCTGGCTGCCTGTCAAAGATGACAGGAGCCAGGGACAGTAGGACCCAGGGGAAGCTGACAGGACTCAGCAGCAGGGCCAGCCCCAAAAGGTGGACTTGATGCTATGTTCCATCTTGATGGCCCAGCATGACCGAATTAATCCACATTTTGTTGCAAGGTGAGATGTCCAAATTCAAGTGACATACACTCAGACCAGGAAATAGAAGAGTTGGAGGGCATTATTGGAGTCAGCCCCCTGTGGCTTTTCAGAGTCACCATCTTGGCCTGGCCCAGCTGGAAATTGACCAGGTAGCTCATGGTCTCCTTAGGCACTTGGTACAGGATAGAGAAGATGATGTACACAGTGTCAGAGAAAACCAAGTCGAGTGTGCCAAAGAGAGTGCTGAGGGCAACAAAGAGCTGGGGGCAGGCCAGGAAGGCATGTAAAAGAGTCCTCTCCACTTCCTTCTTGCAGAAAGGGTGAGTCACCAATGTCGCTGGGTATAAGTGACAGACAAGAGTGCCCATTACCAGAGCCTCATACTTCAGTCACCACTGATGGTGATGGGTAGATTATACAGGGTGTGCCAGGCCAGCCAGGCTTGTTCTGGTGTTGCTGCCACTAGGCACTGCTTCCAAGTCATGTCAGGGTGGGCTGCTAGGACATGAGTATGAATGAATGATGTGTGCCCCCGGATGCTAGGGGGGCACGGCAACCGCCCACAGGCAGTCGCAGCAATGGGGGCATGGAGGTGGCGAGCAGGGAGCTCCTGTAGGTGGCCACGGCGGTGTCAGCAGCAGCGGGAAGGGTGCTGAGCGCCGACCAGTGGTCAGCGACCACCCACAGATGCTGCCAGCAGCGATCAGCAACTACCTGCAGACGCCGGTGGTGATGGTGGTGAGGATGGGGGAAAGGGGGGTGGTAAATGGCAACTGCCTGCAGGCACTGCTGGCAGCACTGATAATGCTTCTTTTAGGGGGTGCACCACCAATCTCGGGGTGCACGTGCACCCACGTGCATCTCCTACATGTTGCCAATATGAGTATGGTGCACTATGACTGTCCATATGCACAATGCCTTCCCAGACAGGATCTCAAGGCAGATCCCACCACCAGAGATGACCTGAGCAGGGTGTGGGCCTCAAGGCAAATCAGCCTGTGTGAGGCCCTGCCCCCAGACCTGAGGAAGCCCTGCTCTCACTGGCTCTGGCAGCAGTGATTGGGGCCTCTGAGGGCTCTTGGCAGAGTTCCCCTGTGCAGCTCTGGGCAGCGGGGGGTAGCAGGGATCACCCCTCCCGCCTGGCACCCACACGGCAGTTGCACCATCATGTGGGTGCATTGCGGCTCAGACCATTGTATGGATGCAGCATGGCGCCTGTCAGTTGGAGTGCCCAGTTCAATTCCCCAGCTCTCCGATCATTCCCTCAGCTCTTCCCAGGGGGTGCAGCCCCTGGATCTGCATACGGGTTTTCAGCAGGCTGCTGCTGCTGGCTGGGGAAATAGCTCAGAGCTGCTGCCATCGCCAGCTGGCAGCGGCAGCCTGCTGTCATCCCACATCTGCATTCCTGTGGCCCCCGGGAAGAGCTGGGGGAAGCAATCGGGGAGCTGGGGAGTCGAACTGGGAACTGGGGGAATGTTTCTCCAGCTCCTAGTTCAATTCCCCAGCTCTCTGATTGCTTCCCCCAGCTCTTCCTGGGGAGGCATGTGCCCCTGGATCTCCACGCCAAGTTTCAGTAGGCTTTCGCTGCAGGCCGGGGCCAGCAATAGCATTGCAGTCTTCCTGGCGCTCGGTGGAGGGTGCACAGAGTGGATGCTGCTGGCCCCTGCCTGCAACAGCTGCAGCCTGCTGAAACCCCACATGCAGATCGGAGGCTGTGCCCCCCAGGAAGAGCTGGGGAAATGATCAGAGAGCTGGGGGAAGCATTCAGAGACCTGGGGAATTGAACCAGGAGCTGGGGAATCGAACTGGGAGCTAGATGTCAATATCAGAACAGTCCTTCCCCACCCTCTCTTTAGTTTCTGTTTAGCTGCAAGCAAGCCCGGCTTCGAAACTCAAAACATTTTGAAAGTTTCAAAATGTTTTGAGTGCCCTCATTTTGTTTCGAAATTGTTTCAAAGCCTTTAATTTCATTTCGATTTCACTGTTTGGAGCTCGAAACAGCTTCGAAATGAAACACCCGTCGAAATTTTGCACAGCCCTAGTAGTAAGCACATCCGGGAGGAGGGAAGCTTTCACTTCAACATATAGACATAAAACAGAGAGAGTGTGGGCCCAGCCAATCAGCTTGGGCCTTGGCCAAGAGCCAGGTGGGCCAAGCTGCGTTGAAGAGGAGGGGTAGCTTGATCGCGTGTGACTGGACTAAGGAAGCAATGAGACTTCTGGAAGCGAGATTCAATGCCCCCTGCTGCAAGGCCAGGTTATGGACCAGGGATTTCTGCATCAACTCTGGAAATCACAGGCACCTGTGCTGCAGGCTTAGTTGGAAGAAGGCCTGCCAAGCCCTAGCAAGGTTGCAGTAGAAGGATCCCAGTCAAGGCAATTGGGATGCAACAAGAATAGTTCCCAATCAAAGTTGAGGTCCCTGACCTGATGCAGGAAAACAAAGGCCAGCCATTTCCAGGGGAGGTGTTCCCTAGCAAAGAGCAGGTGTTGGAGAGTTTGTTAGGCCCTGATCTCCCTTGCTGGTGGGCAGATACAGGAGAGCCCCCTCAAGCCAGTAGTGCCCATTCCAGAAGAAGTCCACCAGGAGCTCCTGGAATCTTTTGAGCAGGGTCATTAGCAGGTCCAGGATAGCAAAACTGGCACAGAGTAGCAGCTGCCAGATTGCTGATGCCCAGAGCCCCTCCGCAGTAGGAGAGGCTGGGCCAGTGCCAGCACCATTGCTGTGGTCATGCCACAGCCTTTTCACTGAGGCCTTCCCAATTCTTGGCTAGATAGACTGGCGAGCCAACAAAAATGCCTGGGGTTTTGAAGCTATCTTGGCAACCAGGACAAGCCTCCAGGCAGGTCTGGGGGCTGAGCATTGGCCCAAGTGCTCAGGAGAAATGTATCGCTTTTGGTCCAGTTGATATGGTCTGAGGGGGCACGCTCGTAGGCTTGCTGACACTTAATTACAGACAGGACATCACCCTCACTTCTCACAAAAAAATTGCATCATCAGTATATGCTGCCACCTTAACTGGGATTCAGTGGCTGGGGCTACAGCTGATGGGAGTGTCAGCTCCATTAGGTGCTGCCACAGTGCATGGAGCAGCAGTTCAAGGGGTAGGTCACAGAGCATTCCAGAGGCAGGGAAGCCCTACCAGATGCCTGTGCATTCTGGGAATGGGGCACATAGCTCTCTGTTCACTTTTAGGAGGCTAGAGATGTCCTGGTACAGGAGCTGAATGGTTGAGGTGAAGACAGGCCCAAAACCAAAGTTTCCAGTCTGGAATAAGAAGTCATGATTAGTCAGATCAAAGGCTTTTTCTTGATCTGAGGGGAGAGGGCCACTGTTCAGGTCAGAGACTTCATGGCTGCCAGCAGGTCACATAGCAGAAACAAGTTGTCCGGATGGTACTGCCAGGTCTGCAGTAGCTCTGTTTGGGGCCTACAACACAGGCCATGGCCATTTTGAGTCAGATGGCCAGGACTTTGGTCAGGATTTTGTAATTGGTGCACTAGAGTGATACTGGTTGCCAGTTTTAATGTTACCAAGATCTCCTTTCTTGGGCAGCAGCATGAGGACTGTTCACTGCAGCTGACTGGAAAGATACCATCTTTAAGGCGGTCCTGGAAGATGCGCAGGAGGTCTGGGCCAAGGAGGGGCCAAAAGGTCTTGTAGAATTTGGGTAATCTGTCAAGAGCAGGCACCATGGTGAAACCTTCAACAGTAGCAGGCAGTTCTGCTAGGGATAACACCTGTTTGAGCTTGTTAGCCTCAAACAGGGAGTTTGGGGAAGCCTTTTTGCAGGTATAGAATGGCTCTGGGCAGTCAGGCTCAGCTGCAAATATCTTAATGTAAAAGTTAATGGCATGCTTTCAGATCACAGCAGGGTTTGTGATCACTTTGTTTTGTTCTGTGCTTTTTCCCTAAGTTGAACCAGGTCAGGGCATCAGCCTCCCTTAGTTCTTGGAAGTGGGCTTGAGTTCATGTATCCTGAGCTGCACCCTCTACCAGTTCTTATGTACTTTGGTGGGACTTGAGGCTCTCATACAGCCTGGGGTCATTACCAGCATCCCTCAGGGTAGCCTCAAGTTGGACATCTTCCTCGAGTTTTTGTGAGAGAGGGGGAGAGAGAGAGCTCTCTCCCCCCAATCTCCTTTTTCTCTTCCCCTCTCGGACTGGAGGGGGAGCTTTGTAATATTAATTAAAAACGCAGGATAGCTGAGAAGCAAATTGTATAAAATATCAATATATTGTAGAAGCAAATTGTATAATATATCAATATCACTCTTTTCTGCCTATGTAGGGGGTCGGACTTGATGATCTATTGAGGTCCCTTCCGACCCTAACATCTATGAATCAAATAACCATGTATATTTCATATCAAATAATATCATATAATCAACATTATTTTTTTCAAATATCTCCTTGACTATTTTAAGTTTTAATCTAAATAAAATAAGCATAAAAAACAAATCCAAGACAAAAGTCTGAATATTTTGAAGGAAAACTTTAAAAATAACATTTCTAATTTTATCTTGAAATTATCTGCAGTAAGAAAAGCCTTTCCCAACTGGATCTGCTGAAATGGCATTGTAACACAAAGCTGTAGGGTATCTGTTTTCTTCTGAGGCTTTTTCTCAATGCCTAGGAGAGAGGGAGATTTGAAAAGCTTGTTTGGATATCTGCTGAATATGTTCTATAATATGTATTTTATAAAATAATGGTTTCCAAACTCACACCATTTAACTAAAACTGTTTTTGAATCCATTTAGTTGAATTGGTGAAAACAGACTGAAGGTGTTTATAAATCAGTTTGATTAACCTATGGCAAACCTTTTAATGCAATTTGTTAAACGACTAAGCTAAATCACAGTAGCACAAGTTTAAATTGATGTTAAGAGCGCCTGTGCTTCAGTTTTTAGTCAGTTTAACTAAAATTGGTTTAAAAAAAAAATTACTTAAACCAGTAAAATTTTGCATGTAGACAGGCTCATGCTGTAGCTTACATTAGATATACCCAGTTTAGCTTAGGTATTGGTACTAGTCTGGCCATAGCAGCAGGGAGCTGAGTGCAGCCTGCAAGTGACATTGTTTTGAGTGTAATGATATCTGTCACTTCCTGCATAATTTCCATCTGGCGTGCTCTGAAAAGGAAACAGAAATGGTCGTGCCTTTTTTAGTTTGTGTCTGATGTAGGAAAGGCAATAAATAAATATTTAATTTTAGAAATAGCAAGAAAATAATTTTCTTTTTTAGTTTAAATTATTGGCTGTTTTGAACGTTCTCAGCCCTAAATAGAGAGTTTAAGTGTTAACATATTGACAGTTTTTTTTCCTTTCAAATTTTTATTGTCCCTTCCACTGAATACCTCCCAAGTACACAATGGTCTATTGTACCTTCCACTGAATACCTCCCAAGTACACAATGAGCCATCAATGACTATTCTTTGAGCCTGAGGATGCAATCAGTTATGTATCTACCTATGTATGTATCTAGACTGCATTTCTTTAACTTTCTAATGAGAATTTCATGGGAGACCATGTTGAAAATTGTAGTGAAGTCAGGGCGTATCACATCCACTGCCCTCTCCCCATCAACAAAGCCTGTCATCTTGTTGTAGAAGAAATCAGGTTAGCCAAACTTTGCTTGCTCTTGAATCCATGTTGGCTATTCCCAAGCACCTTGTTGTGCTCTACATGCTTGGAAATACCTTGATACTATTCTCCATAGTCTTTCTGGGTGTCAAGGTAACAGTGACTGGTCTGTAATTCCTCAGATCTTCCTTCTCCTCCTCTTTCTTAAAGATGGGCATTATATGTGCTCTTTTCTAGTCATATGGGACTGCTGCCTGAACCTGCAGGAGTTCTCAAAAATAGTAGCCAATGACTGAAATTACCTCAGCAAGTTCTTGACTACTGTAGGATCTTGTCTGGCCGTGAAGACTTGAAAAAATCCAGTTTTTGTCTAAGTAATCCCTGACCTATTCTTCCTGTACTCTATCTAGACTGCTTATCTTCTCCCCTATCCTTGCTGCCAATTGTGCTTCCCATCTGATAGCTGACTTGATTCATGAAAACTAAAGTAAAAAAGGCATGAAATGCTTAAGTCTTCTTTGCATCATCCATGATTAGATTGCCATCTGCATTTAGTAAATGGCCTACATTTTTCTTTGGCTGCTTCTTGCTTCTAAAATACTTATGGAATGCTTTTTCCATTGCTTTTTAGAGTCTCTTGCTAACTGTATCTCAATATGTGCCTTGGCCTTCTGGATTTTATCCCTTCGTGCCTATGAGATACTCTGTCACAGGGCACCTCGGTGCTCTGCTCCTAGAGGAGAAACTGCCAGGGAGAGAGCCCTGGCAGGACACTAACGAGCACAGCTACAGGTTGCTGGGGCAACTAAGGAGAGTCAGCTGGCCTGTAGGAGGCAGGGCCTGGCCCTTATAAAGCCCAGGGCTGAGGCCAGGCTGGCAGTTCCCTGCCAGCAGGCAGAGGGGCAGGAGCTCTGGCAGTTAGGTGAGGTGAAGCCTAATAGCAAGTATAGCTCGCGAGAGCTCCAGAGGCTAGAGCGGTGATGTTGAATTGCAGCCAGGAGGCTTATGTTGTTATGGCCCAGTGCCTTAGGTTTGAGTTATAGCCAGGAGACTCGAGTTATGTTTGGCTTTGATATTACACCGGTGGCTAGGGTGAGGCTATAAGGGGTTGGAGGAGGCCTCATAGGGACCCCCAGAGGGGTGGGGGCCCCAGCGCCTGAGAAGGGCGCAACTTGCGGGATGCGTAGACCCCATTCCCAGAGTGGGGTGTTTTGGAGAAGCCCCAGCGCGGGCGCGATGAGCCCCAGAAGGGGGCACTGCTAGGAAGCCCTAGCGTGGGCGTGGCGAGCCCCAGAGAGGGGGAGTGCACTTTAGAGGAGCCCAGCGCGGGCCCAACGAGTCCCAGAGAAAGGGGGGGACTATTGAGAAGCCCAAGGTGGGCATGGCGAGCCCCGAAGAGGGGGAGCGCCTTATTGAGAAGCCCGGGACGGGCGTAGCGAGCCCGGTCATAGGCTAGTATGGCAATAGACCTCAGGCAGAGGCAAGGTGCTGCGGTTGTCCCTGAGGAGAGGGGATAGCAGTGCGGTGAGCCTGGACCAGAGAGGGTAGCCGTGCGGTGGGCCTAAGGAACCGGAGGCTCGGCCGGAAGTCCTGTAGCGGGCCCGGTTGGTTTTAGAGAAGACCCAGGGAATTTAGACCCGGGGAGAGAGTGACAAGGGCGTGGTGCTGCGGTTGTCCCTGAGGAGAGGGGATAGCAGTGCGGTGAGCCCGAGGAGAGAGCCCGAAGTGGGCTAGATCATAGAGGAGGCCCGGGAGAACGGGCGTGTATTTTGACAGACCAACGTCCAGTACATCTGCGAGGCTTGGGGTGTGGTATTAGGGGTTGGTAGGAGCCACGCATAGCCCATGAGGCTAGGGTGCCTGGGGAACACCCATCATACTGGGGGACCCCCAGGGGGTCCGGGAACACACGGGGACAGAGGTCCCAGCTAACCATGCCCAGGGAGCCGTAAGGCAGCCTCCCAACTTTACCTCAACATCAAAGACGTGGCGGGCGAGAATTTGAGGGTGCCCTTGGGCCGACTTGGCACGGTGAGGGGGCTGTAAGGAGATCACGGCCCTCCTGAAGGACCCCGCCGTGACATACTCTTATATTCTTCTTTACTAATCTTGCCAATCCTCTACCTTTTGTAGAATTCTTTTTTTGAGCTTCAATTTTGTTTAGCCAGGATGGTCTCTTGCTCCACTTCCTATCCTTTCTCCGCATCGGGATAGGTTGCTCTTGCACTTAATGCAGCATCCTTAAGGTACAACCAGTTCTTTTGGAGTCCTTTTCTCTTCAGAGTTGCCTCCCATGGGATTCTGCTCACTGGTTCCCTGAGATTGTTAAAATCTGCTTTTCTGAAGTCCTAGGTTTTTATACTGGTGTTCTGCCTTCATTTCCTTAGGGTTTTGAACTCTATCATTTTGTGATCACAGTCACCCAAGCAGCCCTTCTTTATATGTCCAAGCAATTCCTTTTTCTTAGTGAGCAGGAAATTGAGAAGAGCTTCCCTCCAGTAAATGAAAAAGGTTATTTTCAATGCACTTCAAAAACTTGTATGAACATGGCTTTGTTACCTGCCCAGTAAGTGTCATGTCAATTGACATCTTAGAAGAAGAAAAATGAAGTAGAAAAGACCTGAATTTCTAAAGTTAAAAAAAAAAGATCTTTCAGTTATAGGTGGGTTCAATTTTTCATGCTATACCTTTATACAACATCAAAAAGCAAAAAAGGTCATACACCTGTTTTCCCTTTTGCAGGTGACCTTTTCAATTTTTATTGTTGTGAAGTAGGTTTACTTTACAGATGAGGAAATGGACAGGAAGTTTTAAAGGACAGATGTTCTGTAAAGTCTACCAAAGTCCCTAATTCTTTAAATACCTACAGAGAACATACCTCATGACTCCTGGGGACAGCATATATGTAATTCATTCAAAACATAGCTGGTGAGGAGAAGGTGCACTGGTGGTTGGGCCCACCTTGTGTACAGTAGCCTACGATATAGAGCAGTTGCCTAGCAAGGTGGAGACCTGGGTTTTAAGCTGTCTTCAGGGGTATACCTATGACTGGAGAACAGCAAACATAATATCTCTGATCAAAATAGCAGATAAAAAGAGGTCACAGTAACTATGGGCCTGATAGTTTGCAAGCTTTTATAAAAAAAAGTCTTGAAGGAAAGTAATTAAGCATATAGAGGTAAATGAATGAGAGATGAAGTGGAAGTGGAAAAGGATCTTGGAGTCCTAGTGGACTCTAAGATGAACATGAGTCGGCCGTGTGCCGAAGCCATCAGAAAAGCCAATGGCACTTTATCGTGCATCAGCAGATGCATGACGAATAGGTGCAAGGAGGTGATACTGCCTCTCTATCGGGCGCTGGTCAGATCGCAGTTGGAGTACTGCGTGCAATTCTGGGCGCCGCACTTCAAGAGGGATGCGGATAACCTGGAGAGGGTCCAGAGAAGGGCCACTTGTATGGTTAAGGGCCTGCAGACCAAGCCCTACGAGGAGAGACTAGAGAAACTGGACCTTTTCAGCCTCCACAAGAGAAGGTTGAGAGGCGACCTTGTGGCTGCCTATAAGTTCATCACGGGGGCACAGAAGGGAATTGGTGAGTATTTATTCACCAAGGCGCCCCCGGGGGTTACAAGAAATAATGGCCACAAGCTAGCAGAGAGCAGATTTAGATTGGACATTAGGAGGAACTTCTTCACAGTTCGAGTGGCCAAGGTCTGGAACGGGCTCCCAAGGGAGGTGGTGCTCTCCCCTACCCTGGGGGTCTTCAAGAGGAGGTTAGATAACCATCTAGCTGGGGTCATCTAGACCCAGCCCTCTTCCCTGCCTATGCAGGGGGTCGGACTCGATGATCTATTGAGGTCCCTTCTGACCCTAACATCTATGAATCTATGAAATGTAGCAAGGTTTCATCAAAACCAGATGGTGTCAGATTAATTTATTAATCTTTCATTGAAAAGATAACTTTTTAGACAGGGGTGATGCAGCACCATAATCTATCTATATTTAAGCAAAACATTTGATGTAGTGTTGAGAAATCTGGCTACCGGGGATCATAGAGAGGTTATTTTGAAAGGCAAGTTAGAGTTTACTGGTATTGCTCCTGGGGGATTGGTTTTAGGCCCTAAATCTGTTAATGTTCTCATTTAGTGACTTTGCAAGAACATGTATGCTAATGAAATCTGCAAATGACAAAGTTAGCAGGGGTTGCTAAAACTGATAAGGACTTCATACATTATCATGCAGGAAGAAATAGATTAGCTTATGGCCTAGAATGTGAAGTGAGAAGTTGTACACTTGGACATGTTGCTTTGAGCCTGGTTTATTATTATTTCATTCATTATTTATATAAACAAGTATTATAATTACTTATATAGTCACATGTTGTTGTTGTTATATGATGTGGGTGTTTTGGTTGGTTGGTTTTCCCAACAGGGTCAAAAAGGAGATTTGGTCACCGTATATAGTTGTTTGTAAGCTGTCCGATAGTGTTAGACTTTTGGATGTTGCTTTTAGTGCCTAGTAGGACCTGATATTTGAAGATGAAGCTAAAGAAATTGATCTTGAGGTATGACTCAGTTTTCTGGGAGGTAGGAAAAGGTTGAGCCTTGAAGCAGGTTTTATCACAGATGTGGATCCCTGAGCTGAGTCTGGCATGTTTTTAAGGACAAACTTTAGTGTGCACTACAGGAAATTCTATGGTTGGTGCATATCTGTAACAAAAGCCAGGCCAAGTGGTTGTGATGGTCCTTCCTTTATTAGGTTTTGTAACAGGATGGCATCTGAGGGCTACCATGAAGCCCCCTAGTGGCTTCCTTTTCTTGCCTGGTTCCCACTCCAGCCTTCCGGGATCTCAACCTGTTTCCTCATCTGCCATACCTTGATGTTAAAAGATAATCAGAGAAGGCTGCCCTCAGAGCCTGGTAAGCCCAAGGTGCTCACTTGCTCTCTCTTTCTCTCAGTATGCATTTCCTCAGGTCTTACTTGTCTTAAGGACTAAATTCATGACCTCCTTCCACCCCTACAACCATGCATATGCCTTACAGGTATTACTCTGTCCACAGTTCTGGTTTTGTGGAGTGGCCTCAGCTTTCTTGGATTTAGTGCCTCCCTCCCGCACCTTTTCTCTGGCTGGAGGCCTTCAGCCCTGGCCCACTGACTTGGGCCCAGCTCTCCCAGCTTCAGCTCTTGCTGTGTCTCCGGTCTCCAAGCCCTTCAGCCCTTTCCTGTGCCTAGTCTCAGCCTTCCTGGTGTCTGGCCTAGGACAAGGCTGCTCTCAGTTTGGCCCATCCACCCTGGCATCCCTGGCTCAGGGCAAGGCTTCTCTCTGTTCAGCTCAGCCCCCATGGTGTCCCTTGCCCAGGACAGTGCTGCTCTCCATTAGTTCCACCCCCTGACATCCCTGACCCAAGACAAGGCTTTGCGCTGGGTGCCCCTACAAACACCTCTTTACCTCCTCTTCACTTCTTACAGCCATGTCCAATCCACCAGTTTAAAGCTTAACTTGCAATAAAAATACAAGTTACTACTTCATAACTAAAAAGATCTACCCAGCTTTGGGTTGTTGCCTCACTAAATCAGCCACCAGCTCCCTTTAGCTCTCTCTGAGCAGTTCCCAGGAGCAGCTCAAGTGCCTGCCAGCCACTTGGAAGCTCCTCTTCTTGCAGCCCACAGGGCCAGACTGTGTGGTTCAGGCCCTGTGTTTATATGCCTGGAAGCCACGCCCCCTTTCTGTCACATGCTTTCCTCCTGGCTTCCTGTTACAGCCCCCTCTCCTCCCCTTGCCTTATAACTGAGTAACAGGGTTTGGGTCCCCTGTTACACGTTCTTTAACTCATTCATCCTCCTGCCCCTTGAACTCTCATTATACTCTCAATTTTAGTTGCATTGTGTTTATATCATATGTACTTAATTAATCTCATTCTTCAAAGTTCATGCTGATTGCCTGTAGTGACCAGGTAAGAATTTTTCCTCCCTTGATGCATAACTTTGATTTCTGGGTGGACTTTTTTTAGCTTTCCTCTGGTGCATCAGATATTAGCTACAGTGAAATGGAAGATTGGGTGGGGGGAAGTGCTGCTGCTCGTGGTACTGCTCAAGTGACTGATTCCCAGGATTCCATATCTGGAGTCTGGAAATAATTTTCCCCTTGATCAAACTGGCAGAATTCATTGGAAATTTTTTGCCGCCTTCTGTACTTTGAGACATGTTCCACTTTCAGGATCATTTGATAAATGTACCTAATAAATTTCACCAAATAAGTTTCCTACCACTGCAGGGAACCAAAGCACCTAGGTTCTTCAGTCTCTCCCACTTCTACAGTCTTTATTCTCTCCCACTTTCTTTCTGTAGTGCATTGGTTTTTTGGGGGTTTTAGATTGTAGTAATGAAAGGTCTCATGTTTGTTATAGGGGTAGGAGAATGCTTTGTGGCTTATGGTGTATTGAGGAGGAGGAGCAAGGGGTACTAGAGTCAATGTTCCTATGGATCCTGTTAGAGAACTTATCTGGAATACTTACCTAGGATGGTGGGCGACTGGATTTGATGATCCAGGTCAGTGGTTCTCAACTTTTTTAGAATCAAGGCATCCCTCATTGGATTTGAGGCACTCCTCCATAATTTTTATTAATTAAGTGGTACCCCATTTAAAAAACTAATTTTATTACAGTGCTTGCCTCCTTGCAGCGGGGCCAGGCAGCGGCAGTGCCAGCAGAGGAGACCACCCAGCAGGGGGAGCCTGAGCCTGCCCTTATCTGTTTATTTTCTCACACCTCATTTATTTCATCACACTTCCTGTGGCTCCCTTCAAAGGATATCATGGCTCCCCAGGGTCCCTGGCATCCTAGTTGAGAATCACTGATCCAGATGATCCTCCTTTGCTATAGCTATGACCATAGCTATACAGACTCTCTAGGAACAGTGTTTGTTTTTGTCCAGATTTGAAACAAATATAATAATTATTATTGTACCCACAGTAGCAATTCCTATCTGATCAGATCTGAGCTGGAGATTCAAGCTATTTATTTATAATTTGCCAGATAAGTAAAAGGTACCCTTGAGAAATGTGAAATTTGTAAAGGTTTAAGGAGTATAACACATTTAAATTGAATAGAGGAAAATACAATAAGAGAAGCAGACTCCTGTCAAAAGGAGCTTTTCATGGTACATTTATTCAATCAGAAGTTGGATCAGAGAAGGCTATGGGGATCTTAAGCTGGTGGAACCGTTAATTTTTCACAGAAAAGTTATAAACCGATGCTGTGATTGATTGTTCCTCAAGGATTATTTGTTGTTGTTTTGCTGGAGTGGATTCTTTGCTTCTCATCCAAAAAATGATAATCATGGTACATATTTCTTTTTTAATGTAAAAGTAGCTGAAATGG
Source organism: Alligator sinensis (assembly GCF_000455745.1). Taxonomy (NCBI): domain Eukaryota; kingdom Metazoa; phylum Chordata; order Crocodylia; family Alligatoridae; genus Alligator; species Alligator sinensis. Next base: position 1,653,130 of record NW_005842145.1, read on the forward strand.
TTTCTCACAGTCTAAGCCACTGATGTGCACTCAGAATGCTGAGATGGAATTAAACTTAGATTTTTTTCTTTTGTTCCTGAATCTTTATTGCCATCCTGTTACACAAACATTTCGTGTTGCTACAGAACCACTTTTACTGTATTCTAGAATCCAGCTGCATGGGGGATTTCAATCAATTCTGTATTTCTGAGTTAAGAAGAAGCTTTTTCTTTTCTTCTCTCTTTTGCAGTCTGGGAGGCTCTCAGGTTCTTGCGGGGCTTTCAGGAGACTTACAAAGGGCATTTAAGGCTAGTGCTTTAAGTGTAAGACAACAGAATGAAATGGTGAGACAAAATTTAGAACACTATTCCCTTTCATTTCTCTTTTTTTTTTTTCTTTTTCATTTAAGTTACCCTTCAAATCAATAACTGTTATCCTTACAACTTGCCAGGGATATAAATAGACAACTCTTCATAGATTCATAGTTGTTAGGGTCAGAAGGAACCTCAATAGATCATTGAGTCCGACCCCCTGCGTAGGCAGGAAAGAGTAAGATGACTCCAGCTAGATGGTTATCTAACCTCCTCTTGAAGACCCCCAGGGTAGGGGAGAGCACCACCTCCCTTGGGAGCCCATTCCAGACTTTGGCCACTCTAACTGTGAAGAAGTTCTTCCTAATGTCTAGTCTAAATCTGCTCTCTGCTAGCTTATGGCCGTTATTTCTTGTAACCCCCAGGGGCGCCTTGGTGAGTAAAGCCTCACCAATTCCCTTCTGTGCCCCCATGATGAACTTATAGGCAGCCACAAGGTCGCCTCTCAACCTTCTCTTGCGGAGGCTGAAGAGGTCCAGTTGCCCTAGTCTCTCCTCATAGGGCTTGG
>NW_005842145.1:1656493-1660098 GCF_000455745.1 Alligator sinensis
GACAAGCCTAGTTTAAAGCCCGCCGGAGGAGATCTGCCAACCTAGAAGAGAACACATGCTTACCTTTGGGGGACAGGTGAAGCCCATCCCAACTGAGCATGTCTCTCGTCGTGATGTGTGGGTCATTGTCAAGGAAGCCAAAGCCTGCCTCGAGACACCATTGCCGAAGCCGCCAATTGGTCTCTCTAATGCAGTTCTCGTGTCGTCTTCCACGTCCACTCACTGGTAGAACAGAAGAGAATATCACCTGTGCACCTTTCTCCCTCAGCACGCCGCCCAGAGCATGGTAGTTTATCATCAGGTGATTGGGGCTTCTCCTGGCCGCATCATTAGTACCCACATGGACTAGGACCATGGGGTAGTAATCGGTGGGCTGAATCACGGCTTGGATCATTCCCGTCACGTCCCGAATCTCTGCTCCGGGCAGGCAGTAGACCTCTCGTGTTGAGGGGTCCTGGCGACAAATGGGTCCTTCCGTACCTCTCAGAATGGAATCGCCTATGACGATCACTCGACACCTCCTCCTCTGGATCTGCTTGGTTCCCTTGACCTGTTCAGAGCGTGGAGAATGTGGCGTTGCTTCCTGGCCAGAGGTTTCTTCCTCTCCTTCCATCTCCTGTAGCGTCGCCAGGGCCTCATACCTGTTCTCCAGTCAGACTGGAGGAACTGGTACTGATATGCTGCGAGCAGCCCCGGTCCTGGATGTGACCGTCTGCCACTCTGCCATGGAGGTCACTCACCGGGGTGCTTCTTCCTTGGGTGCCTGGTCCTGCAGGGAAAGGAAATAACTGTCAATTTCATCCTCCGCCTCCCTGATACCCCTCAGCCTGCTAACCTCCTCCCGGAGCTCCCTCACCTGTGCCTCCAGGGCCCTAAGACAGGCACCTGCAGGACAGGTGTGGGGGCCCCCAATCTCTGCCCCCCCCAGCCCTGCTGGGGATCCCCCGCAGGCCAGGAGGCAGGGGGACACCAGCCCTCCCATGGGCTCAGTCTGGGTGTGGAGTCCTCAGACCAGCCCCGGGTAGGCATGGCCACCTGGGCAGAGGCCCTAGCAGCACTCCGCATTGACACCATTGTATAAGCTGCTGTTTGTTAGCTCTGTGTGATGTCTACGCCCTACCCTTGCAGGAGTCACCTATCCACATACAGGAAAGAATTAATTGTAAACAAGTGAACATAGTTCTTTTCTTCCTACCAGTGCCCACGGTAAGGGACCAAAAATGCTCTCTTTGAATCATAGTCAAGATTGACAGTCTCTGGAAATATGAAAATAGGACAGACAATGTGTGTGTGTGTGTACATGCATGTATGTGAAGGGCAAACAGGGCAAGTATAGTATATCAGAGAAGAGTATTGTTCAGGGGAAGGGTATGTGAAGCTATTGTCCCAGCACACCTCTTGCAAATAATTAGTAAGGAATAGCCTTAGATTTTGGCTGGTTTCCCAGCCAAAGATTCCCTCTCTTCTTCAGCAAGTTAGTATCGTATAGTTGATTTTTATCTATTCTTATCTATCGCTCTCTTTTTGGGAAAAACCCTGGCCGACCAGCTGGGCCTGCATTCTGTCCGCTCTACTTTGTGTGTCTTGGCTGAAATGAAAACTGCCATCCCTGCAGATGACCCTGTTGCCCTTGAGGACCACTTCCGCATGTGACCTCCATCTCTGCCTCATGGCAGCTCAGTAGACAGATGGCCCCTGCCTGCCCATCACTGCCCATTTTTCTGGCCGTAGACAGCAATGAAAGAGGTGTGCCGTGACCCTGCTGTTCCTCCCCATGCTAAGCAAGAACAACGGTAGGATCTGCTTTGAGATCTTGTCTGTGAAGGCACTGTACACGTGAACACTAAAAGTGTGTCATGCTCATGTCTTTGCTGCCTGTCCTGACATGACCTGAAATGGTGCCTAATGGCAGCAACACCAGAGTAAGAACACCTGGCCTGGCAGATCATGTACAAGCTGCCCATCACCAAGAGAACTGGTGAGTTCCAGTAGCAACTGCTGCATGGGGTCCTGGCCACAGACACCTCTGCCCACCACTTAGATCCAGCAGCATCAGCAACCTGCTCTTTATGCAAGAAGGGTGTGGAGGAGACTCTCTTCCATGTCTTCATGGGCTACTCCCTGGCTGTGTCCGCTCTTTGCTGCCCTCAGCACTGTTTTTGCAGCACTTGGCTTGGTTTTCTCTGAGACTGTGTACATTTTCTTTATCCCATACTGAGCAGCTAAAGGGAGTGTGATTTGCTTAGCCTATTTTTTCCTGGGTTTGGCCAAGATGATGACCCTGAAAAGCCACAGAAACTGGCTTTTAGGGGCCAGATCTGATGCCCTCCAACTCCCGTGTTTCTTGGTTGGGACGCACATCACATTTGAGTTTGGACACTTTGCCTTACAACAAAATGAGAACCAGTTCCTGTCATACTGGGTCATCAAGGGGCATACCACCAGTCCTAAATGTGTAACCCCAAGAAGGGCATGGTGGGAAGGAAATTTCAATCTCTGGTGATAACTGGTTTGATTACTGGCAAGTGTTTCATGCTCAGCCCCTGGGATGGCTTCACATTTTTGCACTTGTACCTTTTTGTTTTCAAGATTTTTGAAATAAAACAAAAAACAAACCCCCTCTCCTTGTCTCTGTCTCTGTCTTTTTCTGTTTTTTATTTCAGAATCCAACTATAAACAGAGGATGGAAGGACTTCTGTCCTTTACTTTATAATTGCCATTTAACCTATTTTCATGCAGAAATCTTTTTATTGTAGTTCTCACTTTCCTAAATAAATGCTACTTTATAGAAGTGCTTGTATTTGTTTGTCTTTTTTTCCACAGAGTGAGAGGTTTCAGTTCATTCAACAGAGCCAAGAACAGCTGAGCAGCTGGGTTGTCAGTGTATGGGCCTGCTTGAGTTTTTTTCCATTACTCATCCAATGTCCAAAAGGGTCTGGTTCACAAAAGCCCAGTCTTTCTCTCTCTGGCACTGCTGACTAGAATACTAAGACAGACGCATGGTTCCAAGCATCTCTCTGATCAGTTGCATTTCACTGATTGTAGGCTGGAAACCTTCTAGCCCCAAGCCATGCCTGCTCCAGCAACTCTAGTTCTTCTGTTTTGAGCTACTCTAGATGAACCTTGGGTAGTATTACTACTCTGTCTAGCTTTTCTGCAACACCAAAGAACTCCTGCAGCTGAGTGTACCATAACTTATGTGTATTGCAACTTGTCTGGCTAGCAGTCTACAGTCCGACAACAGTGTCACTCCTTCCACCCTTAGGCATTCTTTAATGACCGTTTCAGATACTAACAGGATTTTTGGTCAAGGCCCTCTTTGGGTTAATGAAGGTTGAGAACTACTTAAATATCATATATCTGTAGAACACTGTAACTGAATAATTTAACAAAAATGCATTTCACTCCCACCCCTGTTATACTATGCTGTTTTGCACTCTGTAACCAAATGTAGGTTGTTTTTTGTAAACAATAATAATTATTATTATAATATCCAACTATAGCTGAAACTGTTGTTATAAATTTGCCTGTGTAGCTATACTGCATAGGCAACTTTATAAGATGCATTACTCCTTTTTACCCTTGCTGTGCATGGGATCCTGCTG
>NW_005842145.1:1660129-1675889 GCF_000455745.1 Alligator sinensis
AGATGGTGCTTGCTCTCTTGCAGTCCGATTTTATGACACTTTTTTTACTTTTTCAGAATACAGCACATTTTCAAATGCACTGAAGAGGTGCCAAAATCGAAAGAAAGAAAACTCAGTGTTCAGTCAGCGAACAGATGAGGCATCTGCTGCTCAGTATTTTCAGGTAACAAAGTCATTCAGTGCCAGCCCTCTGAAAGTAAAGCTGTAGCTTTTTTCCAGTTTTTTCCTGACCTTATCCAATAGGGCATTTAGAAAGGTAGCTCAGGTTTCTGCAGCAAATGGTCAGGCCCTTGTTAGTTTAAGTACAGGTAGCTTGATAGAAAATGGGCTTTATCTTTTTCTATTTTCCCCTCCTCCTTTCCTTTTAGTTTTATGGCTGTCTATCTCAACAACAGAATATGATGCAGGATTTTGTGAGGACGGCCACATATCACAGAGCTATACTACAGAACCACATAGATTTTAAAGACAAGGTAAGCTCTGTTAATTCCAGTATCCTGAAATAGGATCCAAACATAACCTTATCTGAGAAAAACAATGATCAAACTGTCCAGTATGTTCTCTTCAGAAACTCTGTGCATGAATGTACTAAAACATATGGGTTACATATGTAGATATAGGTGTCAGGCACATGGTAATGGGTGCATTGAAAATACCTTACAATCCATGGACTTGAACCAAACTGCATATCCAAACATTAGATGCATTTTACAGCTAGGCCCAGGTCTGAATTCTCTTGAATGTTACAGTCATAGAATTGGGACACTCTCCTAAAATGATATATAGGACAGTGCCATACTGGATCAGACCTGTGGTCCTATCAAGTCTAATTTTCTGTTCTCAGTACTACCCAGCCCTAAATGCTTCAGAAGAAGGTGCAAGAAACTTCACGTTGGGCCGATGTGAGAGAACCTCCTCCTCCTCCCTCCCGGATTAGGTCATGCTCTGTTGGCAAATATTTAGCTTGTATCAGAGCCTGAAGTATAAGACTGTGTCTAACTACTCATGACTAGGCTAAATAACTTAGTGGCAGCTGCAGATTTTGCTAACTTCCGCCTCCCCCCTCTTCTCAGATCATTAATGTATCATGTTTACCCAAATCCACAATGACTCTGAATTTAAGATGACCCCCCCCCCAATAATTAGATTCTAAACAAAGAAAATGTATATATTTGTTTTAAGTGTCGATGTCTAGTTATTGAAGGGTTGTCTTAAATTCAAGCCCCCCTGCTGAAGTGGGGAAAGCAGTTGTAGGGAGCCGGTGTCTAAGCAGTGGAGGGAGGAGGTAGGTGGGGGAGCAGAGGCCGCAGGGGGCTGGAACTTCCATGCTCCTACTGCTGCTGCTACCAGGCTGGGTTGGGCTAGGGCCAGAGCTGGAGCAAAGGTAAGTGGGGGTGGGGAAGGGGGCTGGGACTCAATGTTGTGAAAGGGGTGTCAGGCACGGGGGTGAGAGGCTGTGGCAGAAACCGGCCAGAGAGGCAGGCAGCAGCTGCAGCTCCGGCCTCAGGCCTGGTCCCTCATTGGGGCCGCAGCTAGAGCCATGCAGCTGCAAGCCCCCCGCCCCTGGCCTTGTACTTAATTCCAAGCCAAGGGGCTGTCCCCCCAGCCCCTCCCCCATGTTATATGGGGAAAACACCGTGCCTTGAAATCGAGTGACTATGGTACATTTCAAACAATTCGACAACTAGTATGGAACAAAAAGGCAACTTGAAATCAACAGCTTGTTAATGTAAGAGTCTGCTGAGTCTCAAGATGTCTGCTGAGACTCTGCACTCTGCCTGTTCTGTTCGAACAGCTAGACAGCAAACAAAAATCAGCTGAGGCAAAAGCTGCACTTTCTGCCTTTTGGTTGTTTGTTTTACTCTTTCCTCCTTCCATCCCTACCCCCAACTTTCCTTGTACACTTATCCTCTTTAAAAACACAAGTTCAGGCTTCAAGATCTCAAGACCAGCTAAAACTGATCCCCTGCTTCTGCCCTCCCCACCCCCCAAGAAAGGCTTTTAGTACAATCTAAATCATTATCAAGGCAAGAAATATCCTTTTTATACAAACGTTTGAAGGCAAAATAAGGAGAGTTGTAAAAAAAATTGTATTTAGTCACGTTAAGACCCAGATGCTTTAACTGGGGCTTGTGTAGTTAGTAAACTAGTAATATGCATTTTATGATGACTGTGCAGTGGGAATAGGCCAAACCTCAAGCCATACTTAACTGTTTAATGCTCTAATAGTAAAGCAAAGTGGTTTCATACTGTACATCCTTTTTATGTCTGTGTCAACCCTCCCTTCCTGCACATGAGTATTAACCAAGTAGAGCATGGGAGCATTTGCCTGGAATACCAGTGCCAGTTGTTGTAGACCCTGGATTTCTAAATAGTTCACCTGGAATGGAGAAGGGGCACTGCTTGTCCTTTTCTTCCCTGCCAATCAGCATACTCATTTTTTATAGTGAAAAGGCAGAAAATGAACAACAGATTGCAAAATTATGTCGTTTTTATTTTTTGCGGTGAGGAGAAGGTGGTCAGGTTGGGTGCTATTGCTCTTGTGTAGCAGTGCTGCTGCTTGCTTTCTCTCTTGGTTTATTTATTTTTCCAGCTGTTGGAACTGCTGTGGCCTCTCTTCAGCATACCTAATAGTAGAACCATTACGAACTTGATGCTGTCGGCCACCCACCTAGAAAATGATCTCCCTATTCCCTACCCTTCTGTGAAATGAGAACTTTCTCAACAAATGTGGTTGAATAATTGGGCCAACTACCTTAACGAGAGCATCTTAGAGTTCTAGCGTTGCTTAAGTTTGTATTGGTCAGGTTAGAAATACTGGAACCGCGTTTACTAACAAAGGCAGGAAATGCAAAAGCACAGGCACACAAAGGAAAACCTTTAAGAGGGAAGGAGATGTAAAAGACTACACTAATTTTCACTCCTCAAAAAAAGAGATTTGAAAATATTGTTATTTATTGTTTCCGAGCCAGTTCATACATCTCTGATCCTATTTATTTTTGGATTCCTGTCACTTCACTGCTTTGTAAGGAAGTGAAATTGCCTGGAATGAAAGGCCTTTATGGTGCTAAAGCAACCATTTTCTAATTCCATTTATTTATTTATAATTTTTTTGGGAGGGAAAAATCATCCTTGTGAAGAAACGTAACAGTTGGGTTGGCTTCTACAAAATTGATCCTGGATCCCCTTGATAGGGTTTTTGGCAGTATTTTCAAAACACGTTTCTCTTCATTATAGAATAGCAAATGAGCTACTTAAGTCAACTGTGGGTAGTGCTTGTTCCCCGATTTCTGTTTCATGGGGCACATCTACATGTGATATTAATGTGACACAATAAACTCTGGCACAATTTGCATTGGAGTTTATTGCTGCCGGGTGTAGCATTTACATATGTGCCCAGGACTGCAGCATGTTGAGCTGGAGAGGCACAGCCCTGGCTGGCAGGAGGTTTGGGACGGGTCAGCCTGCCAGCCCGGAGCTGCTCCCCCTGGCTCAATGTGCTGTGGAGGAGCTGGCTGGGACACAAGGGTGCTATACTGTGGGGCTACCTGGCAGGCAGCCCTATACTGTAGTACCCTCATGCCCCAGCAAGCCCCGGTCACCATTTACACATGCTTTATGACAGACTAAATAACTCCCCTGTAGGATAGTACTTGTGTTGGGCTACTGCTATTCTATGGTGGAGTTAATTAGTTTACTCTGGAGCCTGATGGGGCACACATGTAGACAGTGGTGCTTTACTGCAAAGCTCATTAGTCAACTCCACAGTAAAGCATCTCATGTAGATGCACCCATGGAAGCCTAAAGTGTAATGAGACAATTTTTAGAAAGTCATTAATCCTAAATAATTGAGATAAAACAGATTATTGGGTCAGTCTCTTCATCAGTTTGACTGTTGGCTCTTCTGCAGTAATCTCTTAACTGTTCCCTCTGGTACTTTAACATACTTCCAACTTCTTGTGGTAAATTTATTCCTGTGAGGTCTATCCAACTAGTTGATATTAGGAATTTATTTCTAAGTGCCAATGGTCACCTTGGAAAATAGGACTAAAGTGCTTTTTGAAACATTTACTTTAGATTTCAAAGTGTTGTGCCCTGAAATTAAACCTGTTTTAGCATTGTATAATGGAGTAATGGTCTGAAATTAACTGTATGCATCTTAAAATGGGGATGAAAGGATGGGGAAAGAGGCAGTAAATACAAGTTAGAGATCGTTTCCTAAATCTTTTTTGGAAATGGGAAATAAGTCATTTTGGCACGTTTGAAAATTTTGCAAATAGATTATTAAAAAAACAGCCAAACAAGCCTCCCCCCACCAAACAGTTTCATGCATTATCTCGGACCCAGTTTATTACTATCAATTTTTGTGATTTTTTAAAAGTTAAGTTTTGTCGCATTTTAAAATCTTTCCACCTTCTTTTGCTACATGAAGACATGAATAAGTGATAGGGAACAACTTTGACTGGAACCACTGAAATTATTCAGAAAATACGAGTCACATTACAACAAACTGAAAAATAGAGAAGTATCTTCTTTCTCCGAGCCTTCATTTGTATAACAATTCTGAAAGTTAGACAAAAGAAGTATATTAAAAATATTTTAGACCAAGCTGTGACCGGTTTTTAAGTCAGTGGTGTCCTTTGCAAGAATTAGTCTTTGATTCTGCAGACTCTTAGCATGTGAGTATGTTTCCACATGTCAGTGCTCCCATTAAATTCACATGTGGAAAATTACTCATCTGTGAAAAATGAAAGCAGGAAGAGGATTCCTGTCTGACCAGAGGGGTCTAGGGCCTCTCTGACACTTTGATTTGTGACAGTCATGTAAATAGCTGCATTTACATTTCAGAGTAGATAGTGAAGCACCCCCAAAATTTGCTACCTTGTGAGGACTTTGAGCTACACCAGATTCTTATTTATTATAAGTACATGCAAAGCTATACACTTATAAAATAATCTCCCTAACATCCACACCCAAATCTGAAAACTTTTATGTTGAGAATCTTGAACTTCTTACTGAAAGTACTACTGGTGAAGGGAAAAGTCCCAGTCCTACTAACTAATACTGATATTTTACAGCACTTTGTCATAGGGTATCTGCATACCACTATAGGACAAAAGTAAGGAGGAGAAAACTACCCCGCAAAGAGGAAGTAGTGAACCTGGCTTTGTTCAGTGCTGTATGTAAGCCAATAAGCTTTCCTGAGAGGCAGAGCTTTATTGTTATTGAATTAAACATGTTACACTATTTTCAGTTTGGGATGTATTGAGCTAGGCATGTCCCTGGGGCATGCCTTAGTGGCCATTTTTGTCAGGTTTTCATGCCTTTACAGGAGAAAGTAGTTTTCCTTTGGGAGGTTCTACTGTATTCTGTAAGGAATGGTCCTAAATAGAAAGCCATATTTTACTCTATCTGCAATGTTTAGGTATTGGCTCTTTTGTCTCCTCTTAATATATACAAAAAGGAAAGACAGTGTGTTGAGAAACATTTCATCAACATGTTTTTCTGTCGATTCTCTGTTTAAATAGAAAATTGTGCTTGATTTGTTAGTGGCTCCTTTCCACTCTCTACCCAACATTTGCTTTCATTTGCTATTTTGAAGGGTTAGCTCCTCTGGTCATGGACGTGCGGTTTAATACCTGCCAAAGCATGAAAACAAAACTGGCTCCGCAAAAGCATGTAATTCGTAAAATAAAAAATGAGCTTAATAAAATCTCGCATTACGAAAAGAAAATAAGATTAAAGGCAGTGCTTTGGCTCTGAGACCTAATTTGAAGCTATGTAAGAACAGAAACAATGTTAGTTTCCTTCATATTCCATGTATCTGTAACACATTAGTACATAGCCTAGATTTGAAATATTGGAGGGTGGGGGGGAGGGTGGCAGGCATTAAGAACAGAACATACTCTCTGTCCTGACAAAGTTCTTTACCAATATTACTTTCTTGCTTGGTATTTGTACATAAAAATATCTTTTTTTTTTTCTTAAATGCTAGAGTACGGAATGCAGCATTTGGGATTGCTGGAACATTGTGCTTATTAGGACTGAATGGGACAGGTTCTGAATATGTGTTGTACCACTGTATATGCAATTTAGGACACAGGGACTAGTTCAGACTTATAGATTGATGGCTGGTATTTGTTTTAAAGCAGGCACCAAAATGAAAGCTCTTCAGTGTCACATGTGGCACCAACCTGTGGAAAAAGGAAATTTCCTCAATAAGTAACCACTTCATACTAACTAATTAAATTATTCTCCTGGATAATCTGTGGAACTATCTTAGATCTCAGTCCTGTACTCACATGTGTAATCTGATGGATTTCAAATGTGATTAAATTTATGTATATGTGTAAGCGTTTAATTTAAAACAAAGAAAATCAAACCTCCCTGATCCTGCAGTAGGACGACTTATTTGAAGTTACATGTAAATAAGTTTCAGGGTCTTGGATTGAAAACTCTACCGCAGCTAATTGGGGATCTAGAGCTATGTGTAACAATGTTGTAGCAAATGCCTGTATTGACCCTATCTAAATTTATGTAGAAAAGTTCTTCCCCCTCTACCTATATTCTTACATAATTCACACTTTAAGCTGGTAGGTATGTGTTGTGCTTGTATGTGTGTTTGTAACCATCAGACACAGGTTGTTTAAACTCAAATTATTAGAAAAATAGTGCAGAAAAACAATGGGTTTCAATGTATTTTTCAAATATTTTCCTATTATGTATATTTGTCCTTCAACATTTCTGGACAATCTCAAATTTCATTTGAGCTCTTTTGACTTCAGCCTGTGGCCAATACATTTTTTCAGGACATTTGTCATGTATTTAATTATTTTAATTCCTCCAAGTCCCAGCCCCACATTTGTGGATTTACCAATAATTTGTTTTATGGCTTAGTCACAGCGTGACACAAACATGAAAATGTTGAATCTCAAGAAGAGAAACTCAAAGGAGTTTCTGGTGGTATAGATCTTGGGCAAAAACCCAGAGACTGGAATGAGAGCTGTGAAAAGGAAAACAAAAGAAAACCTGTGACATTTGGCTTTTTGATTTTTGTTTTGTTTTTGTTTTGTTTTGTTTTAATTTAAGCATTTCCTTGGGGTAGTATGGTTAGTTTCTGGGGCAAAGGCATGTAGTAATAACTTGAACAATGTAGTAATAACTTCAAAAATAATTTTACCTCACCACACTTTTTGGTAATGGTGGCACATTTTCTCAGGATAGGTTAATGATAAGATCTGCTTGGCATGATATTAGCAAAGTGGTCTATAACTGGACATTTACTCTTCAAGTTTCCTTGAAGCTAAAAGAAAAATTTATTTGAAAATGGCAACATCTCTGTGTGACACTTGTCCTGCTGGTTGGTAGGGTGATTGAAGCTCTGGGATTATAGTTGATTAGACTTGAAGAGAATATATTTCAGGATCAGAGTCGAAGGCTATAATACTTATGTCAGCGAGATGAAAGGGTATTTGCTAAGAGAGAGAGTTCACCTTCATCCCAAATGATGCCATGATAGCCTTGTCAACTGTTCAGGGAGTGAAAACCTCCTTTTGAATGGCAGAGTATGTAGGACCCTGGGCCCCATGGCATAATTCTTCTTTTTATTCTTTTTGTACTGCTCCCAAGTAGAACTCACTCACATTGCCCTTTTCAGAAGTTTTGATGCTGACACAATTTTCTCAATCTCCTTACATTCAAGTAGAAAAATACACAAGCTTAAAAATATGTTTTCTGCCATTAATAGTTTTTTGTAGAGACTAATTATAGGATTTCATGGTGCAATCTATAAAGCAAAATAAGTATGTTCAAAAGTAAAACCCATGATGCTTAAAGGAGACAGAAGGAAATTACTTTTACACTTTCTTTTTTCTCTGCATTTTGTTTTCAAGGTTGTCCTAGATGTTGGCTGTGGATCAGGAATCCTTTCATTTTTTGCAGTGCAGGCTGGAGCAAAAAAAGTCTATGCAGTTGAAGCGAGCTCAGTGGCAAAATATGCTGAGGTAAGTATGTTTTATTTGAGCAGATGTTACGCTAGCCATTGGTTTACTGTGTAGCATAGCCCAGAAGCATCAGAAAGCTTGGACTGTATCTCACAAATAGAAATGCTGAAGATTTTCAGTTTCAGTGGTGGCAGCAGTCCCTTGATATGAGGATGATAGTTTTCCTGTAAATGGGAAGTTATTGGTGAATCCAGAGATGACTGAGGAGGCCTCCGAGATCCTAATGTTTGACTGCAGACATAGCAAATAGTTCCAGGAAGCAATAGATCCTAATGATGTTAGGTCACAACTTTTTCCCTTGGTCTCTCTCCTCTCATTTTCATTGTATAACTTGTTTAAAGAAGTGTATTTTGCTGATGTTCATTTAAAAAAAAATCTGTAAAGGTGCTTTAGCTGGTATAATGCAATAAATAGGAACTACCGGATTCATGGGCCCCAGCAGCCAATCGCATGGCTGTAACACTGACCCCGATTTCATAGCCTTATCATGTCTGGGGCTGCCATTTTGAAGGTAGAGCAAAGCAGCCCCCCATGCCTCTGGCTGGGGGGCATCACAAGTCCCACCCCTCGCAAGCATTGATTGAAATCCCTAGCTGGAGCTGCCTGGCTCCACTCTGACTGGATGCTGCCCCCCACCCTGCTTCAGGAGAAGGAGATTTTTACTGCCTCTCTCTCCCCTGCACTGCCCCTTTCCCCCTGCTTCAGGAGATGGGCAGTCTGCCTTTTTTTTCTCTTTGCTCCCTTTCCCCTCTACCTGCCCTTATAGGAGGGCTAAGTATGTGACCCATTCTTGTTGGACAACTTGGAGCATCCTAATCCTTTGTAGATGTTTTATTAGCAGCACCAAAGTGCCACATAACTTTCACAATGGGCAACCCGTGCAGCTGTGGCTAAGGCAAATAGAAATTGAGATGCCTTGACCAAGCCGTCTTTGGAGGATTAATCATTGCAATAAATCAAACATTTCCACGAGCTTAAAAATGAGGCTTAAGTAAAATTGGGGGAAGCTACTCAGGTAGCTATTTATACCTAGAAATAAGCAATAGGCTTAATTATGTAGGGGTTTGTTTTTTTTTCCTGGCAGTGAATTATAATATTAATTCCTGGGTTTCAGCTTTGGAAGCTGACCGTCTTTTAAGCCAAAACAAAACATATTTGATACTGTAGTGGACGCTTTCCTTTGCTGCCCAGGAATGTAACCGACAACTTTCCGAGCCGGAGATGAGGGCTGGCGTGCCTTGAAGGACTATTCAGCAGTAGGGGTGTCTACTGAATGAGTTCCAGCTGGCAATTGCAACATTGTTACATAGACACCCCTGCACTGCAAATTAAAACTGAGATTTTAAAGGAAGAAAACGTGCAATATTAGAAAGGTTCTCCCCCTCAACCTACAGATATACATAGCTGTGAATCCTCTAAACTTTTATCATTTTCTTTTTGGCAATAATATTGGCTCCGAAGTTTCCCTTTTAATTGTGTATATTAACTTGTGTATTAAATGAATATGCTGTTCTGCAGAAAAGCTGTAGATTTAATAAAGGTATATGAGTAAATGATCCATGTAGCAGCATTGAGCTGGTAATTGCATGCTATTGTCTTCTTATTTCCACCTTCTGTAGGCTGCTATTTAAAAATGCTTGAATGGAAGATACTGCTTAATTTGTTTCATTTGTTTATACACAAGCAAGACTTACATTTTATAGTTGGGAAGTGTCAAAAGGGCTGAAATGTAATTACTTGAAATGACTGGAGAGATGTATACAACAGGCAGACATTTTTCTTTTGAAAAATCTTTTTTATTAAAATTTGGGGTAAAGGGAGGAGCTGTCCCCATGTTTATACCTTTGCTGATCAAAAGAACTTTCTATTGTATCCATAATTTTGTCAGTCACAAAAAGCATTTGAAAAGTTGCACGCACCGAAATAAAATATATATAGGGCAAAATTCTGACCTTGTTCATGTTACATGAACAGGTAGCATTTGATCCATTCTGTTTTATGGCAAATGGCAGCAGTGAGTAGGATAAGATCTCTAATAATAAAAATGAGAAGAGAACTGAAATGACCTAGCTAATTTGGGATGAAATTTGGGGTTTTCCTTGAGTTTTGGTCCTTCATTTAAATCTAATCCTGATCACAGGTATTCAGAAATTATTGTTCTTTGTAGCTTGTTCAGCATCTTACATGAAAAGAGCTGATAGCATGTGGACAGCTCTAATTACATAAATGAACACACACAGACACACATCAGCTGTGAAAAGGTACATACCACAGCTATGTTCTATAAAATACTAGATACATTTATGATGCAATACAAGTCTCATGAAAATATTTGACAGCCTCCTGACAGAGAAAAATATTGGGTTTGGAAACTGAATTGCCTTTCATTCTTATAGCTAGAGTTTCTTCAAGGTGGTGGAATACATGGTAGGGCAGTTTCCACTGATATTGTCTTTATCCGGCATAAAAAGTAGAAGCAAATAGAAAGTTTTGGGATATAACTACATAGCTTACAGCAATTTTATGCAGGGATACCTGGACTAGCTAGGACAAGTATCAGATGTACAGCTGTGTTAACATAGTACTTAACCTGAACATAACATAAGACGTGCATATAGTGCACATATAGTGGGATAGATCAATGATCCACCTAGAACGGTATCCTGTTTTCAACAGTGGTGCGAACGGATGTTTTAGGGAGAGAGCACTGAATTGGATATATTTGGAGTGATCTATACTGGGTTCGTTACCCTTCCTGACATCCATCATCATTGGTTTAGTATAACCTTCTTCTCCATGCCAGGGAGTGTCAACCAACATTTTTCAAACACATGAAATTAACTTAGAAAAAAAGAAGAAGAGATCATATATAACAGCAGCCACTTTGAGAGTGAATGAAATGCTGCAAATAGCCTAGGATAAGAATTAAAGAACACCTTAATTATAATAGGGTGAGGTATGTAGCGGGGGGAATAGTAAGTGAGAAGAAAGCAGTTACCCAAATCCTCACTGTGTTAATTCACAGGTTTAATATTTATCCCTCCCAAAATGGCAGTTTAGTCCTACTTTCCAGAAAAGCTTTAATAAGAGATTGCCATAGTGACTAAGACTTCATTACTCTCAAGGCATATGGAAAGAGGTTAACTGATATAGTATGAAGAACTGTAATTTATTTTAACAAATGCAGTTAATTTAGCAAAGTACAGTTGAGTGATTCAGCAGCCTTAATGTTGCATCAGAGTGTGTGCTCATATTATTTGCCACCTTCAGTATTCCACAACGAGTCTTCATTATAAACTAGTAATTTTCTACTGTATAATAGGGCTCTGTGAAACTTCAGCAGCCGTTTCATTTAGGAGGTATTTCAGCCTGTTTTGGCACCCAAAACACCAAATCCAAAATGAAATGGAAGGCTCCAAAATATCTCTGAAATGAAACAAAACCATCCAAAACATTTTGGAAAATTTCGGCGTTTTGGAGCTGGACTTTCAGGGAAACAGAAACTAAGAAGAGGGAGGGGAAGGACTGCACTAATATTGACATCTGTAGCTGGCCAGTCTGTGATCTGTCCCTGAGGTCCCTTCCAATCCTAGTGCTCTAAGGGAGGGAGGGCAGCCTACTGTCATCCCAGGCACAGATCCGGGGGCCCATGCCCCTCAGGAGGAGTCTGGCACAGCCCCATAGCCCTCCCAGGAGGTGTGGGCCTCCGGATCTGTGTGCGGGATGATAGCATGCTGCCACTGCCAGTAAGTGATGCGAGTTTTGCTTTGAACAATCTGAGGTACAGTTTCACAGAAACCCCTACACCTATCTCCTTGAAACTTTGTAGGCTTCATGCCCTCAGAAGGGGCTACCGTCCCCACAATTTTCATCTGAATCAGGCAAGAAATGACAAAGTTATAGGCATTTTTGTGATTCCCCATTGTAGCCTATGGCCAAATCACCAAAACAGTGTCGAAACTCCGAAACAGATTTGGCCAAATAGAAACAGAACAGTGATCCAAAACACCAAAAAGAATTGCTGTCCCTCCAAAATGGCTGAATCTGAAACAAAATCAAAACATAGCTGTTTTGCACAGCCCTGCTGTATAACATCTGGATTATTACAAGAATGAGTTAATTTCCATTTTTTGCTTCCTGGTTACAGACATAATTTTTATTGTTTTTTTTGCCATCCATTTCAAATTTCAATAGTATAAACTATTGAATGTGAAATTAACAAATTAAGTTTATTTTATGCTTTGAGCAGGGGATTGGACTAGATGACCTCCAGAGGTTTCTTCCAACCTTAAGTTTCTGTGACTTTATGCTCTTTCTACTTTAACTTGAGCTATATGACTGAATAAATCTGAATGACCTGCTTACTGCAATGAAATCATTTTCATTGTATGCATCATTCAGAGAAATGCAATAGTATTTTAGCGAAATGTTCTTGGTTTTACCATAGATCTTTTTGCTATTAAAGACTTCTGTTGAAAAAGTTGTGTAAAATTAAATATATCCTCATAATTATACATTCCTCATAATTATATATATCATTAATATAATCACTTGAGCATCTTGTGCTAAAACAAGATTGAAGTTTAGGATATGAATATGCAATAATTGCAAAGGATTTCCAAGTAGGGCAATTGATAGGAAAGGTATCGTGGGTGCTACATAAGGTGAAATGCTGATGATAGCTCAGTCATCATCAGGTTGTTTCAAACATTTCCTTTTGCAGAATTCTTAGAGCATTGTTTAAGTCTGTCTATATCACTATGTAGCATGCAGTGCTTCTGTGACCTTTTCCATGTTTAGCAATTTATAATTTGCTTGCATTTCCATTTTTCCCAGTGGCTTCACTAAACTGCAGAAAAGATAAAGGGATAGATTCAGTGCTGTGTTAAACCAGTGTTTGTCTGGCATAAATCCAGAGAAATTAACAGAATTACTCTGGTTCTATGCTAGTATAAATGAGAGTAGAATTTGGCCAATAAAATCACAGCAAGAATTTAAAAATATATATATAAAATGTTAACTCACTATTATAGTCAAAGGAGTATTATCTTCTGTGTTTCCCCCTTGCTGTGACAATGTATGATGTTTAAAATAATGAGATTCAAAGGAATTTTGATTATAGTTGTCATCCTGTGCTGCACTTCTCAGTTAACTTTGGGTGCAAAGTGGAAAATCATACATGAACTGACATTACCCAACTATAAAAGAGAGGTCCTTCCACCATTACTCAATCTACCAACTAGATTGTTTGAGCTTCAGAAGATTTTATACAGTATATAAAAACCTTTTTGTGTCCAGCTCTCTGGTCCAGCATTCCAGCTTTTTTCTCCTGTTCCATGACAACGTCTTGGATATGCCATTGTTCACAGCTGACTCATGCAACACACAATCCATCAGCCTGAGGGAGGGAGAAAATTGAAATAGGCTTTGCCCAACAAAACAGAGGGATTTTTGCAGGTGGAAAAGTATAAAGGGTGAATCCTGTCCAGTACTCCTCAGTGGTGCATGAATGAGACATGAAATGAATACATAATCTCAATTTGCTAAATTTGCTGCAATAGTAAATCCATTATGAGAAAAATTGGGATGACAAGATTGGGTAACTGGCTTTCATATTAGTTTTGTGTAAACATGAAATGTGATTCTAAGCAGCTTATACAAGACCAAGGGGGAAGCAGTGTTACTAGGCTGTATGAAGAGTGCTTGAATAAACAGGGAAGAGGGCTACTATGAATGAGGAAAAATTGACTGTACTGGGGAGGTTAGCTAGTGATAGGATCATTAGAAATAAAAAATTACCCTTATGGAATGAAGGTGTGTTCATTGTAAGGTATGGATTAAGGAAAAACCCTTTGGGGAGCTTTGTATATATAGTCGCTAATCTTAATTGTGACAAAAGTAAGAAGAGATCTGTCTAAACTAATTATGCTTAGATCTGTTATTTAGCTGCTTCTGTCACCAATGATGAGAGTATAAATCTACTTTAGAAAGGTTAGTCTTGAGAGGACTTTGGGGGGTGGTGCATGTGGCAATGTGTGCCATGCACCTAATACAAATGAGAAAGGTATTTGGCATGAGCTGGGGGCAGGTGCCTCGTCAGCAAAGATGGAAATATAAATGGTGGCATTAGAGGCAGAACACTTGCATCTGTTTGCAGTGTAATGTTTAGCTAATATTTACTTGTGCCATATTGTGAACTGAACAACAAATAAACTGCACCTGCTTGCATTTTTGAATATTCAGATTAATGTCTTAACTGTATATATTTACATGATAAACTGTTTGCTACCTCATCTGCCATGCTGTATTAATATTTGGTAGTATTGTGGAAATGGGACTAGTGATTGGATCTGGAACGCTGGTCGCAAGCACTGAAAAGAAAGGTGCTGAAGGAACTATGTAGCACAAAGGGCCATTGAGTAGAGACTTCACAGTGCATCAAGTCCTCCCTGAGGAAGGGTAAGTTCATGGCTTCTGCTGGGAAAGTTGCTCTGTGGCTATTGCTCAAAAAAACACCACTTTGGGCTGAGACTCTGACCAACAGTTCTCCCAGGAGAGATTGCTGGCCCTGTTCTGTCAAGAGAAAGGAGCCAGAAAGCTTCTTCAGTTACCTGATAACGATTCCTTTCAGGGAGGTAAAAAGCTTTATGTGCTCTCAAGTTGTTCTAGCATAGTTTTGTCAAATAGGGGTGTCTTTTTTAAGGTGATGACAAAGCTATACTGGCAAAACTTTTAATTCTTGTATTGTATGCACTTTAGGATGGAGACAATTTTTGGTTCTGTATTTATACAGTGCCTGGCACAGTGGGCCCTGGTCTGTGACTGTAGCTTCAAGGTGCAATGATAATATATACAATAGTCAGGAAGTGTTGACTCACTTGTGAATCCAACTGTTAATGGTAATGACCACTGTCAACACTGCCTTCCCATGACTGCATTTTTCTCTCTTGGAATGTTGGTAAATGGTAGTTTTTTAATCATTGCACTTTTTGCTTCCTGAGCTTTCGTTCAGGCTTTGGTCAGATTTGTCTTGTCCCCTACCCTCCCATCATACTAGGATCTGTAGAAAATACTGTTGAAGAGCCGTAGATTACAGTGTTTTCAGCATGCAGTTGACACTGTTTCCTTTCACAATTTCATCTGATCCAGTCAATATAGTACTCGCCTTTCTGTTGTTTGGAACAGACTGAAGCATTTTCTTGACTGAAGCTCACTCTGAATGAAAATGAAGTGATGTTCATAAGTTGGAGCAAGTACAGTAGTTAAAAGATGTGGTCCTTGTGACTGACACTCTGTCTATGCCTGCCAAGTGTCAGAGATGTTTTGAAAAACAATATAATCAAACCCCATTCCTACAAGCACTTGTGTTGAACTTCATCATTCTTCCATTGTGTTTGCTAGAACTGTCTGTGTATGTAAAGTTAAATATATATATGCTTGTAGCATTGGGGCATATGAGATGAGGTATTGTAGTATCTTTAGATAGGCGTGTCTATTATGCCACAGTTTACTATGCCTTTACAGTCTTTACTAAATGCAGAAGCCGGTACTCATTTTATCTTACCCAGTGCAGAAGATATCTATATTGTGTGCTGTCTTCGAGATTTTGTTTAATGGTCTCTAGTAAAAGCAATTTTTTAGTAAAGGGGTATAGGTTGTAGCCATGAGCAAGTGTACCGGAGAATTTTGGGGAGCCACACCCCCTGTCTGTTTGTCTGTCTGTCTGTCTGTCCATCTGTAGCAGCAGCAGCTGGGGT
>NW_005842145.1:1676048-1677197 GCF_000455745.1 Alligator sinensis
TTGTCCAGCTGTGCGCCACCCCTCCCTCCCCCCAGTCTTGTGTGCTGCAATGTTTTTTTATTCATGTAAGTGTGCTGTGGGATGGAAAAGGTTGGGAAATGCTGGTCTAAGGACATAGATAGACAAGGTTCTTTGTGTAAATCTGATATCCTTTATTAAACCAACTAAAATAGTTGAACAAAATACTTCCTCCAGCTATGAGCACCAAAATGGCCCCACAGTAGGGCGGAGTTGTGGTACCAGAGAGGGGGTGTAAAGTGTGTAGTAGGCTGCACAGAATAGGCTTTGCAGGGGCAGCCTGAAGGTCTGCACATGAGGGTGAAGTGTAGGGTTTGCATAGGCGGGTCTGAAGGGCTGCACAGGGGCCGTAAAGTCTGTGTGGCATGAAGGACTGTGAATGGGCTGGCCCCAATAGTTCAAGAACACAAGCCCCAGTGAGGGGGCAAGAGGCCAAAGTAAGTCTCTGGATGCCTGAGATCAAGTTTGGCCCAGAGGCCAAGTAGTATGGCTCAGCAGGGGAGCCAGGGGAAATAATCGTGGGTAGTTTGGGCCAGTGGCCTAGTTGATTTGGATGCTATCTGTGAGGCATGGGATACGGTATAAAGGAAGGTTTGGAGCTATGTGTAATGCCCTTGGCATTGGGCAGTAAATGGGCAGCCTACCACCTTATTAACAACTTCCGATTAGTTTTATCGAAGTCAAGGCAGGTGGGCAGGCCAACACTGTGATCAGCCTTGAGATGGTCCCCTGTCACACCATACTAGAAGAAGACCCAATTCTTAAAGAGATCTTCCAAGAACCACTCATCCTAGCCTTTAAACAAGCACTGAACCTCACCAAACTCATCATCAGAAGCAAACTTCCTACGGCCCAAAACACACTAAATGGATCCAGACCATGCCATGACAAGAAATGTAAAATCTGCCAATATATCTCCACCACCCCCATAATTACTTACAACCCACAACAGAGCCATCAACATTCCTGGATCTTACACCTGCATCTCCAAAAATGTTATATACATAGGCGGCAGAAGTAGGGAGGAGTAACGGGGCTTAGTCCCCCCCAAACATGGGCTAGTGGTAGGGCTTCAAGGCAGCCCAGCCGAGGGCTTCTGTTGGCTGCAGCAGGGGGGGGGGGGGGGGGGGG
>NW_005842145.1:1677207-1711955 GCF_000455745.1 Alligator sinensis
GGGCTGCGGTAGCAGCGCTGGGAGGGGGCTGTGGGGGAGGGGTGCAGCCACCTCAAAATATGCCATAGCCCTTCCAACCCCCCAGTGCCACTGCCTCCCACCCTACTGCTGGCCCAGCCCACAGCGGCAGCCCACCTTGTCCCGTGTAGATCTGGGAGCACACATCCCTCGTGCCTCCTGGAATGCATGCAGTAGTGGGAGTCTCCACCCCGTCCCCGTGTCCCCCGGGATGAGCTGTAGCTTCGTTCCACACCTACCCCATGTAGGGGTCCCTGGGGCTCCATCCCCTCCAGCTGGTGGCTCAGCCGAGGCTGGCCCTGCTCCAGCCCCCAGATCCAGGCCCCGCCGGGTGGTGCAGGGCAGGGGCCGATGCAGGGCTGTGGGGTGGCAGATTTGGTGCAGAGGGTACTGGCACCGGGCAATAACCCAGGGCAGGGGGAAAGGGGCGGGCACAGTGGGCCCTGGCCCCTATCCCACTCCTGGCTTGGCTCAGCTCCCTCCCAATCCCTGCCTGGTCCCAGCTCCATTCCCTTCCCCCACAAACTTTCCTACCGGGAGGGAGGGGGATGTGCATACACATACGCGCTCAGCCCCACCCCCCCAAAAAAAAATTCTTTTCCTTTGCCTATGGTTGTATATCACATCCAGTGCACCAAATGCCCTGATATAAAATATGTAGGAGAAACCAAACAGCAGCTGTGTACCAGAATGAATGCACACCAAAAATCTATCAAAGACAAGAATACCCAACTACCTATAGGGGAACACTTCTCACAAGAAAACCGTTCTCTCTCCAGTCTCTCAGTTCTAATCCTCAAAGGGAATTTACAAAACACTTTTCACAGACGAGCCTATGAACTTCATTTCATCAGCCTCCTTGATACAAAAAAACCCCAAACTAAATATAGACATTGGACTTATGACACATTATAACATCTGCCTAACAGGTAACCTCTCTACTATTTACCAGCTATATTCTTATCACCAGGTCTACATTCTCCTCCCCCTCTCATCCACTGACTGCCTCAATTTGCATTTTCACTGACTGGCTTTCTTGCATGCATACTGGCTTGTGACTTCTTTTATATTCCATCCCGGCAGAGCGGAGACAAACTGCAAATGCTTCCTCAGCCTGACAAAAGAGTGTTTGTGCCTGAAAGCTTGCAAAGAAGAATTTTTCCAACTATTTTAGCTCTGTCTCATAAAAGATACCGTATTTACCCAAATAACCTTGTCTGCCTATTTTCTAGTAAAAGCACTTTCTGACTGAAAATGTCTCTGTGTATGAAACATCCTAAACATTTCAATAAAATCTAGTCCAGGCCTTTATGCTTTGCTTTTTTGTAATTTATTTAAAGTATTTAGGTAAGACATTCCCAGTGCTTGTTTTGGATATGTTACGAATCAAGTAGTAAAAGACTGAAATCTAATGGTTAATGGAATATAAAACTCTCTTGACACACAATCAATTATTTTTGCAATTAATTGTATGGAAAGAAGAGGGGATCTGCCCTAGGTGTAATCCCAGAAATCGATAATAGAAATGTTTATGTTTTGTCAAGTATAACTTTTTAACAATTATTTGTTTAATAATTTACTTATTAAATAATTATAACCAATTTGCTTGTTTGTCAGAAGTCAACCTTACTCTTTAAGTTAATTGTGATGGAAACCAAGGTGTTGGGACCAATATACTGTAAGTAGATTGAGAGGTTGGAAAAAGATAAATCTTGTTTCAAGCTGGTTGTAAATCTATGAATACCATTTCCTGAACATTCACTTTCAAAGGATGTGAAAATATCAGACCCGATAGTAATCTCAAATCAGTCTGAGATTCAGTGCTATTCAAGTGATAAGTTATTGTTGATTCTTACTCATTTGGGAGATCAAAAGAGACCAGTATGCTTTGGGTCATTGTAATTGATCATACAGGTGTGTGAAACACCATGTTGGAGTTGCACTGCTTCTGAATTTGGCCCTCACTCTAACTGCATAATATATAACATCAGAAAAGGCAGGAAAGAAAAGGGCAACATGGTATTTTGGCTTGAAGGCTGGATGACCCATCTGGCAGCTTTGCTGTTTACCCTTTAGAAATACACACAGAGTATTTATGCCAGATAAATAACCTGCTTCTAGTACCTTTTTAAGTACTACACAAGGGAATATAGTTTTAACCTTCTTGTCTTCAGTTTCATATTTTCAGCACCTTATGACTACTGGGACCTTCTCCACCTGTCCAAAAGTCCAAACTAGCAATAATGCCATATATAGCTCCAGTTCATCAAGAAATATATGCATGTACCAAACTTGATCACTAGGAGGTCCATTGAGAACACTGCGATTCCCATAGGCTTAAAGTGAGGAATGTGCTAAAGTCCATCTCTGAATCAGGATGTATATCCTTTTGCATTTGTTGGTAATATTTGAGAGTTCTGAGATGCAGAATTTAGCTCTAGACACTACCAGAATCTGAGGTTCTCTGGACATATGGCAACCTCTAAATAGAAGACTGCATGCATTAGTTTGGAAATATTTTTATATTTGTATGTGATGGATAGCTGGCTTGGACCATTATAGAGAAAGCAGCAGGAAAATATGGATTCAGACTCTGGATCTGAACTTCCATAAAAGTTCTGAAGTTACAATTGGGAATGTTTTGCTTCAGAACTATTTCTTAAATTTAAAAAATCTTTCTTGTGTGCTCTCTCTCTCTCTCTCTCTCTCTCTCCCTCTCTCTCTCCCTCTCCCCCTTCCCTCCCTGCAACACTTCTTTTGGTTTAACCCCCCCTCTCCCCCCCAAAAAAAGAAAACCCCCAAAAACAACCAAACCAAACCAAACACAACTCTTCGTAAAAATAAACTAATTCATTCTCTTTTTCGGGTTTATGTAATACAAGGATGAACCTAGCAGTATAGTTCAAACCAGCTTTTATGAGAGATTTTTTTACATTTCCCAAGCTTTTCAGAAAAATTTACCTTTTCAGCTGAAATTGTACATGTTGAGTGTTTGCCTGAATATGAAATTTCCTTCCCCCCAACCTGTTTTAAAAAGTTTGAGTAAAATATTTTTATTTAATTTCATCAGCATTGGATGAAGAATTCATTTTCCACACTGTTTAAGTAGTAGTAAAATCTTTGTTATCTGACATTTAAATAACCAGAAATTCTGTTAACTGGAATTTCCAGCCAGCTGGCCAAACGCCAAGGGGAGGCAGAGCTTGCATGTGGCAGCCGCTGCTGCCATCCACCACCCTCCACTGCTGCGGCTCCACGTGCGGCTGCCTCCACCCCCGCCCCCCACTCTGCATGTGCCCCACCCCCAGCTCCGCGTTATCTGAAAACCCCTGCCAAGTTATTTCAGATAACCGAATTTTTTACATAACCATCTCCTTACACCGGGGATGCCGGATAACAAAGATTTTACTGTAGTCCCAACTGCCTTCACTGTTTAAAATAGAAGTGAGAGAGAATAGTTGATTTTTTTTCATTTTTGATTTAAGGAGGTTAAAAAAACACAATAGGGTTAAGTTGCTGCAACATCAGTGAACATCTGTTGAGGTCTTAGAGTTTAATTAACATTTTGATGGGGTATTATAGTGTCAATGTAAAAATCTCACTTCAGTCCAATTTTTTTTACAAGAGGGACTGAAATTTTAAGTAAATGATTGAAATCTGCATTTTTTTGTTTTATTTTAGTTCATGATCTTGATTAGCAATTCTATGTCCAGTTTCAGTGGTTTTCTGTATAGTTCTATTTTGTGGGGGAGTGGATTGGGTCTTTTATGCAGCCAGAGGAAGGACAGACCTTGTGTGTTTGGGGAAAAAAAGTGTCACGCTTAAATTACAAAAAAGCTTAGAATGGCTTGGGGACAGGTGTGACATTGACAGTTATTCCTTTAAAATGCAAAAGTTTCCTGGCTGATGGTGGGGACGTTTTTCAAAATGAATTTGTACACAACTTGAGATGATTCTCTATAAGGATTTGGTCCTGCAAACTCTTAATCAGACAATCTTTATATTAATAGTGCTGTGGAAAATCTGTAAGATGTCTCACAGGAGTAAGTACCACTTATGTGAATAAGCATTGGCAGACTGGACCCTCTTCTAGGAGATACAAAACTTAGAAAACACGTCCCTCCCACCCCAAGTTCTCATCTGAAGTGTGGATATGCCAAGGGGGTTGGCGCTGCGTTCTCTGTGATGGTGTGTTAACACTTCCTATGTTAAATCGTTTAACTAGAGTGGTACTTGCAGCTGCACAGTCCCTAGGATAACCAGCAAACATTTCTAGCTATCAAATTGTTAAGCAAGACGCTCTCTGACTATTTGTATTTTAATTTTTAAGGCTGCTGTCATGTCTTTCCCTTTTGGCAGAGATACATGGCAGTCTCTGAACAGCCTAATATCTTGAATTATATTTAAGATTTGTTATATTACTTGTCATGTCTTTGGGAGATGCATGATAGTGAAGTTTTATGTTCTTAGAAGTAAACTATTTTCTTTTCCTTCCTTAGTCTGGAAGGTTGCAAGGAGGAGCTCAAGGCATTTTAGTGAACATACCAAGATAAGCCAAAGGAAATAGATCATCAAAATCTGAGAGACTGAGAGTACTTCCTTTGGTAAAGGCCAAATGAAAGATGCATGAATATCCATAGCTTGAGATGTATACAACTTGTTTTCCAAACCCCATGGACCTTGTTGAACTTGGGCTTTGATTGTGTTTCCATTTCGGTCCTTGGGAATTTAGGCTTCATTGGGATTTGGTTAGGGCCCTGGACAAAGGAAGGTCTATGAGCTCTGTTGTTACCTGCAGGTGGTTCCGTCAAGATCTATTACTGATCAAACAAATCTCCACCTCTTTGAGGAGAACTTCTGAGAGTTTTAACTATCATGATGGAAACATAAAAAAGACAGAAGAAAAAAATAACCAAAACAGTAAAATGCCTTCATGTTGATGCAACTGTTTTTGAAGTAAATGGATACACGTCAGCAATTAATTTAGCTAGTTTAGTTTCTAAAGAATAAGAATGTGTACATTGTTATCTTTCCATTGATGTCATCAAGTCCTGCTCTCATACTGTTTTAAACTCAGGGGCATTAAGTGGATGCCATTAAAAACAACACATACCTTTCTGTTCTTTGAAAAATCAAAATGGGGGTGAAAAGTAAAGGTAGGAATGGAATGTTCTGTTTTCTTGTTTTCTTAAACTTTTTCTTCATTGAACTTTGAGTTGTTGCAGCTACCTTGTGCCTTGTTCCTATGTTTAAATACATGTATGGATATGCACAACAAAACCATGTATGTTTTAGTTATGGCCAGGGGTTGATTATTGCAGGAATCTGTGAAATGCTGTGTGGAAAGCCAGGACAGTGTCAACATGCGTATGCATCTAGGGTTATTTTGTACCATGTTTTTAATGGCTCCCATTGTCACCTGTTAGTAAGGCTCCAGTTTTTGCTATGGATTACAGAATACTCATGATGGAACATGCTTTATTCTGACTCTTAACTACTAATAGTGCACTTGTAAGTGAAATAAAAGTTATGTCAATATAAAGAAACTGTACGTGTTTAAGTATGTATCCCTAGTCTAGCAGGAGACCGGGAAGAGCAACTGAAGACTCAGGTTTAGAATGCGGACCTGTGAATCTGGGAATACAGTGCTGGAAGTAAGGCTTGAGGATTAGGTCCAAGACTTGCTCTTTTAAAAAAAAATGATTAAGATCATTCCTGTCCCTACCTGATCAATAGAATTATGTTGTTTGGCATTAGAAGTGTTAAGAACTCCTTGACTTCATGTGACTGATATATTAGAAAGTGAAGAAATCTGAAATTCCTATTATAGATCATATGTCTGTCTTGGCTACGCCAGTTTGACTTGAACTGATTGCTCTTCACGTATATTGTTTTTGTTGCTAGTTATTCAACCTACTCAACATGGGTCTACTTTGCCCTAATTTTTATTCAGTCAGTGCTATTAACATTATATGTTTGTTAATATAATACACTTATAAGGTCAATTTACACATTCACATTCAAAATTATATTTTTTGTGACTTTAGAAAAGTTTCACCTTGGTAGCAGTTCAAAACCAACCTATGTTAGTGGCAACAAAAAGTAAAAATCACCTGATGGCTGTTCTGTAGCCCATGCAAAATTACTGCAAGGGTCCTAGTGCAGTTTCTAACAGTCAGGTGTATAAAAATCCCTGCCTAAATTGGCACTAATTGTCTCCCTGGTTGACAGTCTCAGTAGACAAACTAATGTTTGAACTGGTACAGAGGTACCATGATCCTCCAGATCATGATCAAAGCATACTGGCAGGGCAGTGTGGAGAAGCTGTCATTGCCACTGCCTGTATTGTACCTGCTGCATGAATAACTAGAGGACTTCAGTCTCCTGGGCTGTCAATCCAATACCTTTGACAAAACCTAAACCTGCATTTTTATTAAATTGCATGATGTCAATCTTTAGTAAACTGAAAACAGGGGTAAATGTTCTTTCTCCTTAGTCTTTGCTCTCCTTCTAATGAAGTGGACTCAGGGGATATAATTCTGTTCCCTTCAATAGATCTGTGCTACCTGCCACCAGCTAAAGATGCGGTAATTATTTCTATGACGTGACTGAAACATCATGTTTCTACAGGAAGTTCATCTTTTGTTAAGTGTTATTATTTACTGGTACTTCTTACAGTATCACACTTTTTGTTGCATCTTAAAAAGGCATTAATTTGATTACAAAAATAAGGCTGCATATAATAAAGATACACTAATAGTAAGGTTGATCTAATTATCTCCTCTGCTTGTCCCCACATGGCTATCTCAAGTAAAAGTAAAGCCCTTCATAATTTATGTATCTTTTCTTAACATAATAAAGATAATGCAATATTCTACTGCCCTCTAGCCAAATATAGGAGCTATCCATCATAGCTGGTGAAGGTTTGAAAATGATTTAGGTTTTCTGCCCTTGTATGCCCATGCTGCTACTGAGCTATAACTTGCTTTACCTAAAAATAACTTTATAGTTAAAGAATTCACTTGTCAGCACAGTGGTGATCTTGTTTCCAAAATGGAATCACATAATGCATCTGCAGGCTTCATTTCCAGTTTGAAAAACTTGGGTAAAAAAGTGAACCTTTCTCCTTTAGAATCTGTCAGTAAAAGACTGTATATAGCATCGCTCAGCATTTAGTCCTACAGCATCCCTTAGTTCCACAGCTGTATTTGCAAATGCTTCAAGTTTACATTAGCTGTTTAGGGCTGAGATCATTAACTTCCTCTGTCCTGCTTTCCACATATAATGTAACATTTTTAAATTAGTCAGATTCTGAGCAGATAAGAAATCCTTACAAAGATGACCTTTATGTTGCCTTTACAATATGTAGCAGTCTTGTATTTGGCCACTGTTGTGACAGATGACTTTAGCACAGATAAAAGTGGTGGAAAAAATATGGTTCATTTAATAGTCTGTGAGCATGTATAGTATCTGGGCTTGATTTAGCATTTGCTTTTCTCTAATAGAGCCAAGGAAAAGGACTTAGTGATCATATGCTAAAGATTATTGTAATGCATATGCACATAAGGATCCAGTTCAGGTTGTACAAGCAACTTTGAGCCTATTCCTTTTTAACTTTTGAGCACTTCAATTCATAACTTTTATTTTTTTAATCTAGTTTTTAGATGTAATTGTCTAATTTATAACTGTTACTATATTTTCCAGAAGCCCCAGTCTTAAAGCAAACCAAACTCCTTCCTCCACCTGCAATTCTGTCACGTGGAAACATGTCGACTCTTAACTTAGTTCACGAAGAAGATTCAGATGTGGGTTTAGATCAGTAGTTCTGATTTTTTAGACTTGAAGCACCCATCAGAAAATACTAGCTCTTAGCTCACTCATTTATTGACTATGGAAAAAGAGTACATAATTTCTTCTGTTGCAAAGACTCAGCAAGACCACTACAGGTCAGAATGTTGTGGACTCTACGTTACTATTTGAAATCTCTGGCTTTGTCTTGTGAATCATGTAGGAGTTTGTGTACCTAACAGTACTAATATTGTGTGGTATCCTATTTGAGAACTGCTGGTTTAGATGCACAGCACATTTAACACTTTTGCTAATGGTATAATTGGCATCAATAGTTATAGTCCATCATCCTCCATTTGGACCAACCACTAGAATGGAACATGAAATGCCTTTTGCCAGTAGATTTTGTATTGATTTTAGGGAATACTATATTATTAGAAGGGTTTTTTGTTTGTATATGATATGTCACAAATCTTATCTGAGGTCACAGGGAGAGAGAAAATCAAGTAGCAGCAATCATGATAGCAAGTCATCAGCATTTAGGTGCTGTATTTAGTTTTTTTGCTCGGGTGCCATCAGTAAGCATAGCTAAGGCTGGCCATAGATGCCACTGATAGAAGTAGATAAGCTGTGCTGAGATGTCACAACACAGGTGATCTGCTTCATTGAGTGAAACACGTCACCACTTGCCTTACCCCTTGATGGTGCAGGACAAGGGGCAGTGTGTTCTCCCAGAGGTTAAGGGGCCTGGTCCTGTGTGCCCTGGGATTTCCTGGGCAGTATTGGGTCCCCCAAGCCCTGAGAACACCTGCCCAGCTTTCCCCTCTTACTCAGATTCATCCATGGGTGTCTGGTGCCTCTTGAGTCGGGGGGGCACATGCCCCCTCCGACACCAGTCAGCAACCAGGGGAGTCCCCTGGTGGCTGATCCTGCTGACCGGGGAGGGGGGTCCCCCATGGCTGATCTCACTCACCATAAAAGCAGCCACGCTACTTCCGGAACTCCCGCATCCACTTTTGCTGGTGGCCCCACTCACCAGCCAGCGCTTTCAGGTGGGGCACTGGTGCTCCCGCCTGCCCCCCTGCCCGCCGGCTAAACAGGGAGTGTGGCCTGACAGGGGGTGAACATGCACCCCCATGCACCCCCTATGCGTTGCCCCTGGATTCATCCCTGCAGATCCTGGGAGTGGGTCTGGGTAAACAGGGAAAGTCTGGGTTTCCTTGCTTACCCAGACCCACCCCTGGAGATTCAGCAGTGTGTCTGAGTGAACGGGGATCTTTGGGGACAGGTCCCTGGAGATTCCAAGAGTGGGTCTAGGGAAGTGGATGCATGGGACACTGGCATTCCCTGGGCCCTGTCCCTCCATGCCGGGACCTTTATGGGCTTTTCCTGCCTACAGACACAGTCCTTGGAGATTGGGGCAAGTTTTTGTAAGCAGGGAACCTCAAGTTCCCCATTTAAAGAAAAGTACCTCAAGCTGCCTCTCTATAAACAGGGGGAAACCCAAGTACGTGGTCCCAGGTCTCGAGGGGGCCCAAGGTGACCGGAGAGCATGAGCAGCTCAGGCTGCCTGTACCTTTTTGCCACAGAGCTAATAGACACCTGATGCAATAAAGAGGCAGACTCTATTACTACCTTTTGTCATGCCAATGATTTTCCTCTGATGTGGTGCAACAAAGGGTAGCAACATCTATTTGCCCACCATTTGTGTCACCATAAGTTTTATAGTGGCACAAATGAGACATCAAGCAACGTCTGTTTCTACCCTTAGTTTTACGTATTGATTTCCCCTGCACTTTTGATTCCTTCTAAACTAATATGCAGTTTGCTCTGCACTATGAAACAGCTACTATATTTCATCCCAGAACTGTGAATGAAAGTGATTCCCGGGTATAGAATATACATCATGAAAAGCTTTGGTATCCTTCAGACTGAAAAAGACTACTGCAAAAGTAAGATGTCACTTAATACAATTCTCTAAAACTCCCTTATCTTTCTAGGAGACAATTATGCACACTTTTGACTCCATATGAGAATCATTCTAAGTCTGTAGAGGTTGCAGATATTAGATGAATTAATTCTTCACTTATCACTTAAGGAATTTTTAATTAAAGTAACTTTCTTAGATATTTTCAGTTTCTGCTAGTTTTGGATACCACCTAATTCTGTAGCATTCTGCTTTGCCTGTATAAAATATTTTGGTCCCATTTGTATTACATTTTGACAACCTTGCCATTGAACAGTTGACAACATGGGCAATCCTGGTCAAATATTTGAATGACACATGAGCACTATTCCAAAGTGTACAAGCAAGCACAAAAATAAAAAGGAACAAGACACAAGTATAGAGAAAATATGCAGCAGATGTGTTTATAATCTGTCATATTGAATGTAATATTTGAATGCTTATAATAGTTGCCCATTAGCCAGTTTAGGAAGAAGACAAGATTCATCTTCTTATCTAGGCCATTGTTTTGGTCTACGTGCGGAAGGTCCTGACTTTGCTCAAAGTCTTAACTCTTGAATTTTATCTTTAGAGGCCTTTAACAAAGTTAACCTAAAAATGACCCTTAAGAAAATATCCTGAGAAATCAAACCCTAGGAGCCTTTGAAAAGATTGGAAAGAAAGGAAATTCCCCAAAGTAATTAAAATGATCAACAAAAGAAACTGAACCCAGCAAAAATCTGTTAAGAAAGATCCGAGCCCAAATTTGGGAGTAGTGACAGGTTTGGGTAGGAGGGGCCTAAGACTGCAACTCACTCAATAAAAATTGTAACCTACTGTCCCAATTTGGAGGTAACCTCACTTGCAGAACATCGAAGGAAGAATCGCAAGTGTAGGCCGGATCAGACTGATCACCTGAACCACCCTCTCCGTGAACACGAATCTCTTAGTTCACGCTGAAGCTGCGGAGCGCCCAAAAGGGACTGAAGGAAGGGGACTTAGTCCTATCAGTATTGAGGCCAGCCTATTGAACCATACTGCTGAGGCCAGCCCATTGAACCGTACTACTGAGGCCAACCCATTAAATTGTACTACTGGGGAACGAAAACATATTTAGGTGTTTGGCTTCTCGGAATTCTAGGATTGTAAGTATATTATGAATAATAACAGTATTGATTCAAATTTAACTTTTAGTTGTAATTGTATTTGTTTTTGTAATACTAATTCTTATAACATTGTTTGAGAAGGAAGTGCATTTGGAGCATTGTTTCTGATATATGTAGTTATTGTGTTCTTAATGTTTGTGGTATTTCTTAAAGCTAAGCAGTGTTATATGCATAGCAAAGAATTTTAAAATAAAATTATGTTGTATGAATTAAGTGTGCAATCATTGTGAAATCGTGCAATCAACTAACTACTCCCCCAGCCAGTGCATCAAATGAATTAGTAAATTGTGTGGGATTTTCTCTATTCCATAACCCACTAGAGACATAATCTAGTGTCAGAAATGAAATTATCTTCTTTCCTGGGCCAGCTTAATGGATGTTTGTCAGACAAAAGGCAAAAACGTATCTGTTCTGACTAACTGAGATGCATATTGCCTCTGCCTTCTTTTGTGTTCTGGTCAATTGTAGCTCAAGGTCACACAATGTATTGCCATGCTTTACTATAGTAAATGAAAAAAAACCTACTCTAACAGAAAGATGTGGAAATACGAGTGAAAATCTTTCCTACAAACATCTGACCTGAACTGAAAGATTGGGATATCTGTCCCTTTTAAGCAACTGTTCTTTCAAGTACCCCTATGCCTTTAAATGGAAAATTTATTTTTCCCTGCCAGGGCCATTTTACCATGAGCTACATTATACTGCAGAATGCATGGTCTCATGCACAAAATATCTGTGAATGGGCTTTGGAAGGATTGAGGCAAAGGAATCCTTTGATAAAATAGGATGCAAAGCACCTAGATGGCCTCTCTGTCCTGTCTGCTATACCTTTAGGGCTTCACTAGTTAGTGCAACTCTTGTTGGCAGGCTCTAAGGATCTATCTTTGGTCATTGATTGTATTTGTATAGTTGCTTTCCTTGACGTTTGCCTGGTGGATTCCACTGGATTGCTGATAGGTTGTCCCCAGAGCAGCATGCCATGTTCCAGAATCCCCCTCTACAGCTTTTCCCCATTCAGACTAATTAAAATGAAATATTGATACCGTTGTGAATAACTAACCTGTACATTAAATGTAGGCAGAGGCTCATTTAAGTGATCAACAAGTTTCAGACTGTCTGATATCTGTGAACTTGCATCCCTTCGTGGCTGTATAGCTCATCCAGGAGCAGCCCTCTGTAGATCTTTGCGATGAAACATAAAGATCCCTATGGTATATTCTTCTGTACTGAATATTAACTTCCCTCTTTCTGTGCATGTGTTTGTGTTACATTTTTTTTCCTTTTAAATACTAATTCCAGTAATTTCTAGCTGGATGTTTGCTCTGATGACGGTCTTTTTAGAAGCTCTGGTTGTAATAACAAATGAGTCTGTATTATTTATTTTTAAATTGTTATTATAGGCTATTTGAGATGTGGTTCAAGTTACTAGTTGCAGAGCACTGCAGACAATTTTACATTCATCAGAGCTCTCTGAGGAATCATGTCTAATGAAACAAGTCAACACATGTGCTTTTTATTCTTTTCTCTCTCCAGATATTAGTGAAAAGTAACAACCTTTCTGATAAGATCACGGTTTTATCAGGAAAAATTGAGGAAATCTCCCTACCTGAGAATGTTGACGTGGTTATTTCTGAACCAATGGGTTACATGTTGTTCAATGAGAGGATGCTGGAAAGTTACCTCCATTCCAAAAAATGGTTGAAGTCGAATGGTGAGTGTGCCAAGATGATTGTCTAGTGATAGGGGAAAGTGATGGCCTTCTGAGAATGGAGACCAGCAGGGCCTCTGGAGATGGTTGTAGGTAGGTTGTTCCACATTATATATCTTCAGTGATGAAGATACATCATGAAGAGGGTGAGGGTAGAGAATTTTCCCCTTCATTTGTGTGGTGGAAGCAGCACTGTTACTGTTTCAGGATACAATTTGATGGTGAACCCAGCTGGCTCAAAATTCATACTTCTGCATGGGTGGTCCTCCTTCCATTTTATGTTTTGAAGTTAATATGTGAGTAATATATAAGATGATGGCACAATATGTTCAAACCCAGAGCAATGAAGGACAGATGGGAGCTGAACATACCTGGTCAAAAATGAGACCTGGTCAAATGGTTTTGTGGGACCTTTTCTGGTGTGAGAAGGACCTACAACTCCTATTCTCTACAGCGGGGCTGTGGGTGGCGAGCACATCCTGAAAAGCTGGGTTTTGGTGACTCATGTTGGTCACCTAAAATCTCAGGCAACTAGATTAGTGACACTATTAAGAATGTAGGCCTTTTTTTCTCTATATCTGTTTCTTCATCTGTACAAGGAAGATGATGCTTATTCATATCACAGAGAGATGTTAGAGTTAATGAATTACAGCACACTGAAAATATAAAATACTGCATAAGTGGAAAATGTGTATAAACTATAGCAGCAGTAGCAACATGACATTGTGAGTAATTTTTAAACCAGTTGTCCCCATCTCAAGTTTTGCTCTGCGAAAATGTTGTTATTTTACAGGCAGCCTAAAAAGCATCAAAAGTATGTCTGTTGAGTGAGTGGGTGTTGATTCTACTTGAAATTCCTGTGGCCTCTTCCCATGTGTTGTACTTGTAGAGAATGCTATTTGTCCTTTCCTCTATCACCACATTTTGCACCAGATGAATTTGTTTTTCCTAATACCTATTTTGAGTCCAAAAATGACCAATCTTTATTCCCAGTTTCCCACTGACACAGAAACTTCAGTATGAAAAAACTTTTATTATGTTATTTTTAAAGGTATCTGAGGCAGGCTAATCTACTGGCTTCTGAAATCAGTGGGAAGAACTTTTCCTGCTGACTTCAGTGGATGTGGGATTGGGTTCCTAAGGAGAATATATGGAAATCAGGACCCTGAAATCTTGTTCCTTGTTCTGGTGTGTGATGTATGTAAACCGCTATGGCTGCTAACAGACATGAAAAAAGAAGGTGCTTTACTTTTAGCTTGGTGTGCCCCCACACCGAGTACCCCACATGCCCAGACGAGGCATTGTGTTAGGTTGACCTGGCTTGCCCAACATCTGTATAGATCGAGTGCTTCAGTGGGGCTTTTTGGCACTTTTGTCTAAAGCTAATTCAATCAGCTGTTAGATAAAAGCAGTAAAAAAAGCCCTGCTGAAGCACCCAATCTGTACAGGTGTTGGGGCGCCAGGTCAAACTAATGCACTTCCTCTTCCCGTAAAACACTTGTTTTGTTTTGTTTTTTACTCCTGTCAGTGGCCTAAATGTCTCCATTTAGTATAAAAGATACTTATGTGGTAAAGCTTGTTTTATTAACATATTGTAAATTGCTTTGAAATACCTAGGTAAAAAAATTCCAGTGTGGTGTATAATACTGTATCAAGATCAGCAGTGCTGTCCTTCCATGTATAATATCATGCCATGAATATCTGACCTTATAAGTAAACAAAGTCCTGTTTCTCCAGGGGTAGGGAGTGGTGAGAAGGAATTACAGAATATCATTTATCATTTCACTTAAGATGAAAAAAGATAAATTACTTAGATACTTAATTGAGGGGCAGAAGTTTATCAGAGGTTATCACTAAGTAGAATTTTTTTCTTATTGATTGCTACAACATGTCATATTCCAGTAAATTGGATGTTATTCCCCCTAATGAGGCTGAATGTTATTATGTTTGTGATATACAACAACTCTTGCTTGTGGGATTGGTGTTTTCTTGCTGCCATTTTGTATAGATGTTTTCATAGGAGCAAGCAGATGTTTGAACTTTGCTACTGTGTACATATTCTTTTGTTTACTAGGAATGATGTTTCCAACATTTAGTGACATTCATTTGGCTCCTTTTTCTGATGAGCAGCTCTACATGGAACACTACTCCAGAGCAAATTTTTGGTAATGATTGTTTTGTTTGGGGGTTTTTTATTTCTTTTAATTTTTTTGCTTGGGGAAATTGATTCTTGTGAGCTAAATGAGACAGGTGATAGCACCTGTCAGTGTTCATTTCTGTTAATCTGGCCTACAGCCTTACTGCTCAGTCCTATGTGAATGCATCAGCCTACAGGATGAGCTCAATCTGATTAAGACAGAGCTTCAAAGGGAAATCAACTGTTTTGGAGCCCCCAAAGCCGTGACTGAATAGTTAGGACAAGAATTCTGTATCAGTTAAGGACGCAAAGGGAGGTCAGCACTCCAGGGCACTTCATAGAGGCATGTTACTATCATCCATGTGCTGGACAAATTACAGCTCTGAATTCCAAATTTCAGCCATTCTGCCTGTCTTAATTCCTCCTGTTGCTTCAGCTAGAAAGAGCATTCTTCCCCAGAAATAATGTGGTACATTGCTAAACAACTGGTATATTCTGTGCTAGAAGTTCCTTCATTTCAGTGAAGCGATCCCTATGCATCATCTGGACTAGGCAGTGGAAAGCACACTGTCCAAATTTGCTGATGACACTAAGATGTGGGGTGAGGTGGACACACTTGAAGGGAGAGAGAGGCTGCAACTAGATTTAGACAGACTACAAAAGTGGGCAGATGAGAATAGGATGGAGTTCAACGTAGACAAATGCAGGGTGCTGCACCTTGGGAGAAGGAATCCACAGCATACATACAGGATGGGGAGTTCCCTTCTTGAAAGCACGGAGGCGGAAAGGGATCTTGGAGTCATTATTGACTCCAAGATGAACATGAGCCACCAATGCCAGACCACAGCCAGCAAGGCTAGCCATACCTTGTCACGCATCCAAAGGTGCATCTCAAGCTGGTCCAGAGAGGTGATACTCCCCCTCTATGCGACTTTGGTCAGACCGCAGTTGGAGTACTGCGTCCAGTACTGGGCGCCGCACTTCAAAAGGGATTTGGCCAGTCTGGAGAGGGTTCATAGGAGGCCCAGCCACTTGACGAGAGGGCAGCAGGACAGGCCCTACGAGGAGAGACTGGGGGACCTGAACCTGTTCAGCCTCAGCAAGAGGAGGTTGAGGGGGGACCTGGTGGCTGCCTAAAAACTCATCAGGAAAAATCAACAGCAAATAGGTAGAGCCCTTTTCTCCCCAGCACCACCTGGGGTGACAAGGAAGAATGGTAATAAGCTGATGGAGAATAGGTTTAGGTTAGAGATCAGAAGGCAATATTTTACAGTTAGGGTGGCCAAAATCTGGAACCAACTTCCCAGGGAAGTGGTCCTCGCCCCTACCTTGGGCAAATTCAAGAGGAGGTTAGATGATCACCTGTCTGGGGTCTTGTGAACCCAGCATTAATTCCTGCCTGTGGCAGGAGGTCAGGCTAGATGATCTGTTCAGGTCCCTCCTGACCCTAGCTACTTTGAAACTATCTTACATAATTCTTATAGCTCATAATGAAGTTTAAATAGCCATTGGTAAAGTACTTTATGACCCTTGGTTTAAAAAGCTATGAAACTATAAAGATTAATTATATTAAACTCATTTAATTATCTTGGAGACTTGGTATAGTCCCACTTCCAGCCATTCTTCTCATTTGCAATATGGAAAGTGATGGGAGATTTAAATAATAGATCACTTGCTTTCAATCAGTTCATTATTTGCCTGGATTTAGGAAGAAATTATCTGTCTGGATGGGTCATCTATCCTAGTGGTTCTCAACCTTTTTTGTACCAGGACCTGTCTATAAACATGGATGACCAGTGCCCCTCACTCCCGACACACTGCCTCCAGCCCCAGCCCTCCAGTGTGTAGGGTGGGTGTGGGTGGGCATGGCGGGGGTCTCAAGCAGCCCCTTGCATGCTAGAAGTCTGACAGTCTGCAAGGAAAAGGCCACAGTTTCCCACATTTTTCTCCTTTAAAAGAGAATCCATTTTTAAAGTTTGTTTGTAACCCTTTCATATATTTATGTGACCCACTTTTGGATTTTAACCCACGGGTCAAGAAACACTTTATTCAACAATACCAACAACCCCCACATTTTTTGCATCCCAGCCACAAAGGCTATCACTGTGAACTTCTTCCTTGCTTTGATTATTCTCAGGGTGGATTACCCCATGATAGGTTCCACAGTGATGCCTTTCCTTGAGATAAAAGTGAGTAAACAGGATGCCTTAGGACGTTACTGTTCATTCTGCTTTTGTCATTAACTACCTCAGAATTATCAGGTTTAAAATACGGTACTATAAAGACAGTAGGGCTGTGCAAAGCTTCAGTCCCTGATTTGATTTGGTGGAGATTCAGCCTGATTCAGTGGGCAAATCTCCAAATCTGAATTGAATCAGGTGACCCTTTAATCTCTCCAAATTGAATCAGAACCCTCTGAATCGATTCGGAGAGATTCAGAAAGATTTGACAATTCAGACATAGACATAGCTTTAAATGTTTTTTCTATGTACCTCAAGGTAACAGGCGGCTCGTGAATGCTGAGATGCTGGCAGAAGACCTGAAAGTGGACCAGAAGCACTGCTGGGGTGCGCACTGGGGGGGCCCCTCCACGCCTTCCCGGCTCAGCGACTGGTGGTTCCTGGGTCTGGGGGGGCACCCAGAGTCCCCCCATGGCGGACCGTCAAGCTAGGGGGGTGTGGGGGAGCCCCCAGCATGCTCCCTGGCAGTCCCAGAAGTGGACTGGAAGTACTTCTGGTCAACTTCTGGGTTCACTGCCAAGCATGCGGGGGGGTCCGCCGTGCTCCTGTGGGACATTCCATCCTCCCCAGCATTGCAGTGTTCGCAAGTCACGCCTGGTACCTTGAGGCATGTAGAAAAAACATTTAACGCTGTGTCTACAGCTGAATCGCTGATTCTCTGAATCGGCATCGAATCTTCAGATTTGGATTTGGCTGAATTGAATCAGGGACAGTGATCTGAATCAACAGATCATATCACTGTCCCCAGTTCGAGCCAAATATGAATTGAATACAGCCTGTTTCACACACCCCTAAAAGACAGCATAGTTTCAGCTAGGCTTCAGCTGTCTCACTTTTCCTGCCTTCCATTGGACTTCCAGGACACTTCTTACTTCTGCTAAGTGCCCAAGTCCTAAGGAGGGAATGTCTTCAAGTTGCTTCTATATGTGACTCTTGTAGTGTAGCAGGTTGATGCTTTATGAGCAACATACTTAACATTAGTTGGAAATATTGGGATAGGCTCTTTTCTTAGTAATATTAGTTGAAAAAACAGGAATATGTTTGTGCCTAGAAATCAGAAAAAATAGAAGCAGCCTCAGGTGACCCATCGATCACTTCAGTTCCCTCCTTGTTAATCTTCCACTACTGTTCTTGTCATTTTTACTCAAAATATAATAAATACAAATGGGATGAAATGGGGCCTGTTTTTTGCTGGGCCAGGTGACAGCTTCCTTGGAAAGTTATAATGCAACATCAGGGATTGTTAGAGCTTCATGAGGGAAATAGATGTCTAATTAGCAGTCTGAAGCAGAAACATAGCAGGTCTCTACAGGACTGTTACTGGGAGCATCAAAGTATTCCATTTTCAGGTCACTTGTGATGCTTCATCTCCATTAGTAGGGAATGCAAAAACTTTATTTGATGGCTTACAGTAGTGTCTGTGATGCACATACACATTCTGTCCACATCTAGCTATGTATACCTTGCATGTTTATAGTAACTCTACTGGTGGTGGAAAAATTGACTGTTCCAGTCATTAGTAAATACTTCAAGATTTCAGCTGCTTATATTCTTGTAATATTATCTACATACATTTTATTAATATAAATGTACAAGCTGCTTTTAAGAGCCATTAAAAAACTTGATCTAGAGCTAATGGATATGTTTTGTCTTAAAATATTATGCAGTGTCATGTATTTTGGGGGGGGGAATTTTTAGAACCAACCCTTACTGGGCTGTACAATTATAGGGAGGGAGCGGGAGGGGGAAGAGAGAGAGATCCCTCTCTCTTTGACAGATATAAAATATATATAAATAATTCTACAGCCCTGTAAGGGTTGGTTCTAAAAAATTCACCCATAAAAATACATGACACTGCATTGTGTGTGTGTGTGTGCGCGTGTGTGTGTATGCATATATATATGTATTTGCATATGAAATGTATTTACCAAAATTAAGTAAAAGTGTGGTGAAGAGAGTTATCAAAGCACTGGAAAGAACATCCTGTTACAAAGCTTGTAGATTTGGGGGTAGAGAGTAACTTCATTTATTTCATATAACTTCTGTGGCAGGGCACCTTTGGTGCCTGCTACTTTAAGAGGCTTGAACAGGCTGAGGAACAGCTGGTAGGTGTGGTGTGGCTTAATGAGGTGGTCACATGGCTACAAGAGGGCTCCTGGATTGGAGGATGGGGCTGGGCAGCCTCAGTATAAACCCAAGCCCTCAGAGCTAAGTGGGAAGTTGCTGCAGGGAGCCAGAGGGATAACATCACCAGCCAGAGCTGCTGCTCCCAGAAAACCTGGAGGAAAGGGTAGGAACTATATGGGGATGGAGGAGGTTCCTGGTCCTGAGGCATGACCTAAAACTACACTCTGCTAAGGTTGGATGGTGTAGTGGGGCTGCCTGTGGTAGGGTGGTCCCCAGAAAATGCCATACCACTGCCTCCCTAGTGAAAGGCTAGTATGGAGCACTGTATAGCCTCAGCCCCCATGACCTGGTGGGTTACCCTATAGAGGGGACAGGCAAAGGGTCCAGAAATGTCATCACGCCTGAGAGCCAAGGGGCATAAGTCTGAGAGCCCCAGAGGGGGTGGAGTAGTGGGCCCAGTGAGTGTATGTGAGAAAGCAGTAGAGCGATCAAGTCAGAAAGATGTGTAGAGTAGGCGGGCCTGAAGGACTGCACATAGGCTGGCTTTGGTAATTGAATGAACTAGGTTTGGAGGGGCCCAAGAAGTTGGACCCATATGGGAGAGTGAGGGCAAGCAGCTCATAAACTTAACTGGAGTAACCTCAACTGGTCAGTGCTGGGCCCAGGACCAGAATGGTTGAAAGGCCAGAGCACTCACCATGAAAGACTCCCAGAGCCTGTGTGGCCAAAGGTCCTGGAGGGGACCACTGCCAAAAGGGAGAAGGGTTTAGGGAGCTTGGCAGTGGTCCCCTCCAGGACCTTTGGCCACCTTTTGGTCCCGGGAGGGTCAGAGAAGGAAGGATCTAGGAGGGTCCTAATGTCAGGTGGGCATGGAAGAAGGTCCATTGTGGGGCTGGAGCCATATAGTGATGCTATTTGTGAGGTATGGGACACAGTGTAAGGATGGTATGGAGCCGTGTATTATGCCCTTGGCATCGGGCAGTAAAATGGGCAGCCTCCCACCTTATAAACAACTGCTAGTTGGTTATATCAAAGGCATGGCAGGAGAGGTAGGTGGGCGGGCCAATGATTAGACTGGCCTTGTGATGGCCCCATCAAACTTCTAACGCTGTGGGGTGTCACAACCAAATTAAGTAGTGCCCATGTCACAAACAATAAAACCATTCAAAACAGTTTTTTTCTACACTAGGTTAACTAAGGGTTAACAATAATGATAGTAACCGCTTTTTTTGCTGTGCATGTCAAAAAGAAATTTATAACTGCGACACCAACATGAAATAGAACTTAGCCTTCTGTGCTGTACATAAATCATTATAATTGGTCAAAGAAAACAAGGAGTAACCCTATAATAACACCCTAGCGAAGACCACTATACAATTGGCGATTCTAATTAAATTTATAACGTGGCGAAAAGCAATTGACTATTACACAAATAAAACCCGTCTTCACTTCCGTGAAGAATGGGAGACCCCATTCTCTGAAAAAACCTCTGAACGTATGCGTAAGAGTAACTGAAAAAACCTCTGAACGTATGCGTAAGAGTAACTGAAAAAACCTCTGAACGTATGCGTAAGAGTAACTGAAAAAACCTCTGAACGTATGCGTAAGAGTAACTGAAAAAACCTCTGAACGTATGCGTAAGAGTAACTGAAAAAACCTCTGAACGTATGCGTAAGAGTAACTGAAAAAACCTCTGAACGTATGCGTAAGAGTAACTGACAAATTGCGCACTTGTCAGTTTCTCCCCCGTCTCGACCCAATTCTCAGACGTAAATCGACGACTTGCCGGCCCGACCTTTTCTCCATTTCTCTGCCTCTTATGCAGACCGACGAACTCTTTTACGACCTACAAACCTTAAGCTGTAACTAACCAAGTATCTTTGACCTCCA
Source organism: Alligator sinensis (assembly GCF_000455745.1). Classification (NCBI taxonomy): domain Eukaryota; kingdom Metazoa; phylum Chordata; order Crocodylia; family Alligatoridae; genus Alligator; species Alligator sinensis. The sequence goes on from NW_005842145.1 coordinate 1,698,227, forward strand.
TCTTTTACCACCTTGACGGCGTGAGTAAATAATCTTGCTTTGCAACCGATAAGCGTCCGCCTAATTAATTCCACAGCAAGCGTCACAAGTACCCGCCTGACGGACCCTTATCTGGCCGGGTGGGAGTCAGGGAGAGCTGCTGGCCGGCTGCCCTGGGTCCCGACATGGGGCACTACTGTAATGATGAGGATGATGATAAAATTTTTGGTTGGGCAGAGGGGAAGTGAATTCTGGTTTCAGGTCCTGTTAACTGGAAGGTGCTTCCAGAATCAAAATGTTATTTATGTACACATGGGGAAAAAACATTTTGATTATAGAAGCACTTTCCAGTTAACAGGATCTGAAACCAGAATTCACTTCCCCTCTGCCCAGCCAAGAATTTTATCATCATCCTCATCATTAGCTTGTTATTACAGTAGTAGGCCATGAAATAAATTAAGCCATTCTCTAACCCCAAATCTACGAGCTTTGTAACAGGATTCTCTTTCCAGTGCTTTGATGGCTTTCTTCAGCACACTTTTTCTTAATTTTGGTAAATAAGTTTCATATACATTTGTCATGAAAGTAAAAATGCAATTAGAATGGATAAATCCACTCAGGCTTTGCCTGAGTTTTAGACTTAGACAAAGCAACATAGGTACCTGCCACACTGAGTTTATTCTGGTCCTGGTAACCCTCTAGCAAAAAATGTGTGCATCTTATTAGGTTATTCTAACTCTGACAGTGTTTTTATTGGTAATGGATGTCTACAGCAGACAGATGGCTTAATCGTGAGCAGTTTCTAGAGTGTCTTGAGTATTTTATAGTTTTGGGCAATAAGTGAAGGGTGAACAAATTAATTCTACTTGTACTCTTGAGCCAAAAAATGGTCTCTAGCAATGAAAGTGTAATGTTTTCACCACTGCCCACTTAACCCCATTTCTTTTATACTAGAAGAGCTAGACAACCAGGCCTACCCCTGAATGTCACAGAATTGGGGAAAGTGTCATAGGTAGAGTGTTCTTATTCCTCTGTTGTTTAATTAAGTTATGGCTGCTACCATTTCTATAAGACCTAGATTTTCATCTCTTAAGAAATATGTTAATTTAAACTCCTGGATTACCAATTTAAAAATCTGTGTATGTGGTAATTTGTTCCATATGACTAATAGTGTCCAGGAAGATAATACTGCATAACATGAGAGGAAGATCTTTTGCATTTTCAGAGCCATTACTTTAATTCCAACAGTATCATAGCAGAAAGGCAAAAGAAATGGCTGAAGATGCAAGTTAAGTTGGTCATGGTGAAAATACAAAGTCTGAGATATGGCTCCAAAAACTGATCACAAAATCTTGAACAGTTAATTTATTAAGTGAGGAAAAGAAGGGTGAACTAGTTAGCCCAACTGTGGGTTTATTACAGTACAAATCCAAAGCAATCATAATCATAGGCCTGTAAGGCTTTGCTTTTTCAGGCTTAAAGATTAGTTTACCTTAATGCAAATTAACTTGAGTTGGATCAGTATTCTTGATCTTGCATTCCAAGACAGTGATTCTTTTGTAATTTATGAAATAGATTTCTCTTTCTGTTGCCCAGAGTCCTGTCTAAATATGTTCAATCATACAAGACCATGATAAAAATCTGTTTCTTTTCTCAGTGACAAGTTAGAGGGTATCTATTTATGCAGTAGTTAACACCCTGACAATGGTAAGCGACTTCCTGTGATTGGTGGTGTTAGATGATCTCTCTTGTTGTGCTTACTGTTCCAGAAACAACTGAAGTCCTTCCTTTTAGTATCTTCCTTATGGACCTGGTCAGAAAGACCTTCTCCTTTTATAGGCTGCAAATATTTAGGCTCTCTCTTTAAAGCAAAAGTAATGAATCTTAAAGAAGCACTGTCAGCCTGGTTTAAGCTAAGCATTTTGTTTTGAGAAATGAAACAATATTCTAAATATTTGATGTAAAAAAATGGAATGTAAGATTTTACACATTCTCCTCCGATCTTGAGAACCTGTAGTACACTTAAGACCCTGATCGTATCCCTATTAGGAACATTCCTAGTTTTGGTTTGTTGTCAGAGGTTGCTAAGTCATTGAAATGTTAACAAATTAACGCTAAGTCTTTTCCCCTGTAGTTGAGGGCACTGAATTTCTCCTCAGGAAGGATGTTACAAGATAATCTAACAAGCAGTGGACTTCCCTGATGCCATAGGCGATGACCCACAATTTGTGCATGGTGTAACATGAGGAGGGAGTGGAGAGGGAGGTGATTCGAGTCTTCTGCAAATTTCATAAAAGGAAGGAAGTGCTTGGTCACTTCCTCTAAAGATATAATTGTTCGTAAATTCTGTGGGTGTCAGAGGGAGCCCAGGAAGACTTCTTCCACTAAATACTTTATGACACGTTACTTTTTCTAGGTACCAGCAGTGTTTTTATGGGGTCAATCTGTCCAGTCTCCGCAGTGCAGCTGTGGATGAATACTTCAGACAACCTATTGTTGTAAGTAATTTTCTTCCTCTCCTACCTCATCTGCTCCACAGAGTTTCACAGGCGTCTATCTGGGAAATCTCTAATGTTCACACTTGGCTTTTAAATTGTAGGAAACTGTTATCCAGTGGGTCAACACTTATGCCCGTGCCACCCTTATAGGCTCAGAGTCCTACACATAGCTTGGTATGATACATTTGAAACTTGTAGAATCAGTATCTTCAGTTCAATATATTTAAGTACCCAAATAGAGATCCAACATCCCCAGATGTTCAGTATTTGACTGTTTACTCCTTGCTACTTAAAGAAGGAGTCAATTACCCTGTTGCCTGTCAGACCATTGCACCAACTATCTTGTCTTCATAACCTGCTGAGGATTTTTGAAGCAAGCCTATGTGGGATCTGTTATAGTATTTAAGATGATCAGATTCAACTCTCCTTAGTTTTATCAACTTTCTACTCTTCAGTTTCTTGGATACTCACCACTAAACTGCTCACATCTTGCCACCTCTCGTGTGTTTTCTTTGGATCTGAGACTGTTGGTACCTTTCCAAAATGTGAAACCTGTAAATTCCATGGTTTCACTGCTGAGAACATGAGCCTCCCCAGAGTTCACAATCCCCAAAAGAGGCATTAGAGCTTTATGCTGGAATGTGCAAAATGTCTTTATTTTTCCCTTCCCTCATCTGTTGCACCAAGTAAAACAAAATTAAAAGGCAGCCCTTTGACCATGTTTCTACAGAAAGGCAGGAATCCCTTTTATACATGACCTTTCCAATTAAATGGCTGCCTCGGAATGAGCACCGTCAGTTCTGTTCTCTCTCCTTCTGTGAACTCTTTAGTGATTCATGCCTCTGGTGGATATGCCTACCTTTCAGTCAGTTTGAAACCGCTTGTGTGGTTTCAAACTAGCTAGGTCAGCATAACTGTGACTGTATGGGGCTCAGCATTTGCCTGCAAAATCTGTGGGAGCCTATGGAAGAGTAAGCCTGCTTTGAGCTCTGTACTGCCATATCTACACTGCTAGCAATGCCTGAACTAAATAGTTCAAAGCTAGCTCAAGCATGTCTTTGCAAGCAGCAGTCACTACGCTACACATCAGTGGTTCTCAATCATTTTAGATTCAAGGCTCCCTTCATTAGATTCAAGGCAACCCTCAGAAAATGCCAACTCTTAGCTTTCACTTATTTCTTGATTGCAAAAAAACCCCAACCAAAACAATTCTTCTGTTGCAAAGAACTCAGAGGCCGTGTCCACATGAGTAGGGGCGTGCATTTGCAGCGGCGCAGGCAGTAGCAGCACAAATTTGTGCCAGTACTTTATACTACACTGCACACCCTTGCTCATGAGGTTTTCAGATATACACATTTTCCTGCTGCTTCATGTGCTGCAGGGCGGGGGTGGAGAGGTGGGGCTGGCTGGGGCACAGGGTGCCTCAGCCTGGAGCTCCATGGCATGCAGGGACATTTGTTGTGACACACTGTATTTTGACATGCTTTGCACTGCTTTTTCTTTAGGGTTTTTTTGCTACTGGGAAATTGCAGTAGCAAATTTTGCCCCAGCACTGCAAATTAGTAGCAGGGGCTACAGTTTAACATGTAACACATGCAGTTTGTGACATAGCAATGAGGTGTGTGGCATCACAAACCACATGTGCCTGCGCATCTGGATCTGAGCAGAAAGACTGCAACAAGTCAGAATGTTTTGGGCACAGTGGATTCCCATTTGAAATCTCTGGGTTTATCTTGTGAATCACGTGCGCATGTTTGCACACCTCATATTGTGTTGTGGTACACTTAAGGGGATCTCGGCACCCTAACTGAAAATCACTGCTATAGACCACTGCTGTTATTCCACTATTAGTGAGTTGAGCCAAACAGTAGAGATGAAGCTTATTGTATTATAAACCAAGCCTTTTTCAGTAATCTTTTGTTTTCTTAGTTTATGCCTGTCCTTTTAAGATAAAAAGGCATGTATTATTGAATCCACAAATACGGAAGTTAAAAAGAAAAAAAAATATCTTGGGATTTGCCTCTTAGTCCTGTAGGCAGTCCGGAGTCCCTTTTGGGCATCAGCAATGTTTATCTTAAAAAAAGCTTATGGGTTTTTTTTGCATTGATAGGAAGCTTGTGATCAGTGAAGAGTCTGGATTAGTGGATGTACAAAATAATTATATGGGGAAAAGATGCTTTGATTTACTTCTGTGCTGACTGTTCCTAACTTCACTATTATAGGGCATTCTGCATAAACGGTTTTGTTTTCACATATGTTTATATTTAACTCATCAACATATTTCCAGAATGCTTAATTGGGGAAACACTGTCTAGTAGTAGAGGGCAGGTTAAATTGTGTGTGTGAGGGAAAGACAGAGAAAATGTAGCTTCCTTTATTTAAAAAAAAAAAAAAAAAAAAAAAAAAACCCATTAAGGATTGGTTTAGTAGTGTCTTTTTCCCCCCAATAAAACAGATTTGTAACATGTGTGAACGATCAAATGTACTCATTCTAAGTAATGCAAAGTCTACTAGAATGTTTGAAAAGCTGTTACAGAAAATAAATAAAATATTAAATGGAGACTCTGGGTGACAGAAGACTAGTTTACAAGTTGGCAAGACAGAATGATTGCACTTTTGACTTTTTTCCTCAGGACACTTTTGACATTAGAATTTTGATGGCACGGACAGTGAAGTACACTGTTAATTTTATGGATGCTGTGGAAGAAGATTTGCACAGGTTGGTATAGATTGCTGTCACAGTTGTCTTCATTTGTAAAATTATTTGGTAATGTGTTTTGAGCTCAAAGACAGGAAAATACTGATGGTACTGAGCTATGTTCAAAACAGCGAAGTAATTTGTTTTGCTCTAGTCATTAGGGCTGTGCAGAACTTCAGTAGACGATTTGCAGCAAACAGAAACTGAGAAGAGGGACGGGATGGGGTGATCTTCCATATATGGAAAAGGCTGAGAGCGGGGGAAGGACTGCTCTGATATGAACATCTGTAGCTGGCCAGTGACTGTGATCTTTTTCTGAGTTCCCTTCCAATCACAGTGCTCTGAGGAAGGGACGTAGAAACAATATATAAAGCTGTGTCTGAAGTGTGCCTTTTGTGAGCTGTGTCTTTCTTGGAGCAGCAGCATCTGAAAGCCTTAGTCTCTTGCAGCTACTCTCTCTTCTTGTAAGTTGTATCCAATCCTTTCCTACCTACCCTTGCCTACATTCCCTATCATTATCCCTATGCATTCCTTTCAACTTAATTCTTCCCCCCAAATCCTCTTATTTGATCTTATTAGTCTGTCTTGATTCTTTCCCCTGACAAAAAGAAATCTGTGTTTTCCATGAAAGTCTGTCATCATTGTGCAGGACGCGCGCACACACACACACACACATTATGAAACTTGCTGGAAAGGCAGGTGCCACGTCTTCTGGCAGGGGAGAGAGAGGGGGCAGAGGGAGAGCTGCAAGTTCTCCCCGCCCCAAACATAGACACACCCTGTTTTCTGGTGGCAGTGAGTCTTCTGCTGTTAGTGGGAGCAAGGAGGTGGTAGCAGTGCCTGTACCTGCACCACCACCACTAACACCACTAACCAGCAGCAGCCTGACCTTCTCCATCCCAATTTCAGTTCCCAGCATGAGCCCTCCAGTGCCAGAGGAACAGCTGGATCTGGAAGCAGAGGAGTTGAAGGCCATAGCAAAGGGAATTCTGGGGAAGGAGAAGGAATCTGAGTTTGTGCTCCACACCTCTCAAAGTTCCCCTAGAGGCAGATCTCATTCTCTGGAAGGCACTTCAGAGGAGGTTGTGGAGGCAGGTGGCTCAGCTCCTTCTATTGTTGTGCCTCTGCCCAGTGAGGAGGGGGATAAGGCAGGATCCCCACCCTCAATCCAGAAGCAGGTGGGTAGTGTAGTGTGGGATCATTTTGAGGTGGCAGATGATCCCAGGTATGCTACCTGCCAGCACTGCTGATGGCAGATTAGCCGGGGCAAGAATGTGAAACATTTTCCCACTATGGTGATGCTGCTACATCTCAGGAGGCAGCACCCCTTGTTCTTCCTCAGCCAGGCCCTTGTTCCTCCTCATCCTGGCACCAGTGGGAGCATGCCCAAAAAGAAATCCCCCTCTCGCTTGAAAGCCCCCATCCCCAAGAAGCGGAGGCAGGCCACCCTGGACAAGTGGGGGAAGGCAGAGACAAAGTGGGGCTCATTCCAAAGGCGAGCGAGGTCACCCAGAGCATTGGGGAAGTGCTTGCTCTGGATGGCCAGCCCTTCTCCTTTGTTGAGTGTCCAGGGTTCAGGTGGCTCAAGGCGCTCATGGTTCCATTGTACCAAGTGCCTGCATGCACCACCCTTAGCAGGACGGTGGTGGCCTCCCTATATGAGGCATGGAGGGAGTACTTGAGGGAGGAGCTGCAGAAGGCAGGTCCACAGGTAGGCTTGCACTTTACCTTGGACATCTGGAGTAGCCAGGGTGGAGATCATGCCTACCTCTCTCTCACAGGGCACTGGTATGATCAGTCAGGGTGTTGGTGGGCTCTCCTTCAAGTGGAGGTGATGGATGAGTCCCACACGGCAAGGGAGATCATGGTTGCCATGAACCTCATGGTGCAGGGGTGGCTCATGGGGCAGGGTGAGCTCATCTGCGGCTTCATGGTCACTGACAATGGGGCCAACGTGGTCAAGGTGATGCGCGATTCCAACTTTGTTGGCATCCGCTGTGCGGCACACAAGTTCCACCTCATAGTCAGGGATGCCTTGCAGGGGGACAGGGCTGCTGCTGATGTCACTACCACCCAGCTGATTTCAAAACGCAGGAAGGTGGCAGGCTACTTCCACCGCAGCATCCAAGGAGGCAAGATACTGTGGGACAAACAGGCAGAGCTGAGCATCTTGCAGCACAAAATCGTGCAGGATGTGGATACTTGATGGAACTCCACATACCTGGTGCTCGAAAAGCTGGTGGAGCAACAGATGGCCATCCATGAGATGGCTTTGGTCAGGGAGATTGGGATCAGCATCCCCCTTAAAACTGAGTGGGATACCATCTCCCAGATCTTGGTGGTCCTCAAGCCATTCCTCGAGGCCACCAAGAGCCTCAGTGCTGGCAGTGCCTTCCTTAGCCAGGTGATTCCTGTAGTGAAGGAGCTTGAGAACGAAATGGAGAAGTTCCAGGGGATTGATGTTCCTGGCTGGGGCAAGCTGCTTTGACCAGAGGTGCAGGCACTGGTGAAGCAGCTGAAGGAGGGCATCAAAAACAGCTGGACCAGTGCAGTCCAGTATGGTCCACGTGCTGACGAGCATGTACGACCCGAAGGGGAGCATTTGCAGCAGTAAAAGCCTCAATCACTGGACAGAGTTGCTGGTGAACAGAGTCAGGGAGGCAGGAGGCCAGAGGCAGAGGGATGTGGGATCCTGTCCTGTCCCCTGACTAGTGTTCCAAGTGAGAGGGTGTTCAGCATTGCTGGGGATGTAGTGACACCCCACCACACCTCCTTGGATCCTGGTTTGGTGGAGCAGCGGGTGTTCCTGAAGGTGAACCTCCCGCTGCTGGGGTTCCCCAAGCTACACATGCAGATGGAGTGAGTGCCACCTCCTCACCTATTTCTTTTTATTATTTGCTCTCAGAACCTTGAAGTCCACTTTCACAGATACCCCTGTACCACTCTGCCTGAAACCTAGCAGGCCTCATGCCCGCATGAGGGGCTACCATCCCTGCTGTTTTCATCCTGCTCTGCCTTAACACACACAAATGATATGAGTTTTGCTTTCAACAGTTTAAGGGGCACTTTCACAGAAACCCCTGCACCTATCTCCTTGACACTTGGCAGGCTTTATGCCCTCAGAAGGAGCTACCATCCCTGCTGTTTTCATCTGAATCCACAAAAAAATGACCAAGTGACAGGTACGCGATCTGAGCCGACCTAAACGTGGCCCGCACACCTGTTCCTGGGGGGCAACCGCCCGCCTACTCGCCTGCTATGCCTTGTTGTTAATTAATTAATTGGTGTTAATTAGCAGAAGGCTGCCCTTGTACTGCCCCGCTGCCAGGGGGCGCCATCTGCAGCTCCATTTCCTCCCCTACACCACAGTCCACACCTCGATGGAATAGATGTTTCTAATTATGCCCTTTTTGTCCTCTCTGAGCCTCCTCAGTTACGCCGCCCCCTCTCTGGGGCTCCCCAATAATGCCCCCTCCTCTGGGGCTTCTCGGCAACTGCCCCCTCTCTGGGGCTCCCCGGTAGTGCCGACCCCTCTCCGGGGCTCACCACACCTGCCCTGGGGCTTCTCAGTAACTGCCCCCTTCTCTGGGGCTTTTGCCCCCTCTCAGGGCGCTCCTCAATACTGCTGCCCTCTCTCGGGGCCTTCTCTGTCAGGCTGCCCTCTCTGGGCTCAGCATGCCCGCACTGGGCTTCTCGATAAGGCCGCCCCTTCTCTGGGGGTCACCAGGCCCTCACTGAGGCCTCTCAGTAATGCCCCCTCTCTGGGGATTCTCAACTGCCCTTCTGTAGGGCTGGGGTCTATGCACCCCAAACACTACGCCCTCATGGGCACTGGGGTCCTCACACTCCTCTGTGAGTTCCCTATGAGGCCTCCTCCAACCCCTAATGGCCTCTCCCAAACCACCGGTCACAAACAACAACATAAACGCGAGCCCTTCGGCTATAACATAAACAGAAGCCAACTGGCCCAAACAACATTCGGTCCTACCAGTGACCCTTTAACTCTCAGCAATGTTGGCTGCAGCTCCTGTATCAGGTTTCCCCTCTCTCCCAGGGCAGAGAGCTCCTTCCCCTTTGGCAGCTGGCAGGGAACTGCCTCTAGCTCCAGCCCCTAGGGTTTATAAGGGAGCCAAGCCCTGCCCCTTCTGGTCAGCTGACCTTCCCTGGTTGCCCCGGCAACCCACAGCTGGGCTCCTTATTTCCTGCTAGGGCTTCCTCCCCAGCAGTTTTTCCCTCTTTGGGAGCAGGGCACCTCAGTACTCTGTGACACCCCTCTTTGGGAGCAGGGCACCTTAGTGCTCTGTGACACAAAGTTATAGGTATTTTAGTGATTTCCCCATTATAGTCTATGGACGAATCTCCGAATCGGCGCTGAATCTCTGAATCTGAACTGGCCAAATCAAATCGAGACAGTGATTCGAATCACCGAATTGAATCACTGCCTCTCCGAATCAGCCAAATCCAAATTTGAAGCGAATACTTGCTGCTTTGCACAGACCTACTAGTCATGGTCTTAGGTTCTCAGCTGTAGATTCCTTTTATCTGCTACAGTTGCAACACAGACGCAGCATCTGGGATAGAAAATTAGTGCAACAGTTCACTAGGCAGCAATTCACTAGGCAGTGATTTTTTTTAAAGTAGCATATGGTGGCAACATCTAAGAAAAGTATTATGACTAGGTTTGAGAGGGAAAGTATGAGATAAACTGACATTTGGGGTCTTCTGCTACTAAAATGTGCCATGCCCCAGGCCGCTGAAATGATTTTTATTAGGATATACATCCCTATAACCTCAGGTGTATCATCTTCAAAACACTTTACTCGTGTTCATTAATTCTCTCAACAAGTCAGTGAGGGAGGCAAGAACAAGGTTCTGAAAGGCTTTCCTGGGCAAGAGGTGAACCTTGAAGCTAATACAGAATATGGATGTAAAAATGTGCTGTGTGGAGACTTTTTGACTAATTTGCTATGTCAAATTTGACAAATTTGACATAAGCAAATTTGACTAATTTGCTTATGTCAGATTATGGGGGTGACAGGTTCTTCAGATATTCACTGTGCTGTGCAATCTACCTGAGATTTGTATTAAAATGATTAAGAGGCAGTTTTTGAAGTCTTATATGCCTGATGTATTTTTAGTTTTATTAATATTCAGTGGAAATTACAGGACTGAATGCACTGCCAGCACACCGAGCACCACAGTGTAGAGTGCTTTGTTTGGTAAGCCTAAGAAAATCACTGCAATTTCTTACTAGTTTTTTATTATTATCCTTCCTCCAGAATGTATTTTTCTCTCTTTTAATAAGTCCTCAAAGAGCTAGTACTGTGGATTGCTTTTGCAGGATACAACTAGTTAATGATATATCTCATTTCCAGAAATACTGCTTTCAGAGCTGGTAATCCTGGCTTATTCAGATGCAGAAGTTAGTGTTGAAATGTACAATTTTGGCTGGGGAATGTCAAATTGTTTCATTTTAATGTAATAGTCTCTAATGAACCATGTCAACTTTTTCCAAAATGATTTTTCTCAGAACTCTTTTTTGTCCTGTACAAAGTCATAACATTTTGACTTTTTTGTTTTAGTTTTAATACAAAAATAATAGTGCAATATTGGAATTTCCTGCAGGGTAGAAATTCCATTTTTTAGTCAGCTCCACTCAGGAGGTTGAGTCCAAGTTCCTTAGCAAAACCTGGCCATGTGCTGAGAGTTGATTGTTGTACTATAATACCACAAAAGAATGATAATGCTGCTCTTTTCTGCTGTTCTAAAAATGTTTGTGCTGATGGAATGTTTGAGATCTCAAGTGAGTCCTTAACCATCTTAACCATGGTTAAAGTGAAGCATATGCTTAAGGTTTTTTTTTTAGGAATGTAGCCTTTAATGTTAGAGGAAAGGCTTTATCACTTAGGGTGTGTGCAGCAATTCACCACACTCAGTCTGTGTTCATGTGACTTGCTTTAAGCTGTCTAAACATTCCAGGAGTGGAATAAGGAATCTGATGGAAGTAAAGGTTGGGGTGGCAGGAGGGGCTAGTGGGTCCACTGGGGTTTGGTAGGATGGGAAGGGGGTCTAGCAGTTCTGCAGTGGGGATTCGTAGGTCTTTCCCGTCATTGAGGAGGGGGATCAGGAGGCTACAAATAGCCCGGTCAGTGTGGGGATGGGAGTAGCTCAGCCCCTGGAGTTGGGATGCACAACTGGGCTTTTCCAGCCCCAGAGCTGTGCTGAGAACACATATAGTTCGAGACATCAGATTAACCTAGGGTGGCCATCATAGAGGACATTCCAGTTTTCTGCTACTCTGTCCTCTGTTCTCTATTGAGATGAAACCCAACACCTTTATGTCCACTATTTTTCTCTTTAAGAGAAGAAAAAGAACATAAAGGCATTCGGTTTTTTATCAGTAGAGAACAGAGGACAACCAGACTGTCCTCTATGATGGCCATGCTAGGTTAACCTGATCTTGATCTAAGTTACTGCACCTACTCAGGTGAACTAATTTAGATTGGGTGTGCCATTTTTGAGTGATTTTTTTAAAGACCTCTGACAACTGTCAACAGTAACACCTGTCTGATGAGGCATTTAGATCAACCTAAGCCTGGTTAGGTTGATCTAAATGCAACTCCTGTATGTAACCCTAGTTATTCAATAGCAATAGAAGTTTTCAGACACATGATGGTAGTCCAACTTGAAATATTTAAACTACAACCTCACTAAGGAAAAGAAAATAGGTATGGAAAATCATATACCTTGTCTTCATAGCACAAGTCATTGCAGGTGTTTTATATAAATACCAACTTGCTATTACTATTCTGGGTTTATTGCTTCTACAGAACTAATCTCTGTTGTTGCATTGACATTTTAAAAGATTTATGTATGGAAAACCATATTTGAGTCTCCTTCATATTAAAAACCAAGCACCTTCATTTAAAGTAGCCTGGGTAATGCAGCAATGGGGACTGCTGCTGAAGAATTCATACGTAAAAGTTAATGCCCTAAATTTTAGAGACATTGTGCTCTTGCATTTTTCACTGGATTTTATTAAGAATAATTGATCAGCGCCTTTGAAAATCAGGCTGTATATTTCCAGTGTAATATTTTAAACCTATTGGTTTAGACTATGCTTGGCACTTCAAACACAAGCTGGTGTGTTAATCATGAAAATGTAGAAATTGCCCATAAACAGGTTTCAGCAGAATGTTTGTTTGACTTTTGTCTCCAGTACTTTAAGTATATTATTTGGCAACATTTAATTTTTCTTCTGCAGAGTGGAAATCCCCTTCATTTTCCAGATGATGCAGTCTGGACTAATCCATGGCCTGGCTTTTTGGTTTGATGTGGCATTTGTGGGATCGCTGTATGTATTTCTTTTTCATGTTTTTCATGCCATGAACTTTCATGAGATCTTTCTATTGGGTGGGTTTTCTTTATATTTTCTTTTCTATAAGGGCACAATGAAGAATAACCCCATAGCACTGACAGCAAGATTCAGTTGATAGCATTCTTGCCTCTGTAGATTTGGGGTTAGGGTTGTTCGGTGTTATCGAAGACATGGTATATTCCGGAACTGTTATAGTTAAGGTTTTTATAGGTGATATCCTACTGTTATATTTATTTCTGTAGATCTCTCTTTACCACATCAAGTTGGCTCCAACTTTTAAGAGCTACAGGGAAGCATATGAATATTAGGGCTGTGCAAAATTGCACTGGCTGTTTCGTTTCAGTGCTGTTTTGACTTGTTTCAAGCTTGAAACAGCGAAATTGAAATGAAACAAAGGGCTTTGAAACAGCCTCGAAACAAGGTCAGGTGAAACATTTTAAAAGTTTTGAAACGTTTCAAAGCTGAAGCTGGGCTTGCCTGCAGGGAAACAGAAAGTAAGGAGAGGGAGGGGGAAGAGGGGGGAAGGACTGCTCTCATATTGACTGTGTAGCTGGCCAGTGACTGTGGATCTTCCCTGAGGTCACTTCCAATCCCAGTGTTCTGGGGGAGGGATGGAAAAACAGCATAAAAGGCAGCATGGTTTGAACTGGCCTGCTTTCTGCCTTGGAGTCTGACCATTACTGAGCTGTGTCTTTCAGCAACTCAGAAGCGTTAGACAATGAAGGCTACTGCTAGCATTGATTTGAATGATTTCCTGCTTGCTAGTTTAGCCTAGCAAGTGGGATTCCACAATACCTTTTTCTTTCTTTTAGACCCTTTTATTTTATTATTATATTCATTGATTTATTCTTTTCAATATTATAATTATATTGGATATTATTCTATAGAATTTATATAGGAAGGGAGATGAATTTATATTTTATTTCTGTACATTTATACCTTGTGACATAGACTACACACTTTATAGAATGTATATAGGCATTCAGATAAATATATACCTTGCAGCATAAATGGGCCTATGAACTGCACTTCATCAGCCTCCTAGGTACAGAAACTCACAGACTCAATATAGACATTGGGTTTATGACACACTATGACCTGTCAGACATTTGACTCCCCAGATACCTCTCCACTTTTACCTGCATTGGTATATCATCCCCCCCCCCCCACACCTTC
>NW_005842145.1:1712097-1738479 GCF_000455745.1 Alligator sinensis
TTTCAATGCCAGCCTCTGGCTTCTTTATTATTCCGTCCATCCAGGAACAGTGTACACACACAGCAACTGCAGGTGCTTCCTCAGCCTGACAAAGGGTTTTTCAACCTGAAAGCTTGCTAAGATATATTTCTGTAAATAACTATTCAGTTGGTGTGCTAAAACATACCCAATTAGATTGACCCAAAGGAAAGGACCTTGTCTGCCAGTGCCATGTCCTTAGACCAACACCCCTAGCACCTGATCGGAACGATGCAGGGCCCTGGGCGCATCTAAGCCCCAGAGCTGGAGCTGGCAGGGAGAGTTTTCTGGCAGCTGCTGGAGAAAAAGCTCCTGCAGAGAGGAAAGAAAGGCTCTGTGACAGTTTGGCTTCCTGAGATGCTGCTGGTGCTACTGTGCTGTTATTACCTGTTATCATTTAAAGTAGTGGACTGAGCTGAGGCTGTAGGGGAGGAGGAGACCTCATTGGGGCACACTACCATGTCGTGTAGAGGCCCCATTGCCAGTGAGGGTGCACCTTAACACACACACACACACACACACACACACACACACACACACACACACACACACACACACACACACACACACACACACACAGAGTCACACAGTGAGGGTGCACCTTAACACACACAGTGGAGAAGAAGCTCCTGCAGGAGAGGAAAGAGTCTCCGATACAGTTTGGCTATCTGAAATGCTGCTGGTGCTACTGTGCTAGTGCTCACTAAGTTATTTTATTACCTGTTGTCATTTGAAGTGGACCAGACTGAGGCTGTAGGGGAGGAGGAGGCCTCATTAGGGGACACTACCATGTTGTGTAGAGGCCCCAGTGCCAGTGTGGGCATGCCTTAACACACACAAAGTGTCACCCATGTCATGAGTTTTGCTTGTCACCAGCTTGAGGTGCAGCTTCCCAGAAACCCCTGAACTTATCTCCGTGAACCTTGGCAGGCTTCATGGCCTCAGAAGGGGCTACCATCCCTGCAAGTTTCATCTGAATCAGGTAGGAAATAACAAAGTTATAGGCAGTTTCATGCTTCCCCATTATAGCCTATGGGCGAAATGTCAAAACAGCGCTGAAACAGCTAAATTCATTCTCTAAATTCATACCTTCATTCTCTACCCCCCGCCCCCCCGCAATAAAATTCAGTAGTTTACTTGACTGTAATTTTGCCAGAAGCCCATTAGTGAATTAAAAGTGGAGCCTAGTTTCGTTTCCCATGGCAAAGGAAATTTCCAGGTATAGGGAAACTGAAAAGACCTGTATTTTGATGAAGAATGCAAGAGCCTACCTGATCAATACAGGCTCTGCATCATGGTGCTCTAATCCATTTACTGGTTAACCTTTTATATATGCTGTCATATTTAAATTCTTTGCACTCAGACTGCTGGAATGGAGATATCTTACCAGGTATCTCTTGTTTTACAATTTATAGCTTCCTTAGGGAAGTATGCACAGGAGGGAGACACAGATTCATAGATTGTAAGGCTGGAAGGGACCTCACAAGATCATCAGATCCAGCCCCCCTGCATCAAGCAGGAAAGACAGTTGAGGTCAGGTGACCCCAGCAAGGTGACTGTCCAGTCTCCTCTTGAAGATTTCTAGGGTAGGTGATTGCACCACCTCTGGAGGGAGCTTGTTCCACAGTCTGGACACTCTAATTGTGAAGAAGTTTTTCCTAATGTTGAGCCTGAAACAGTCGTCTAGGAGTTTGTGGACATGTGAACACAGAACATTGTCAGGGGATTGTCCTTTCTGATGGAACTCCTGCCACAGTAAAGAGGAAAGATCACAGACTTCAATACCCATCTCTTCCATTATTCTCCTCAGTCAGATACATAAATATGTAGGGTGACCATATTTATGGAATGTCTAAATGAGACACTCCTTTTCCACATCTTGTATCCAGCATGCTCAGCTGTCTCTGACATAGAGTCTTAGCTGAGTGTGCTAAAGGGGTTGGGTTGGGGAGGGAGGGTGTACACTGCTGGAGAGAAGATATATATGTGAAACAGTCCTGCTTTTGCTGGGACAGTCTTATTTTAAACATGTCTCAGGTGTCCTGCTAAGAATGGGACAAAGAAATAATTTGATGAAATCAACAGGGTACCCATGAAAAGCATTTAAAATGGGGCTATCCGAGTGAAAATGGGATGTGTGGTCACCCTAGAACAAAGGGGAATATGGAAAGGAAAATAATATTTTATTTTCTAGTAATATATTATTTTCCTTTTTAACATGAGATAAACCATGAGATAACTAGGAACAAACTGGGAATGAATGAATGAATGAAAAGAAAGGGAAGAAATGGATGAATTCCTCTGTCACACAAGCTGGCTTGTCCTTCCAACCATTGCCGCTAAGACAAACTACGTCAATAATGATCTTTTGAGTCGTCCAAGGCAAAGCAAAAAAACCAAAACCCTTTGCTTGCTCTCTCTTTCTCTTTTAGTATTCAGTTCATGGCTTTCCAGGGAGATGTCTTACACAAGGATAACATAATGAGAAAGTGGGAGGGGGAAGAACCCCACCACCCATGAAAAAAGAACCCATCACTTACAAGGCATCAGAAGGCAATAGCCTCCCTCTCATATTAGTGCAACTATTATAATATTGCTGGAGGAAAAAGTGGAGTCGGGTCTCCAATCAGCTAGTGCAGGGGAAGGCAAAATACAGCCCGTGGGCTGGGTTCTATCCAGCCTGCAGGGCCCCTAAAAATTTTAGAAAATTAATATTTATCTGTCCCTGGCTGCTTGTCAAAGATGACAGGAGCCAGGGGCAGTGAGACTCAGGGGGAGCCAGTGGCAGAATGAAACATACAAAAGCAGCAAGTCCGGTAACACCCCTCCCTTCAGCCTCCCTCCTCCACCCAAGCCCCAGCCGGAAGCCTCTGCCTATCAGGCTTCTGGAGGCTTCTGGCCTGGGACTGTTCCTGCCTCCCCGCATGGAGGAAAATGCAGATAAGAAGAAGGGGGGAGGGAGGCAGGGGAGGACTGTGGATGATCACCCGAGTCCTCAGTCCTGGGTCAGGCCAGCTCCTATGGTTCTGGTGCTGCAGCTAGGAACCATGTGGTGCTAGAGGCTGGCTGGTGGGGGGTGAGCGGGGAAATGGGTGCAGCAACTGGGGGGAAGGGGCAGTGAGCAGATGCGCGGAGCACAGCAACAGCTGGGTGGAAGTGCAGGGCCCACACCAGTGCCCTGGGGCCAGTGCCGCCAAGGCCCAGAGCAAGGTGGTAGGAGTGTGGGCCTGAGCTGCCAGAGGCTCTATGGAGCTGGGCTAGCTCCTTCCTCTCCCTGCTTGAGTAGCACAGCCCGGCTCCATAGAACTCCTGGCAGCCTGGTCCCCCAGGTTCTGCCGCCCCTGCTCTGGGCTCCACCGGCACTGGCCCCGGTGCACCGGTGTGGGCCCTCTGCTCCCACCTGGCTATCACTGCACTCCACACGCCCATTCACTGCCCCTTCCCCCTGCCTGCTGCAACCATTTCCCCGCTCGCCCCCACCCTGCCCGCTGCGCTCCAGCATCACTTAGTTCCCAACTGCAGTGCTGGGACCACAGGAGCAGCTGGAATATGGTGCTGGAGAGGCCAGGGGGAAGATGGGGAAGCAGGAGGAGAAGGGTAGCAGTGGCAAACAGGGGGCAAGTGGCAGTGAGCAGGAACACGGGGTCTGTGCCAGTGCCCTGGGGCCAGGAGTGACAAGAATGCAGAGCCTGGGCTTACAGGAGCACTGGCGAGGGCTCTGCCTGCCACAGGAGGGGGACCAGGCTGTGGGCAAACCCTCCCCCTCCACCCAAGCCACAACCCTCCCCAACTACCCTCCCCCTACCCACTCTCAGCCCCCCATAAAACCCATACCTACCCACACCCCTGACACCTATCCATTCCCCAGAAATCACACACACACACACCCTGCATCACATACCCACAAAACTATACCCACTCTCCCACCCACACCCTCCCACAATATACAAGGGTAAGACTTTATTTTAAACTATTATACAATCACCTCTATGTACACTACACAAATGCATGTAAATCAGGACAAAAATATTTTTTGACATGAAATTAAAGAATGTTGTAGTACATGTTTGATTTTTAGAATATAATTTGATAGTCTCATTTTTCTGGTTCAGACATGGCAAAACACCTTGCTGAAAGGAATAATTCTAGGGGGTAAGGGGAGGCACTTCTGGTGGCAAAGGTCACGGGTTAGGGGGGCGGGGCTTCTGGTCCCAAGATGGCGATTGGGGCGGGGCACCTGTCAAGGGGCAGGGCTACCCATGTGGCCCTCAATGGCTTGCCAAAACTCAGTAAGCAGTCCTCTGCCCAAAATAATTGCCCACCCATGAGTTTGTGTGTGTAAACTTTGTAATTATATTGCTGCCTTAATTAACAGCAGCTCATCTCCCCTCCACCATATTTGGGAACAAGTCTTAATTGTACTGATCTGTCATAGAAGAGAGGGCAAGAGATGTGGAGGTCAGTTGTTGATGCTTACAAAACAAGAATTGAGCATTTTGCCCAAGTTATTTATAAATAGCTTAAAGTTTATAATACTATTGTGACCCAACATTCAGAAGAAATCAGTGATTTTTTGTGTTTTTAAAATGAATGAGAGAGGGAATCTATGTATCTATGTATAGTTTTCTTGTTTTAGGGTAACTGTTTGGTTGTCAACTGCTCCAACAGAGCCTCTAACCCATTGGTATCAAGTACGCTGTCTTCTTCAGACTCCTCTCTTTGCCAAAGAAGGGGAAACTCTCTCAGGGAAAGTCTTGTTTGTAGCCAATAAACGGTAAGTAGCAAAGCATCCCCATCTTGCTTTGGTATAACTCTTTGGTGGTGGTTTGTGAAAATGCTGCCCCTATTAAAGAAATTATAGTACATAGAGTGGAAGAGGGTGAAAGCAATGATAACTATATATAGCAAGCCATGGAAATAGAAAATTTGATGGATTATGAGACTGGTTTTAGTTATGAGTGACTGGTGCCTCCTGAATCTGGGGGGGCATCCACAAAAGCCACCGACGGCAGCGGCCCTGTCACGGGGGGCGTGCCCCCCTCTACCAGTCGCCTATGATTTTAGTGCTTTGCATCTCTATCCAAGCCTGCATTTTTTTAATTCACCTTTACTGAGGAATATAAAGATAACATGCCTTGCCAAAACATTGAAGGAACATTTCTTTGTTATAGAGGGAGCTGGAAAAATTACCAGCTCAACATATACCTGCCAAAAGATTTGACTTAGCAACTGATGTAAGGAGCCCGTCAGCTTTCACTGCCTGTTAGCATCAGTCTGTCCACATAATCCCACAGCAAAATTGATTTTTATGGAAAGAGAAATAATGGCAGCAACAGCATCCCCTTTGGTTTGAAGCTCACAGCTCTTCTGGTCTGTTAATGGTTTAGAGATGCCTCATTATATGTTCACCACCGTTGTCATATTTTTTTTTATTTCAGTACAAAAAACTTTCTTTGCAAAATTCAAATGTTTCTATTTTCCCCCCTTACTGAGCCCATGTGGAGACAAGGAGAATGGAATTGGGGAATCCTCCCTACATTTTTACTTCTGAAAAGGATTTCCTATTAAAGCAATTTTCCTTATTTAAGAATTTGCTTGTATATCACTAATCTATTGCCTTTCCTTTTAGTGTGATTAGCAAAGATGTGGGTTCCCTGAGGGGGTATGTTTTTTGGCAGAATAGAGGTATTTAACTGCATTACTGCTGTAACTCAAAGCTGCACCCTTGTGACCTGCTTTGAAAAAAGCTGTGAAGAGATTGGCTGGCACAACTGGTTCATTTCAATCTGGTTTGCTTGTGTGCATTTGTGGTTGTAATTGAAAGCAAAGCTTCCTCTGTGTAAAGCAAGCAAGTTGTTTTTGTTGTTTCTGATCTGGAAATATGCCACCCCAGTCAGGTGAATCCTGATAAGATCAGAGATGCTCACAATATTCTCAAAGCACTTCATTCACACCCGCAACAAATGCCCATCATGGGACTTGTCAAATTTCCAGGTGTTCTGGCTAGGAGATAAATAACACCAGTCACAACACATTCCTTTCAGAAGTAAAAAGTATCAGCTACTTTGTGCGTAAAGATAAACGGTGTACTCCATAAAGTGACCACATAGCCACTGCTGTAATTACATAGTCTTCTTTATAATTCTGGCTTGGCAAATGAACTGTAGACAGCTTTTTGGAGGGCCATTGTATCTTGGCTTTCTTCTAACAGATTTCCTTTGCATCAACTTTGGACCCAGTCCTGAGGCAAAATTTCACTGGGAGCTTTGCATTTTTAAGCACTGTAGAACTGGGTCACATGTTTCTAGCAAAGATTGAGATGAAAGTATAGGTAGACATCTAGTGTACAAATCTTTACAACTGTTCTGTATACCTTCTTAATTTTTTATACTATTCTTATCACCATTGAATATGAATGTCCTTTCATATCCCCTGTGTGTCGGGGGGACGGAAGGGTTACAAATACAGGAAGACATGGCAGATTAAAAAGTGAGAATTGAAAGAATATAAAATTATATTATTAATTAATAATGCAGTTCTCTCTTTAGAAATAAACCTGTGTTAAAATTAAATTCTAAATTACCCTGCAGTAAAGCCTAAGCATATTATTGTCTTTTAAAGTAATTTAAATAAAAAAATAGCGCTCAGCTCACTGAAATTTGAAGAACATTCATTGATGGCACTTTTTTGATCATGCACAGAATCAGGGGAAAAATCTTTTAACTTCTGAGGTCCGCTGAAGTGTGCTAACAGAAGCGGTTTTGTTGCAGTCAGCCCCCTGAGAAGTACTTTATAGCCATGCCCTGAGAGAAGCACACACCTGCAGAGCACTTTAAAAGTGCCCGATCACACGACAAATGAACTCATATTATATGAGGGTTCAGATGAAGAGGTTTCAAAACAGAGCACCTTCATTAACTTCCTGTGAAGCGCCATGTCGTAGGGCACTCTTGGTGCCTGCCACTTTAAGACTGGGGCCAAGCAGCCAGCAGGTGCTTAATTGCAGCGGCCATTTTAGAGCTCTGGCCGCTCATATAAACAGGGCAGTTCGCTGCTAGCAGCCCAGGCAGCAACATCATCTGGCTGTGAGGCTCCATAACATCCTGGAGGTAAGAGAGGAGCTGTAGGGGATGGATTGGAGGCTCCTAGTCCTGGGCACGACCTAAACCTGCACCCTGCCGGGAGTGGGTGGCGTGGTGGGGCTCTCAGTGGCACGGGAGCCCCCATGAAATGCCAGGCCAGTGATCACCCCAGTGAAAGGTGGGTAGGGGCACCTTAACCCTAGCCCTCACCTTCAGGTGGGTTTGCAGAACACTGGATGTAGTTGGGGGCGAGGCATGGCTGTAGCCACCTGAGCCCTGTGGGGTGCAAGACCCCACGAGACTCCAAGGAGGGAGAGTGGGGGCCAGGCATGGCTGTGGCCACCTGACACCACCAGGGAGGGAAGCCCCGTGGCCCCAAGTGAGGGGGCAGTGATGAGTAGCCCCGAGTGAAGGGGGTGGTGTGAAGCCCCGAGTGAGGGGGATAAGAACTCCCTGGTGAGGGGTGGCCTCAGAAAGGGGTGGAGATGAAGAGCCCCAGTGGGGGGGAAGGAAAACCAGAGGGCTGAGTACCCAGTATGTTTATATATATATATATATATAGAGAGAGAGAGAGAGAGAGAGAGTTGCCCCTGGAAGGGGCTAGAGCAGATTTAGACCCAGTCAGCTAATTAGCTGGCCACTATCCCGGTAAAGATTGTGGGAGAGGCCCAAAAGATGGTACGTCTGCCACCCAAGGCATGGACTAGCTAAGTCTATGGCCTAAGGGTCCCGCTTCAAGAGGGAGCAAGGCAGGATGAGTTGTTGATGTATGAAAGAGACCCTGTAAGAGAGGGTGAAGTGTGAGAGGCCCTATTGAGAGGAGGGCGGTATGAATGTGTGATGGCACAGCCTAAGCTTAGTCCGGCTGTAGGCCCAGAGCACTGTAACATCTGGATGCCATCTGCGTGGCATGGGCTGTGGTGTAGAGAAGGTACGGAGCTGCAGATAGCGCCCCCTGGCATCAGGGCAAGAATGGGCAGCCTCCTGCCTAATTAAGATTCTTATCTAATTAATAAGAACAAGGCATGGCAGACGAGTCAGGTGGGAGGCATGCTCAAAGGCTAGTGGGGAACCTAGCACTGTGGCTAGGCAGGGAGCCCCCACTTTGCCACATGCCATGAGTTACAGCAGGGAACTGCACTTCTGTCAGCACACATAGTCACAAGGTGCTACATCAAGTATATTACTTAGAGTTGTTGCAATGGAATAAATATTAGTATTTGCATTTTCCCAACTACAAGCCCATTCAGTTTTTGTAGTGCAGAGAGTAATTTTGTCTTAATTACTGTTGGTTTCAGGTTTACTTGTTAGATACAGACAGAATATTTCCTTTCTTTAGACTACATCAATTCAACATTGAGAAAACATTTGGGAGCTGAAAACGTATGAAAGCTTGTTTTCCTTTTCTAGTCTTTTAATAAAAGCCAGGTGAGACATCTGCCAATTCTAAAAACTTGAAGAGCATTGAACCAGATTTCCAGAGGTATTTACCTGAAAAGGAGATAAGTGCCCAGTGGGATTTGTCATAGATGTTATAGACATTAGGGATGGAAGGGACCTCGGAAGATCGAGTCCAGCCCCCTGCCCAAAGGACAGGAAGTTAGCTGGGGTCATAGGATCCCAGCAAGATAAGCATCCAATTTACTCTTGAAGGTGTTCAATGTAGGTGCTTGAACGACCTCCGATGGCAGGCTATTCCAGACCTTGGGGGCTAGGACAGTAAAGAAATTCTTCCTTATGTCCAGCCTGAAACGGTCTTGCAGTAGTTTATAACCATTTGACCTTGTCATCCCTTGGGGCACTCTGGTGAACAAACGTTCCCCCAGATACTGATGGTCACCCATGATAAACTTATAGGTGGCCATCAGATCACCCTGAGCCTGCGCTTTTCCAGGCTAAAGAGCCCCATAGCTCTCAGCCTGTCATCATAAGGTCTGTCTTCCTGACCTCTGATCATGTGCGTGGCTCTTCTCTGGACTCCCTCAAGCTTCTCCACCTCCTTTTTGAATTGTGGGACCCAAAACTGGACGCAGTACTCCAGCTGCGGCCTCACCAAGGGCACACACAAGGGGAGAATGACGTCCTGGGATTTGCTTGAGAAGCATCTATGGATGCAAGCCAGCGTTTT
Source organism: Alligator sinensis (assembly GCF_000455745.1). NCBI lineage: Eukaryota > Metazoa > Chordata > Crocodylia > Alligatoridae > Alligator > Alligator sinensis. The sequence continues at coordinate 1,721,326 of NW_005842145.1, forward strand.
GGTCGCTTTACTAGCTGCAGCATCGCATTGCAGGCTCATGTTCATCTTGTGGTCAATGATGACCCCCAAGTCTCTTTCTTCGGTCAGCCTGGATCACCCGCCTGTCTTCAGGTGTGGATGCTTTGCCCCAAAGTTTGGTGTCATCGGCAAACTTGGCCAGTCCGCTTCTGACTCCATGTCCACATCATTAATGAAGATGTTGAACAATATGGGTCCAAGGAAAGAGCCTTGGGGGACCCCACTGGTCACAGGGCACCATGATGATCGACTTTCATCAACCACCACCCTCTGGGTCTGACCATGGTGCCAATTTCCGAGCCAGCGGATTGTGGTGGACCCAAGGCCACAATTGGCCAGTTTTCCCAAGAGGTGATCATGGAATACCAGATCGAAGGCTTTTTTGAAGTCAAGATATATGACATCAATCTCTTCTCCCTTATCCAGGTGATAGGTCACCTGGTCGTAGAAGGAAATTAGATTGGTCAAGCAAGACCTACCCGCAACAAACCTGTGCTGGCTTTTCAAAAGTATTTAAGTTCCCTAGTTTTCAGTGGGAGCTATATAGTTTCAAAAATCACACCAAGCACCTATCAGTCTCTTTAGACACCTATCTACTTTTCAAATCCAGCCCACAGTGACAAGAAATAATCATTTCAGTTCACTAACTACAGCTGATATATCCTTGTTTAATAAATGTTAATTTTTCAATGCAAAACATGTTCTGATAAACACTTTTTCCCATGTGTATGTGGTACATTTTGATGTGGTTTTAGTTTTGGAAGCCTGTGGTTGAAGTGGAACATCAGCATAATCTGCCCCATGTATGAAAGCAGACAGACACATTTAGAGTTGGATAGAGTGTCAAAGTGGTCTTGAAATGTAGTGCTGCATTATGCACTGTAGTATGCCTGAAGGTTCCAAAGACACGTATCATTTTGGGGAGGTTTCCATGTAAAAGGAAAGTTCAAAGCATCTTTCCAAGAAAAGATGGAATTGGTCATGGACTGCTACCTGTGCTCTCTGGGCACTGGGAGCATTTAAGGACCCAGAAAGACTTCTTTATTTTGTAATACAACTTTCATTTGTGATGTGCCCACTTGAGAATGAGAGCGCTGGTTTTTTTTTTCCTGCCATTGCTGCTACCATGCTTTATTTAGTTAATCTATACCCCAGTTGGTCTTTACTATTAATTTATCACTATTTCCCTCTAATCTACCTGCCTAAGTGTACAATATTCTGTGGGCTTAGTTCATCCTGACTGTGCAAGCAATCCCTGGTTGTTGGATCCTCAACTGCAGCCTCTGTTCAAGTAAAAGTTGTTATGCAGAAGGAGGAGAGATCACCCAACAAGTTTTTCTGCTGCCTTCTTTCACAGATTCCATGACAGAGAGTAGCTTTAAAGTGCAGTTATGAGCCCAGTAAGCAGCTCAGGTGATAGAAGCTGCTCAAAAGATAAGTTGAAACAGGACAGCCATACTTGCCTTGGCCATGCTTCCTCTTTGGTTAATGCTACTGACTTTTGAGGCTGTGCTTGATGGCTCAGCTCCCACTCGCAGTGCAGGGGCTGTGGGTAACTTGTGCCACAACAACCTGTCCTGTGTTTATATTTCTGTTAGAACTGCAGTGAGCCTTGTATTTGATGTTCTTACATCACAGGTTGCCTCTAGCAGACAGGTTAATTTAAATGTTGGTTCCTCTTGCTCTTCCAGAAGAATTAATCGTGTGATGTCCCCTGCTCAAAAGAGCAGTTTCTGTTGGCAATCTGTGTCTTGTATATAGCTGTAAAATAAATGAAAAAAGGTCTAAAGAGTGATTGTTTCCAGAATCAACAGTGATACCATCAGGTTAAAATAATTTCTGCAGTTATGGAGCAGAACCTTCAGCCACAGGAAATTTTTTTAAAAGTATTGACTCACCTTTGCAAAACAGGGTTTAAGCTACAGACAAAGAAGTTAAAAAATTGAATTAGTTATATAGAATATGTGAAAAAATCCTCCTGTCCCTGTTTGGGGTCAGCCCAGCTACACCCCTCTGTCTTTCACTCGCTTGCTATTTTGTTCAACCTGATCACCCAGGTTACTGGGCTAGACAAATTCCTGGGGAAGTGGGGAGCTCGCTCTCTTCATCTGGCGGCATTTTTTTATCCTATTGAGTAAAGCCCTCAAGCTGCTGCCTGAAGATGTTCTGTAAATAAAAACCTGGAAACTAGCTAGTAGATTACAATGAAGTAATATAGTCACATCCTAAAAGGGTCCCCAAACCCACTATTTGTGAAGGCTCAACTTACTGTGGTTTGCTCAAAATGTTTTTCTAACTCCTTTGTTCTACACCCCCCACCCCCCTCCCCGGATCAATAAAGGTATTGGGTTACAGCATGACTGGCTATTTCACTGTGTAAGGGGTTGAAAAGGGGCCTTTCTGCTTCCCACAAAGCTTGGCTATTTATTGTTTTCCTCAGTTGTACCTTAGGTTACCCTGGGAAGTTTCAGGCTAAAAGAAGCACCCAGAAATATTACCAGTGTGCAAAGCAACCCCCCAGGCTTTCAGGGTCTGTGTACCCCAGGCTGCACAGAGCCCTAACAGAGACCAGTGTCTGGGTGGTGACAGTGTTACCCTAGACTTTTGGGTGTTCTCCTGGAAGGGGATGGATAGCCATAGGCTCCCTAGGGGAGACTCCCAAAGCATGGTTTTGGGCCTGGCACAGTGAGGTGGGTGGCTCAGCATATTTGTGGCCCCTACTGTTCCACCACAGAGTATTTTAAGGCTATGTAAGTTTGGTCACTTTGAGGTTCTTGACTATAGGACTCAATATTAACATTACTTAGAACCTGGGTGTGGTTAAGACAAACCAAAAACAAAAAAGTGTACCGGACATTACTAACAAATAAAATGGATACAATTCCTGCTCTGAAGAGTTTAAGACCTAAATGTAGATACACAGGAAACAACAAGGGAACAGAAAAGGAAGGGAGAATGAGAACTATAACATTGTTTTTGATGGTTCTGTTGTATGCATGTGAACCTAAGATTAAATATAATAAACACAGAATACAAGATTATTTCCTCAGGTATTAATGACAAGCTATGGTAATGCTGAACAGAGGCATGTACTAAAGTTTCATTATGAAATGCTTTTCAGAAGTCAGGACAGAAGAGCCATATATAGTACCTCTTTTGTCTTCTGAACAAGAAGTAGTGTAGCTACATTTCAGCAGTGCTTTGGGGTGGACTAATTTAATACTACTGAGTGATTATATTAGTTGGCCCACCAGCAGCTCTGTACAGACCTAGCTAGACTATTTCCAGTTTTGGAGGCAGCCTACATAAACACAGCATTCTTGAGGGCTCTGAATTCACAGTGTAGGCATAGCCAAACTGAACTTCTGAACAAGCCATCAAGAGCATCTCATGACAACAGTGATGCATTCATTTCAAGACTTTCATGGTATGAATTCCATTTTTTAGCAACAAGTTGCTCAGGTGATGCATTCCTAGGCTATTACTGCCTTGTACCATAACCCAACATATGTTGAATGTTCACCAAGAAATGCACTTCCTTCCATAAGCTAATGCTTATAATACAGGAGAACCTGAATTGTTCATATCTAGGTGTTTTGCAACCTGCTTAATTGGCAATGGGTTGCCAAATTTAGGACATGCTGCTCAGCTGTTTGCTGTGGCTTTTACTTCAAAGGGTATCACTTCTCCACTTAGCTGGAGTTCATCAGTAGTCCAGTGGAACTGATGAGAGAAACAGTGACATTTGAAATAAAAGCCACAGCAAACAGCTGGAAACTCAGCAGTCCTGTGCATCTATATGCTGTGGCTCTGTATGCCCCTAGATACTTTCAAAGCCCTTATCTTCTCTGGGCAGGGGGAGGAGGGCAATGGTAAAGAACTTAATGCTGCAAAGTATGTGAGTCTACTGTATTCATGGAATGTCTGATCAACAAAACTTGCTACCAAATGGTACCCCCACAGGCTACCGATGCAAGATTATTTAACTTCATTTAGATTTTGTATAGCAGACTCCCAAGTCACTTGGGCACTTCTGTAAATTTCACCTGCTGTCTATGAATAATTAACTAATTAGTAAAAACTTAATTTCCGCATCTGAAATCAGAAGTATTGACCCCCTTGTGTTCATTGCATGTACCATATGCTTGCAACTTGGACACCAGATACTCTGATAATGCTGTTACTCTGCTTAATGTTACAAACATAATTGTAGATCAGTTACATTACTGTTCTTTTTCCCTATAGACAGAGCTATGACATTCAGATTGTAGCTGTGGTGGACCAGACAGGCTTTAAATCCGGTAATATCCTTGATTTAAAGAATCCGTTTTTTAGGTAAGTAACAATTTTGATACCATTATGATTAATAAATAAAATTTAGCATAAGAAGGAGGTGGTGAATCTTGGGACATCTGTAACTAGAATGAGATGTACAATGATACAAAGCACACACTGGATACTGGAATCTGGTGGAAAGAACCAGCGCTTTCTCTGAAAAAAAGTGAAAAAAAATCACTGGCACCCTTCCTAACCCATTCAATGGGCCTTATTGAGCTGTTATACCACTACAGAGTACCCATCAAGAAAAGGTTGGCAGCTGCAAATTAGATGAGTCAGGAACAGGGCTAGCAGTTCTTGCTGAAGGTAGAGAGCTGAGTAAATAACAGCCTGTGAATGTTCCTTTCAATCCTGTGGGTCCACAGCAGTGTCAACAGCAGTCATGAGGTATTGCCGTAGGCCTTCACCTCTTCTGCAATACCACTGCTTAGGACAATTGTCTCTCTGACAAGGGGTTGTGGAATGAAGAGAAGTGACTATGAAGAGAAGTAGGAAGGGGATGATGATGCTACATAGGTGAAAAAACCTACTAGCTGGCCAAGAGCATTGCATTTTAAGGCTATGCTCTGAGAATAACTCAGCCCTCATGGGTGGATCTAGGGATCTGAAAAGGTGGAAGCAGGAGGTTTGGTGCATCATCATATATAAACATGACATACATTTTTTCTCAAGTTAAAGAGAAACTAGAAGCTTTACTAATATGCTGGCGGCCTGGCGCTACGTTATTCAGTTTAAAGTAAAAATAAACACTAATGTTCACTAATTTGCTAAATAAACTAGGTAAAAATAGTCAAACAGTCAAAAGATAGTGTTTCATTAGTCCTGTAGTCACTATAGTTAAATGTACATCTCTTACTCGAATATGTCAAGCATAGGCGCCAACTTTTATTTTTGCTAGGAGAGCCTAAGGTGATGCCATCCCCATTCCCCCTGTAGCACGGCCAAAGCAGAGCTGAGCAGAGCCCATGGGGAAGGGTAGGGGCAGATGCAGGCTGCCCGCTGCAGGCTCAGGGCTCCCTGCCCTGCTGACCTCCCCTCAGGAGCCCTGCATTACCATGTCGAGGTGCTCCCTGCCCAACTGGCAGCAGTGGAAGATACAACTCTCTGCTGCCAATCCCACCCCTGTTGCTGCCATAGTGGCACAGGGCTCCTGGGGGGAGGGCAGCAGAGTGGGGAGCCCCAAACCTGCAGCAGGCAGCCTGCATCAACCCCCACTCCACACAAATCTGGGGAGTATGTGCCCTCCATGCCCCATTCCCTGCGATTGCGTGCAACAGCAGGGAGACAGCCCCTGTCCGCCCCAGATGAGTCACCCATGGCTCTGTCTCACTCCTGCCCTGGCCCTGGGCTCCATTCACCGCCCTGGCTGGGCAGCACCCCGGACCCATTCTCTCCCTCACCATGGGGGCCTCAATCTGTACCCCCATAGACTGATCTGCAGGCAGCCAGGGGAGCTGTATTCCTGGCCACGCACATGTGCACACATGCAAGTGGTGCCCCGTGTTGTGTTCCCCGCAGCCCCTTGCAAGGGTCCACAGCAATCTGGGTTTGTCAGTCTTCAGTTAGGGACAGGTAGTCACTCTGGCATCTTCCCAAGGGGGAACAGTGCCCTCAGGAACCCCCACATACTCAGCACCCATGATGACAAACAAAATCTAGTCTTCCTGAGTGTCTTGACAGTGAAGTATTGAAGGCACTGTCAGTAATTTCTACACCCGAGTTGGTATTACTACACCCGAGTTAAAGTTTTTAGCTAGAGCTAAAAACAGTCTTCAGGACTGTGAAATAAAAGAGAGGCATTACTAGGAATGGCTAATAGACAACAACTTCACAAAAGAAAGGATAGTTTGAATAGTGGAGCATCAAGACCATTAAAAAAGAGAGGGTCATTAACACCTATGAAACAGAGACAGCAGAGGAATCAAGTAGATGATACTGAGCTATGAAGCCGTGAGCCCTCAATGCTGCATGAATAGAAATCCCACTACCCCTAGTAGGTAGTTGATTTAAAAATGTAGTAAAGCAGGAATCAAATTGGGGTACCACTTCACCCCTCCCCCAGATTCGTCCCATATACACTGCTCAATCCAGTTCATATGCTGTGGAGACGGAGAAAACCTATTATTGGAGGATAGCGGACATATGTGGGTCCAGGGGGAATGTGGCCTATCAGGATCCCTTTGAAGAATGCAGGGGGAAAGGCACTAATCCTCCCTTTTCTGAAGTGAATAAATTAAAATAGTCCCTCCATATTTACCATTTGTGCATTTTGGATTTTAGGGTTAAGTTTGTTTTGTCCCTAAACATAACACAGCAAGCACATCAAAGAATCCCTTAAAAATGAAGCAGAAGGTAGGGTAGATATGCACCTTATAAACTAACTAAGATATATAGAGAGCACTCAGAAAGATTATCTGAGCATACCAGGGCATGTTTCTTGTGTAGATTGATTGCAGTCCATTTCATTTGGCTAATTGTGGTGCCATTCTTGAGCAGAGCGAGGTTGTTAGCTGTGTTAGTTCCTGACTTCAGATGCGTTCAGGGAGTTGTGTTGGCATAAAGAACAGATGTGCTAATGAAAATATTAGAACTAATTTTTTCCAGGTTTTTTCAAGCATGCACATGGGAAATGGTGTAGGCTCATATTATTTGTTTCCCACATGTTGGACAGAGACCTACATGAGGAATCTTCTATAAGTCTCTCAAAGCAGACACTGGCATATGGTGAAATGTTAGGCATTTCCCCTTCTCTTTTACACATCTAGCACAATAGAGGTTGTCTTTTTTAAATATAGATTCCTTTGTGTAAAATTTAATAAGGTTAAATCAAGATCCGTTGGGTAAAACCTGCAGTGATTTTTGTTTGTTTGTTTGTTTTTTTTTTTAAAGCAAAACCAGCTGATGTAAACATTGAGCTTCTTCTGACTTGCTTTTTGACGTAAACTGGGCCCCTGTTGGTTGCATTTTTGGATTGGTTCATCTGCAGAACATAAAATCGTTCTGTGAGAATGGAAATTTATTTTGGCTTTAGCCTCTGATAATTTCTCTCCAGCACCACCCAAGACTAATGTGAACAGATTTTGGAGCAATTAGATTTTGCCAGTCTACTTTTTAAGAGCAAATGAAGGTTGTGTTAAAGTTGTTAAAATTAAGACGATGTTCTTTACAGAAGCACTAACATTTGTTTTCTAAGTCTGTCGCCACTCAGTTAACAAGCATCACTTAAAATACGCTCAAGTTGCAATCAAATATGGAAGTGGTTCGCATTATTTTGGATACAGTTTTAATCAAAAAAATAACTAAAAATGTCAGTGTGTGATTCCATGCTTTGTTTCTCAATTAATTTCCATGTCAAATACCTTAAGTTCATAAATTAAAAAAAAAAAAACAAAACCTAATGCTAGCCTGCAAATTTACTATAATATCTGATGCTCAGGAGCATTTCTTTTTTAAAAAAAATTAAATACAACAAATACATGCATAAATATTATAGGCCTGTGCAAAGTGGTTAGTATTTGCTTCGGATTTGGCCGATTCAGGGGACAGTGATTTGATTCGGTGATTTAATTCACTGTGTAAAATCGATTTGGCCGAATCCAATTTGGAGATTTGGCTGCTGCTGACTCAGCCGAATCTCCGAATCACACAATTGGCCCAGCCCCTGCCCGCTCTGCCGGCCCCGCCCAGCCCCAGCTCCTGGGTCTTTGGGGAAAAAAAGCCCACACTCACTGGCTGCTACTGGGCAGGGGGGCGATCCACACTGCCCCCCAGTGTCCCATGCTGCATGGGGGACTCTGCCACGAGCTTTGGATGCTGATTCAAATCGAATCGAATCGATTCCGAGAGTTTTTTTTTAAAAGGGCCAGGAGCTGGGGTGGGTGGGGCAGCCATGGTGGGGCTGGGGGAGCAGGCAGGGGATGGGGCCTGGTAGGGATCTCCCCATGGTCCCCTCCCTCCTCCCCTCCCCTCCCCTTTACTTACCAGCATGGAGTCCAGGTCCAGCTCCCTGCTGCAGCCAGCGGAGACTGCCTGAATCTCTGAAGCTCTCTGAATCTTTTCTAAATTGATTCAGAGAGCTTCGAATCGATCTGGACCTTTTAATTCGTCTTCTGATTTGATTCAGATTCGGAGATTTGGCTGCTGAATCGGGCCAAATTTCCTTCAAATGGAATCAGTACCCAGAGCTTCGCACAGCCTTAATAAATAATAACCCAAGCAAGGCCAAATACTGCCGTGATTGATGTTTGTGTCCTTGTTGACTTCAGCTGGATTGACCTTGTAGGTAAAATTTAGTAAACAGTTTTATTCCATCCACAAGAAGAAATAGAATCCACATCACTTTCCCTTAGCCATGCTGAGTCTGCAGAACTAATGGATGAAAGTGATAGTAAATGCTTGCTTTGAGCATTTTTTACATTATTTTAGAAAAGCTGTTTTTCCTACTCTCTTTACATTAATATTTAGTATACTTGATATTGAAATCTTCTGTAGCACACTTATTTTTTTTCCAGTACATGAGCACAGAAAGTTTTCACTATAAAATTGTAGTCACTTATTATATTGGTTATTGATTTTTTTTTTTTTTTTTTTTTAATTCACCACGGTTGCAGCCTGATGTTGGGGAGGAATTAAACAAACAAACAAACCCCACCCCCCAAAAACATTGGTGCACCTTTCCTAATATTTCCTGGACCTGAAAAATGCTTCTTTTTTATTTTAATGGTACAGAATGTGGCCTTTGAACCTTAACCAGAGACTTAGAAATGAAGAGGTGAGGGACTAGATTTTCAAATTATGGCAGCTAAGATCATATGGGCTGGGGCAGTCCTAACTTCAGCCACTGACACGAGATTCTCACAGTTCCTTCAGTATGGTTGGCACTTTTATTATCCATCAGGAAACTTTACCCCAATGAAGAATCAAGCATGGTGAACTCTGTTCTGCCTCACTATCCACCCTCCCTTCCTTATCTCTTCTGTAACCCATATCAGAATGTTTCTGTCATGTATGCCCTTCCCCTCATGGTATGAGCCCCCCCTTCCCCTCATGGCAGGGCCCCTCTTCATACTAGGAATTCTCTATGGGCTATTTCTGCTCTCCTGAAGGCTACTCTGTGTTAGTTAATGCAAAGTGACGCAAAAGGACCAAAGACTTGGGGCTGAGCCAGTAGTCATGCAAGAGCAAATATATCTGAGCGTTTTGGCCTCTGTAAAAATGTTTCCATTTTGATTTGCAAAACAAGAAGTAAAAACTCCTCATCCAGTAAAACTCTAAAAACATGTTGCATTTTAATATATTATATTTAGTATGTTAGGATTCTACTTTTTTAATGCATATGTAAACATCGGTGGGACAAAGCTGACTTCCACTATTTCTTTTTTGTATAAACAAATTCTAAGGAGCTGTCAATTAATTTTTTTTGCGTCAGATCAAAGGACAGTTACATGAGTATTATTTAATTTAATTCGGTTAGTGTGGTAAGCCATCAAAAGACTGAATGTTTTATTCTAACTACTGTATTCTTTCATCCATTTTAGGTATGCCTAGTTGAATATATTGTATGGCAACTGAGAAACAGAAACAAGATTCTCAACACCAAATAACCAATGACACTAAAAACCTATTCTGAATAGTTATTACCAGACTGGCTGGTCCTTATGTAAAATTAGATTTTGTAACTGTACATATCTGTAATAAAAATTTTTATGCAAGTAGTCTAATAAGGGAATGTTGCTGTTCCATCCATTTTACTGTAATTTAGGTTGGGCTCACATTTGCAAATGTGAGAGAGGTCACAGTATTTTGTTCTGCAGATCTGTGTTAATATAGATCAAAAAGTGTTTTTGTTTAGTTGAGTGATTTTTTTGCAAAATTGACATTTATTACTTAAAAAAAAGAATATTCTTAACAACACAAACACACCTACCTCATGTTTATATATGCAATACATTGGAGAATCTTAGAAGCAACATGCAATATTCATCTTAAAATTTCCTGGAGATTCCTGGGCACAGTATTTATTTCATTTCAGTATGTCTGGAGCAGCTTACTAAAATATATTAAATATTTTCATCTCCTTCCCTCCAAACAACAGACTCATCATTTTGGTTGGTTCTAAAATATGTGAGCGATGCATATACCTTTTAATTATTCTGTGATTGCTCTGTACTTATTATACAAGGGAAACACTACAACTTTGTAAATTACTCCTAACATAGTTTCAAATAAACAATTAATTATGGGATGTAAATGAGGCTTTAACTATGCTAACTGTAGTTCAGTACCAAAGGACTTACTTTGCTTATAGTGAAGCAAATGAAGACAAAAATTATAGTCATACTGTAATTTCTTATGAGATCTCTCTCAAGACAGTGTAATTCGACAATGATAGCTGGAGCAAGAAGAGATTGCAGGGGATATATTTTTGCTGCTCATTGTGAAAATGTGTAAGAGCTGACCTAACAGGTTTCCATCAGGTCCTAATTCCTGATCTGACTTTGATTGTTGCCTTATCTGTAGTAACAGGCAGCAGCATCAAAAGGCTGCCTTGAACTTAGGATCCTGTATATGCAAGAGGCATACACCAAGGTAAACTGTATTGGTTTTGTACACTAATGTATATTATATTAGAATACAAGGCATACAGACATTCAGTTTTCCCAACTCTCAGTTGGCATTATTACAGGGCCTTGCTACTAGATGACAAGGGAACAGGAAATAGCCAGTTTGCTTTAAGCAAATGGCTACCCCTCAATACCTACTTTGGCTTAACTTACATTGGTGCAATTTTTTACCCTTAATTTTTCCTGAGTAATTCTGCACCAGATTTGAGTGAGTTACAGTTGGGTAGATCTGTATGGCATGTACTTTCTCCACTCTTACATCAATGGAAAGACCAGTTCCACTAGGCAAAATGTCATGTGTCCAGGGACCTAAAGTCATACCATAGCCTGACCCGAGTCTCTCTAGCTTATAGGCAGTATGTGTTCAGAAGGCCTTGCTTTTTGAGTTTGATTAGCAATTCCAGCTTCAGAAATCCCTCCATATGTTGAAATTTAAAAAGTTTTTGCTTAAGGATATTTTATGGAAATTATTAGTTAACATTTGAAACCTGTCAAAATCAAAGATGCACTTCTGTTTGACTGAGGCCATCTAACTAAAGTTATTAGGGATATATCCAACAGAAGTGATAGCCTTACTTGTATGTACTAAGATAATTTTACCACTAAGGGGTTCAGTCTTCTTTTTTGTTTTTCTTGCATTCTTTGTAGCAGTAAGGTGAGATGCAGCAACCATGAGATAATTGGGCAGCAGTGACCATGAAATGATTGAGTTCAGGATCCTGATGAAAGAAAGGAAGGAGAGCAACAGAGTAAGGACCCTGGACTTCAGGAAAGCAGACTTGACTCACTCAGGGAACTGATGGGCAGGATCCCCTAGAAGTCCAGTTTGAGGAGGGAAAAAATACTGGAGATCTGGTTGTATTTTAAAGAAACCTTACTGAGGGTACAGGAATGAACCATACCAATGTGCAGGAAGAATAGCAAGTATGGCTGAAGATCAGTTTGACTTAGCAGGTTTCTCTTCACTGAGCTAAAACACAACAAGGAAGCTTACAAGAAGTCTAAACTTGGACAAATGACTAGGGAGGAGTATAAGAGCATGCTTGGGCATGCAGGGATGAAATCAGGAAGGCCAAAGAGCAATTGGAGTTGCAGCTAGCAAGGAACATGGAGGGTAACAAAAAGGGTTTCTACAAGTATGTCAGCAACAAAAGAAAGATTAGGGAAAGTGTGCATCCCTTACTGAATGGGGGAGGCAACCTAGTGACATATGTTGCAGAAAAGGCTGGAGTATCCAATGCCTTTTTAACCTCAGTTTTCACAGGCAAGGTCAACTACCAGATTATTGCAGCTGGCAGCAGAGTTTGGGGAGGAGGTGAGCAGCCAGCATTGCCCAAAGAACAGGTTAGGGACTACTTGAAGCTGGATGTGTAGAAGTCCATGGGGATGAGTGTGCTGAGGGAGTTGGCCGATGTGATTGCAGAGCCATTCACCATTATCTTTGAAAACTTGTGGTGGTTGTGAGAGGTCCCAGACAATTGGAAAAGGGCAAATGTAGTGCCTATCTTTAAGAAAGGCAAGGAGGAGGATCTGGGGAGCTACAGACTGGTCAGCCTCACCTCAGTCCCTTGAAAAATCATGGAGCAGGCCCTCAAGGAATCCATTTCTAAGCACTTGGGGGGAGAAAAAGGTGATTAGGAACAGTTAGCATGGATTCACCAAGGGCAAGTCATGCCTGGCCAACCTGATTGCCTTCTATGATAAGATGACTGGCTCTGTGGATGAGCAGTGTACATAATATACCTTGACTTTAGCAAGGCTTTTGATATGGTCTTCCAAAACATTCTTGAAAACAAACTAAGAAAGTATAGGTTGGATGAATGGACTGCAAGGTGGATAGAAAACTGGCTGGATCATCAAGCTCAGTGGGGAGTTATCAATCGCTCGATGTCTAGGTGGCAGCCAGGATGAAATGGATTCCCCCAAGGGTCTGTCCTGAGACCAGTTTTGTTCAATATCTTCATCAACAATCTGGAAATGGGATACAGTGCACCTTCAGCAAGCTGGGTGGAGTAGTAGATATACTGGAGGGTAGGGATAGGATTCAGAGACCTCAACAAATTGGAGGATTGGATCAAAAGAAATCTCATGGGGTTCAATAAGGACAAGTGCAAAGTCCTACAATGATGACAGAACAATCCCATACACTGCTACAGGCTAGGAACTGACTGGCTAAGCAGGTACTCTGCAGAAAAGGACCTGGGGGGTTATAGTGGACAATAAGCTGAAGATGAGCCAACAGTGTGCTCTTGCTGCCAAGAAGGTTAACAGCATAGTGGGCTGCATTAGTAGGAGTGTTGCCAGCAGATCAAGGGATGTAATTATTCTCCTCTATTGGGCACTGGTGAGACCACACCTGGAGTACTGTGTCCAGCTTTTGGCCCCCCAGTACAGAAAGGTTGTGGACAAATTGGATAGAGTCCAGCAGAGGACAACGAAAATGGTTAGTGGGCTGGGGGACATGACTTCTGAAGAGAGGCTGAGGGAACTTGATTTATTTAGTCTGGAGAAGAGAAGACTGAGAGGGGATTTAATAGCAGCTTTCAACTACCTGTAGGGTGGTTCCAAAGAGGATAGAGCTAGATTGCTTTCAGTGGTGGCCGATGACAGAACAAGGAGCAATAATCTCAAATTGCAGCAAGGGAAGTTTAGGTTGGATATTAGGAAGAACTTTGTCACTAGGAGGGTAGTCAAGCGCTGGAATAGATCACCCCGAGAGGTTGTGGAATCTCCATCCTTAGATGGGATGATCTTTAGCTGGGATGATCTAGTTGGGGCTGGTCCTGCTTTGAGCAGTTGGGTTGGACTAGATGACCTCCTGAGGTCCCTTTCAACCCTAATTTTCTATGATATCGTAATTTAGCTTGTAAAAAGTATAGACCTCTCTTTCTCTCTCTCTCTGGTTTAGTCTAACAAATATTCTCTGGTTTATTATAATTTCACTGTTTAACTGAGGCAATATTCTCTGATATTTCTGTGAAGTTTCTGTGTTTTTTAAATGTTAAAACACTTGTAAGGTGCCTTTTCTAATGTTTCAGCAAAGCATTTAATGCACACAGTACAGGAAAGAATGTTCTATTAATATATATTAAAAGAGAAAAATTATAACTTATAAATCAATCCTCTCAACACAAGATAACAGAGGAAAGCTGAAACAACAGGAGACTGGATGACAAATGGCTGGGAACTCTGGAGAAAACAACTATGATGTAGGTTAATACATGAAATACTTGAACAGATTTGACTCTGCTCTGAAATAAAATGCCTCTACTTATAGTTAGGTGTTACCTGGATTACGGATGTACTGATAGGTTGGCTGCTGATAGAAGAGGTAAGACAATTCTACAGTCCAACTTTTTACTGGTTTCAGTCCAAAAAACAAGAAAATGTGTGTGCCAGTATCTTCCAGAGTACAATATAGATTCTTACCTATAAAACCTAGGGAGACTCTGAAGGAAGCATGACGGCATGCAGACCAGCACAGCACCAGGGTCCACCAAGTTCTCTGCTTTTCCCTTTAGGCTATTCTCTCTCTCGCTCTCTCTCTCTCTCTCTCAGCTGTATAGTTAGGACAGAGTTAGACAAGCTTTCAAGACATTCTTCATCAGTCTGAGCAGCATTCTCCACATAGTAGATGCAGTGGTACTATGGATTACATCTTGGGAACAAAAAATCATAAACAGCTTGACACTCAGAGCCAAAACTCAACTTTGATATTGGTTTTCTGGCACATTATAATCTATCTGATCCCTAAATTCTCGCCACACATGAAAGGTAAGAAAGACTCTTCTCCCTTTTAAATATCTTGATCTCTCAGTAATCAGCTTCTTTTCTGCTGCTATCTGTTTCTCTTCTACCCCTGGGAATTTTTCTCCCTGCTCTTATAACTGTTTCTTTTATTATTATTTTTTAACTATGCAGACCAGCAGCTCTCAGTGCTTAGACCTGATGAAGAACATCTTGCATTCAAAAGTTTGTCTAACTCTATCTCAATTTATATAAGATGGCACAATAAAAGATATCAACCTAAGGAATCCCTGTGTCTCGCATAATTCCAGGACCATCACAGCTAGAATGTCACTGTACCACTACCACTGTTTAACCGACACATTGTGAACTGGACTGAACCACTTCTACCATTGCCCTGGGAGATGTCATTTATTTGGGATTTATGGGTGCCTGTACACAAGCGTGGAGGCTGCTCTGACATGCTGTAATTACAGTACATTGGAGGAATATACTAGGCCTATGCAAAGCTACGGGCGCTGATTCAATTTGGAGGAGATTTGGCCTGATTTGGTGGCTGAATCTCCAAATTTGAATCAAATCAAAGGACCAATAAAAAGGTCCAAATCGATTCAAAGCTCTCTGAATCTTTGGAAAAGATTCAGAGACCTTCAATGATTTGGGCAGTCCCCGGTGGCTGCAGCAGGGAGCTGGAGTCAGACTCCATGCTGGTAAGTAGGGGGCAGGGGAAGGGAGGAGGAAGGGGACCGTGCGGGGACCACTGCCAGGCCTCATCCCCTGCCTGCTCCCCCAGCCCTCCTTCCATGGCTGCCCCACCTGGCCCCAGCTCCCGGTGCTTTAAAAAAGCCCCTACTCACTGGGTGTGGCTGGGCGGGGGCTGTGAACCCCACTGCCCCCCACTGCATGGGGGGGCTCTTCCATGAGCCCCCCCAATGCTCCCCTACCGACCCCATGGCTGCCCTGCCCGCCCCAGCTCTGGCCCTTTAAGAAAAAATAAAACGAAAAAAGCCTCGCACTCACTGGCTCCTGCAGTGGCCTTGGGGTAGTGGGGCATGGGGCAGCAGGGATCACCCCGCACTGTGCAGGAACCTGTGAGTCTGGGGTTTTTTGGGGAGGGGTTTCCTTAAAGGGCCGGAGCTGGGGCAGCTGTGGGGGAGGGGAGAGGGAGGGGCTGGGACAGTGACACCCAAAAAATAATCTTCATGTATGTGGCTTTGAGAGCCCAAGAAATGAACAGTAGAACTAGCATTAATTTTCTTGGCTTGCTTTCCAAGGATCTTGCAATATTCTCAAATTTAAAAATCCAGGCATTTGCAGAACAAAAGCCCCAAAACTAGATACCTTCTAGTTTTTCCTTTCATTAAGCCATATGCAACTAGAATGTCTTTCCTCTTTCCCAAATATAATTTTTATATAATTTGCAAGTGTGCACTGACATACCCTTCCCCTGCTAAATTTGTAAGTAGGAGACTTAGAGGAAGAATTCAGAGGGCAAAGGGGCTGAGTCAGTGAAAGGGCAATCATTTCAAGCGGTAGGAATCACTTCCAGACTAGAACAAATCCATTTTTCGTGCCAAAGCAGTATGTGTCAAGTACTTGGCATCCCAATCTATGGGGTGCTAATCAGTTGTTCCCTAGGGTTTCATTTACACTGGGTGCATCCACACAAGACAATTTATTGTGAAGTAACATAGTTTACCATGCAATAAGCATGTGCGTCTGCACATGCATATGCTTACTGTGTAGTAAACTTTACTAATCTGGAGTAAATTTGCTACTTCCAACTGCAAGTAGCAAATTTACTTGCGAGTAGTTACTGCACAGTAGCTTCCATGTACACACATGACTGGGAGCAAATCTGCTCTTGGTCAGCCAGCCACCCAGTGAGAGACAAGACTCTCACTGGGGTTGTAGAGAGGCAGCAGCAAGGTGCCAGACTACCATGCGTAGACCCTGAGATGGTGCTCTTCATTTGGAAGAACTGGATGCCTTTAAGTCGGCAGGCCCAGATGAGCTCCATCCGAGGGTACTGAAGGCACTGGCCAACATCATTGCAGAGCCACTGGCGGGAATACTTGAAAGCTCGTGGCGCACGGGCCAAGCCCCGGAGGACTGGAAAAGGGCCAACGTGGTCCCCATTTTCAAAAAGGGGACG
Source organism: Alligator sinensis (assembly GCF_000455745.1). Lineage (NCBI taxonomy): Eukaryota > Metazoa > Chordata > Crocodylia > Alligatoridae > Alligator > Alligator sinensis. The sequence continues at coordinate 1,738,207 of NW_005842145.1, forward strand.
AAGGAGGACCCGGGCAACTATAGGCCAGTCAGTCTCACCTCCATTCTTGGCAAAGTCTTTGAAAAAATTATCAAGGCTCACATTTGTGAGAGCCTGGCAGGACAAGTTATGCTGAGGGGAAACCAGCACGGGTTCGTGGCAGGCAGATTGTGCCTGACCAATCTAGTTTCTTTTTATAACCAGGTTACGAAACGCCTGGACACAGGAGGAGGGGTGGATGTCGTATACTTAGACTTCAGGAAGGCATTCGATACAGTATCGCACCCCATACTG